>NC_046154.1:36385598-36685598 GCF_011064425.1 Rattus rattus
GGGTTACCATGACTGAGCCTCTCCTACCCTGCTCCTACCGGGAGGGACCATGCTCTTTATAGGACCTCATGCAGGCAGGGGTGAGGGGTCCTCTGGACTCAAGCTGGGACTGCCCAGTGCTTCTGGGAGCTGAATGGAGTGGCAGCTTCTACAGCCGTGTGCTGACTGGGCCATCAAACTGACTGTCGATCCAACTCCCGCCTTCCATCTACCTGTTGTGTTCTAAGAAACCCATAGCTAGCATTCCACTCCCCACCATCTATTTTTGGCTTAAGGTAGCTAGTGAGACCAAAATAAACTGAGCTAATTTAAGGGTCGAGGTACGTTCACAAGGCCCATAGCTTCGATTTTCCCAGTGTGATGAGAAGCCAGGAGGGTTTGAAGGAGGACAGGGCACGGTTTCCAGGCAGGGAGTCAGCAGTGTATAAATCTGGAAATCTTTTATTTCTGTGAGTGGTTTATTGATTGTACAACAAAAATGACCACCAAGAGGAGAAAATACTTAACAAGGCATTAGAGGGAAGGGAGCTGGAGGCTGATGATGGCTCCTGGGGGAAGGGCTTGGAGGCCTGCCATCCAGGAAGAGGCTTGGCTGTGTGGTCCTGGGCACAACAGCAACCTCTCTGGACCTGTGTCTTCAGTTCAATGAGAAAATGTAAGTGAATTAAAAACCACAGCTAGACGTAGCAGCGCACATCTATAATCTCAACACTCGAGAGGTACAGGCTGGAGAATCAGGAGCTGAAAGTTATCTTTGGCTATTGAGTTCCAAGACAGCTTGGGTTATATGAGACTTTGTCTGACACAAACAGCAAAACAGCACCCACCCCACCCCCAACACATGAGCATCGACACCACCACCACCAGGTGCACACCTTTGATCTCAGCACTTGGGAGGCAAAAAGAAAGCAGAGCTCTGTGAGTTCAAAGTCAACCTGATCTACATAGTGAGTTCCAGGCCAGCCAGGGTTGCATAGGGAGCCTCTGTTCTGAGAAAAACAAACAAACAAACAAACAAACAAAAACATACTTTAAACAAAGCAAACCTTAGGAAGATTTTACTTAAAGAAATTTTAATATGCTGCTCTCTCCAGACCTGACTCAAGCCCATGTCACATTGACCCCTACTCTATCACAATTTCTCCGTAATCTGTCTATCAGCAGCTCCCAGAGGTTCCCAGAAATGGGGACGTCTGTGTTCTCATTTTCTCCCACTCGTCTGGCCAAGCACAACACTGAGCTCCTGGAGGCCGCCTCACTTCTCACCAGCTTTCTAGCCATTATTTCTGCCTTCTTCCACTTGTTAGCTGTGGAACAGACAGCATGACCTTAGAAAAACTCATAACACATGAGAGGCTGGCATCAAGGTAGGAGGAGGAAGCTGGGAGATCAATCACATCTTTTACTTCAGATTCGACACAGAGAGAGCAAGCATACGAACTGGAAGTGAGACACCGCTGTAAACTTTCATCCTCAGTGATATGGCTTCCTCCAGCACGGCTGCACCTCCTAAACTTGCCCAAGTAGTGCCAGCAACCTCGGATGAAGCATTCAAATGCCTGAGTCTATGGGGTGGGGCTTGTTTTTCATTCAAACCAGCACAGTCCCTCTGTAGTTCCAACTATTGGGTGTTCTAGAAAAAGCAAAAGATGACGGAGCCGGTTAAAGGATCAGCAGTTGTCAGGGAGCTGGAGGAGGGATGCAGGGCAGTGAAACTTCCTGTCTCACCGTGTGGCTTGGGGACCCATGTCCTATGACCTCAGAACAAAGAGCAGACTGTGCTGCAAACTGTGGGATTCGGTCAGTTAGATCCTGTTGGGAGTAAAGCGCCACATCAATGCAAGATGTTGGAATTGCGCGCGCGTGCGTGCGTGCGCATGCGTATGCGTATGCGTGTGTGTGCGCGTGCGCGTGTGCGTGTGTGTGTGTGTGTGTGTGTGTGTATAAAACACAAATAAAGTGAAGACAGACAGAAACAAATATGAGAGTATGTGTGTAAGAGAAAGTGGATGGTTAGGTGTGAAAGAGAACTCTGTATTCCACATTAAATTTTCCACAAACGTAAAGCTTCCCTGGAAATGCAGTCTAACAAGTGCCCGATCACATTTCTCTGGAAACTGTCCCCGCTTCCCACCCACCCACTGTCAGGAAGCCTGCGTGTGGCTCCACACTAGGAGTCCTTTGGTTCCTACTTAGTTCTTCAGGTCTCTACATAACTGTTGACTCGGCCAGGGCACTTCCTTCAGGTAGCTACTGACTTCAGGACACCCCTGACTACTGACCAACAGCTGCCCCTCTACCCCAAGCCACTCCTTGCTGTACAAACCTGTTTGAACTGGTGCACGAGCCACTGTTGCTACTTTTCTTCGCAGTGATGTTGCTATGGAAACGGGGTCTTCACTGCCATCTTGTTGCCCGCTCTAGCTCCCAGAACAATGCCTGATAGTTCCATGTTACTTAAATAGATACTGTGTGTGTTCATAAGTGTGCAGCTGTGTGTGTGTGTGTGTGTGTGTGTGTGTGTGTGTGTGTGTGTGTAGATCAGAGGTTGTCGTTCCCACCCTACTTCCTCTCCTGCTCCTGCTTTCTGGCATGACCTCAGACAAGCCTGGAGAGAAACAGAGGTCCCAGGAGGCAGGCAGGCCTTACTGAGCAGCTCATTTAATTGTGGGGAACAAAAGCTATAAAAACCTTTAGGGAGTGGGTAGAGGCTATGAGATAACCATACATCATTGGTCCAGGCCAAGGTTCTGGGGATGTCTCATTTGTATAAGGAAGAATTCCATGTACTGCTGGGGAAAGGAAGTTTAACCTGGCTACCAGCTATGTGGCCTCCTCTGGTGGGGAAAAGGTGGAGGCGGGTGGGTCTATGTGAGCTGGAACTTACAGGCCCAGGGCAGGGAGGGAGGAGTCTCACTCCTGTCAGTATCAGGAGATTTCTGGGATTTTGACATGCCTCAACCCCACTCTTGCTGCAGGCCTGCCTCCCCATGGCTTCTTCACAACTCCCCCGGCCCCACAAAAGGTCAACCTTGAGTGTTGCCCTACAAGGTCCTTTATTGGCATGGAGCTTGCTACACATGCTGGGCTGGACAGCCAGCAAGCATCAGGATCTGTCTCCAGCTCCCTAGTGGTGGGAATACAAGGGAGCACCACTATACCCAGCCTTTTATTCTACAGCACGGTGTCGGTGTTGGGACTTGAACTCAGGTCCTCACGCTTGTGTAGCCACCTCCTCAGCCCTTCAGAGACTCTTTGGAAAGAGTAAAGGGAGTCAGAGGTGATGAATGGGCATGT
Source organism: Rattus rattus (assembly GCF_011064425.1). Lineage (NCBI taxonomy): Eukaryota > Metazoa > Chordata > Mammalia > Rodentia > Muridae > Rattus > Rattus rattus. The sequence continues at coordinate 36,388,896 of NC_046154.1, forward strand.
CTTTGTTGGCCTCGCCTCAGAAGGAGCCCGGGTAACTGCTTGTTGGTGACTCAGGCTCTCACAGTCTACCACACAGAGTTTTATGTGGTACTTGATGGAGAAGACGAAGGAGTAACTGAGGGCATCGGCCCTGGGCACACATCCCAGCTCTGGTAACTCACACAGCTTTGCATGTGACACTCAGAAAGGTTCCTGGGCATATTAGATCTCAGTCAATGGTAGACTTCATTATTACCCTACGCGACAGTTCTCTCCTCTTCGTGCATTGTTTCTTTTGTTGCTTTTGTTTTGAGACAAGGTCTCCGTAGCTCAGGCTGGCTTAGAACTCTCACTGTGTAGCTTAGGTGAGTCTTAAAAACTTCCAATGTGTTTACCTCCCCAGGGCTGAGATTACAGATACCTGCCATCAGACCTAGATTTCTGTGGTGCTGGGGATTGAACCCAGGGCCTCATGTGTGCTAGACAAGGGCTCTCCAAGCCTCTCTGCCTGATGGACCAGGAGGAACAGGAGCAGCCACCTTGATACATGTGATACTGAAACTCAGAGATGGGACGGCAGGGGACCTGCTCAGTTGACCCAGCAGAAAGTGGCAGAGATGGCTGGCACTCCGAATGATTGCCATTCACACTAAGGGGACAGAGTCGGGAAGGAAGAGATAGGTAGTCCGAAGCCCACCCTCCTCCCTCACCATGGCAGCTCCAGTTCTAGTCTCCTGAGGATATGTTGATGGGGAGGAGTCTGTGCTGCCCACTGATGGCCTCTCGTTCTCTGTGGAGAGCTCTGGAAGCTGCTCGGTTAGGGTATAGCACCAAGAGCTTCTCTTTATCTGGGTCCCTGACCCAAACAGGCCACCCTGGGCTCTTTAGCCAAATCTAATAATTGGCTGTCACTTTCAAGGAGGAGAGCAGCAGCCATCATCCTCAATGAGTCTGCCTGCTTTAGTGTAGGGGAAACCACATGGGTGTTGCAGAACCCCTGTATTAGTCAGTCTTTAAAAGAGCAGAGATGTTATTAAAAGGGAATTTATTAGGTGGGCTTACCGGATGCAGCATAACTAGTCTATACAGCATCAGGATAGGTGGACTTACAAGCAAGAGTGAAAGCAAGCAGGCAAAAAGAAACGTTTCTTTCACCTAGCCTGCAACCAGACACTGCCACCTACGATTAGTGTGGCGCTTCCTGCTTCAAATAATCCGATCAAGAAAAGCCTCATAGGAGTGTCCAGTGGGTTGTATTTTAGTTGATTCCGAATCCAGTCAAATTGACAACCACGATTAGCCCTGAAGGGCACATGCACGTGCGTGTATGTGCAGGCTCAGCCCTGTCACTACCTTGCTTAAGGACCCTTAGCCCTCCAGCTGCTCCCCAGGAGAGCATTGGGACTCTTCAGCAGTGAGACTCCTCTGCTCCAAGCCATTGGCCTACCTTCTTTCTCTCCCCTTTATGTCGAATGTGCTGTTGGGTTAATAAGCCATGTCGGAAATGTGGCTCCTAAATCCCTGACTTGGGACTTGAGACACCTCACCATGCCAGGGCTCTAAGGAACTATCCAGGAAAACAGCCTGGTTAGCCCTTTCTTTCTTTTTTTTTTTCGGAGCTGGGGACCGAACCCAGGGCCTTGCGCTTGCTAGGCAAGTGCTCTACCGCTGAGCTAAATCCCCAATCCCTGGTTAGCCCTTTCAAGCCAGGATTTCCCAAATGACTTTCACCGTAGCGCCTGATTTTCAGGTCCAGCCCAAAGTAATGCTCTCACCCTGGGCCTTCGCCGTTCCCTGCCCTGCTCCATGCACAGACCCTTTCTTCATGGCCTGGGCTTCCTCACCATCCAAGCCTCAGAGTGCAGACTGCCAGGCTCCCTCAGTGGTGCTCATGTGTCCAGTCAGTCCCAGCAGCATGAGCATCCTGCTTACCCTGAACCTCTTCTCACCCACTTCAGCTCCTTCTCTTCCTGGGCTACATCAAAGAGCACTGTCCCTAAGAACCTTTTCTGTGGTGTTGGGAAGATGGCTCAGCAGTTAGGAGTACTAATTGCTCTTCCAGAGGACCCAGGTTCAATTCCCAGCAATCATACAGCAGCTCACGGCTGTCTGTAACTCCAAGATCTGACACCCTCACACAGATATACATATGGGCAAAACACCAATACCAATGCAGAAAAAGAAAGCCCTTTTCTGCACCCTCAGATTTCCTTTGAGAGAAATCTTAGCGGTGGAGGGCAGGACCCAACTCTTCCCACTCTGTGGCATCAGTTTCTTTGAAGGCAATGACTGCTAAATAGGAGACGGATTCACGAGTCCAGCCCATGTCAAGCCCCTGCCTGAATACAGAACCGTTGTCATGGTCCTGTGCTGAGAGATTGGGGCATAACAGGAATGAGAGAGAGAGACAGAGAGAGAGAGAGAGAGAGAGAGAGAGAGAGAGAGAGAGAGAGAGAGAGAGAGAGAGAGAGGCAGGTGACTGTGACTCTGCCTCTGCAGGAAGGCAGCTGGGGAGAGGGATGGCGAGGACTGGGCTCTGACCCCACTGTGAGAAGAGACCAGGAGGTCCGGGACGGGGTGACTACTGGAGCGTGTGTGGGTGAGAAAGGAGCAGCCGTGGAGATGTATCCAGCACACACCTCAGAGTCGAGTCTCGCAGTGGCAGTTGCTCCACACAGCAGTGTGCTGTCTTCCGTTTGGGACATGCTGAGCCTGAGGTTGCAGATGGGGTTAATCATTTAAGGGAAGTAAAAATAACAGAGAGTCAGATCATACTATATTAAGGATGCAAAAGTAGGCGAGGTAATTATAGGTTGAACAGAGATTTTGAGTTGGGGGAAGGGGCACATATCACCTGAGACACATCAAAAAGGGTTGGCGTGGAGGACGGTTAGTTCTTTTTTTTTGTAAAGAAGAGATTCAAGCAGAGACCAGCTTTGGTACAAAGGAAATAAAGCCTACAGCGGACTCCTACACTGCCCTTCTTGCTGTCCTGGCAGGCAGCAAGACAGTTGACAGAAGTCACAGTCCAGACATCTGTGCGTGCCTCTCAGGAGATTCATCCATCCGTGCAAAAATAAACCAAGATTTCCCAGTCTTGGGGGCTCAATAGTGGTGTGAATCCAAGGCCTTCGGCTTTTTCTGGAAGACACAGGCAGCAAATGTGTCAGCATGAAATTTGAGAGCCGATGGGTTTAGGAAACCATGAAAGAGTCTAAACTGGACAGTGATAGGGCGGCTCTGTTCTGAGTGGTCCTCTGAAGGAGTATCGATTGGTGATTGGTGCAAAGTGTATGTATGCGTGCGTGCGTCGCTTGCGTCGTGCGTGTGTGTGTGTGTGTGTGTGTGTGTGTGTGTGTGTGTGTGTGTGTGTGTGTGTGTGTATGTGTGTGTGTGTGTTGTGGTGGTCAGAGGCCATCTTTAGGAGTCAGCTCTTTCCTTTCACCCTGGGTCCTGGGGATCAAACTCAGGTCATCTTGAGTAGCAATAACTTTTACCTGTTGATCCAACTCATTGACTCCACCTTTCTATTTTTGTGTTTCTCTGTTAAATATTTGACATAAAAAATTTAAGGCAGCAGAATATGAAATAAACCCATAGAGATGAACAGTGAAACCCAGAGAAATCAAGTGAGGTAAAGAAAAGCAAATGGCATTGAAAACATCTCTTGCAGCCTGGTGGCTGAAGCTCGCTGTGAGTGCCGGAGGGCTGGGGACAGCTCGGTGGGGGAAGTGCTTGCTGCAGGAGCGTGGGGTCCCACGTCAATCCCCAGCACCCATGTGAGACACTCGTGTGGTCTGTGTCATAATCCTGACTCTGGGGAGGCAAAGACCAGGAGGATAACCGGAGTTTGCTGACCACTCAGTATAGCCACCAGGGTGCTCTCCAGGCCAGAGAGGCCTGGCTCAACGAAGGTGGGCACTGTTCCTGAGGCTGACATTCAAGGCTGTCCCTTGGCTGCCAAATGCACTGGCACACACGTGAACACACATGTACACACATACACATCAGGAAAAAAGGGAATGGTACATTTGAAAACAAGTACTCGGAGCCTCAGGGTCCCTTAGTAAAAGGCACATTGACATTGGTAAAACAAATTTTTCCTTTCTAGTTTACGCAAATTGCCGAATTCTTAAGGCGGCACAGATACAGAACTTCAGAAGGCCGCTGCTGAGAAACTGGATAATAAGCTCAGTAAAAGGATTCAGGCTTAGTCATTCAACGGCACTGGGAATGTCCTGGAAGCAGCTTAGAGGTTTTCCCAACATCAACGGCAACCCTAACTATTTTGCAGCATGACCAGAATGTGCCATGAAGCTAGAAGAAACTTCTGGAAAATACCAAGGAAAAAAAGTTACCCTGTAGAGAAGGCAGAGCTGTCTCTTCTGTCTTCAGAAATAAAAAATTACAAAATTGCCATAGATGAAGAGGAAATAAATGACAAAGGAGTAAAAAATGTAAGAAACCAAAGAGGCAAAACAGACAAGCAGTTAACCAGAAGACACTGCATTCTCTAAAGCCCATCATGGTTACCATATTGGTCAACTGTTAGAAAATGTGTTTTATCCCCTTGTGATTTATTCCCTCTTTGCTCACAGGTCTTCACGTTTTGCACAATACTGCTGTGTAACACACTGCCCCAGGGTACAGGGACTCTTAATCTCTAACCACAGTGAAGGATTTGCATAGATCTACAGGTCCAACCCACTCTGCAATTCCACTCCTTAACACACTGCCCCAGGGCACAGGGGCTCCTAACCCCTAACCACAGTGGAGGATTTGCATAAAGCTGCAGATCCAGCCCAGTAGGCTACAGTAGGGTATGTGTGGGAGAGGTCTGTGTGGGTCGGTGTGGGTCTCTGTGTGTGTGTGTGTGTGAGGGGTCTGTGTGGGTCTGTGTGTGTGTGTGTGTGTGTGAGTATGTGTGTGTGTGTGTGTGTGTGTGAGTGTGTGTGCTGTGTAGTGTGTGTGTGTGTGAGTGTGTGTGTGTGTGAGTGTGTGTGTGTGTGTGAGTGTGTGTGTGTGTGTGTGTGTGTGTGAGTGGTGTGTGTGTGTGTGTGTGTGGGAGGGGTCTGTGTGGGTCTGTGTGTGTGTGTGTGTGTGTGTGTGTGTGTGGGGGTCTGTGTGGGTCTGTGTGGGTCTGTGTGTGGTCTGTGTAGGTGTGTGTGTGTGTGTGTGTGGTCTGTGTGTGTGTATATGTGTGTGTGTGTGTGTGTGTGTGTGTGTGTGTGGTCTGTGTAGGTGTGTGTGTGTGTGTGTGTGTGTGTGTGTTGGGGTGGGAGCGGCAGCATTAGGTTATCAGGGCCAGGTCACTGGATGGCTCTTCTCCAAGTGTTATGCAGTGTCCTGCGGGGAGCAGTGTACCTAATAGGTAGAGGCTAACACCTAGGCACAAGCTATCCCTTCTGCTCAATTCCATTGCCCAGAGTAAGGCAATGGCCAAGCCCAGAGTTGTTAAGGTGGAACTGAACTCTTGACTCTCTAGTGGCCATAACTGCCAGATCTATAGCAAAGACAGACAGGAGACTGAAGACCTTGGGGAAGGAGGAGATATTTTTGAAGCCCCTTCTCTCCCTCTTTCCTTCCCTCCCCCTTTTCCTTCTTTTATACAATACAATATGACCAATAGAATGTTGTGAAAGGAGGAGAAACTTTCCAAAAATTAGCCAGAAAAATATTTTGAATAAACTGCTGTAAAGAAGATATAGTTTCTTCTCTAGAAACATAAAGTCCCCCCCTTCCTTCCTTCCTTCCTTTCTTCGTGTGTGTGTGTGTGTGTGCGTGTGTGTGTGTGTGTGTGTGTGTGTGTGTGTAATAAGATTTAGATTTTTGCTATAAGCTATGCTGGTCTCCAACTCACAATCCCCCTGCTTTGGCCTCCTGGGTGGCACAGACCACCACTCCCCCTCTGAAATCCTTTTCTCAAAGCACCACTCGACCCTCAAAATCATATAAACCCCCGGCTTCCACACTACTTGGGTCTGCCTGGGAGCTCTGTTCTTCCAACGGATTGTACCTAAGGTAGCTGAAGGCTGACTTCTCTAACAATGAATGTTTCTCAAATATGCACTTCATTTATTAGTATTTTGAAATACTTCATTGAACTTAACATTCGCTTATATTGTTTCAAGCGATTTTATTCATTTATAGCAGAAAGGGGAGTGCTGTTGGAGTCTTGGAGAAAAACCTTAGTTGTCTTAATCACTTTCATGGTTGCAAAAATATGACAGTCATTTGTAGGGTAAACTACTTTTTAAAGTAAATTTGGTCTCTTTCCGCCATCTTGGCGCCTTTGGAGGCCTGCTGGGAATAGGACTTCTAAAAAAGCAAGTATGCCTGGAAGGCTGTGGTGCAAGGCCATTTTTGCTGGCTACAAGCGAGGCCTCCGGAACCAAAGAGAGCACGCGGCTCTTCTTAAAATTGAAGGTGTTTATGCCCGAGGTGAAACTGAGTTCTACTTAGGCAAGAGGTGTGCTTATGTGTGCAAAGCAAAAAACAATACAGTGACTCCTGGAGGCGAACCAAACAAAACCAGAGTGATCTGGGCAAAAGTAACTCGGGCCCATGGAAACAGTGGCATGGTTCATGCCAAATTCCAAAGCAACCTTCCTGCAAAGGCCATTGGACACAGAATCCGTGTGATGCTGTACCCATCCCGGATTTAAACTAATGGAGAGTAAATAAATAAAAGTAGATTTGAAAAAAAAAAAAGTAAATTTGGTGAAGAATTTTTGCAACCATTTCAGACACAGAATCTGGTCTGAAAGTGTGTGGCCATAGGACCCAGCTGAAGGTAGACACAACCACATCAGCATGACGGGTGTTTTATGGTACAGTCTGCATATCTACCCTGTGGCTATTGTTTGTAACATACCCCTCAACCAAAGCTAGAACCTTGATCATAACCATACCATGCAAGTACTGACTACAAATTTCTACATCCTGTGTCTGTTCTCTATCTCCAATACCACATTTTTATTTAATTTCCTTCATTCCTTCCTACTTTCCTTCTTTCCTTCCTTCCATTTCTTTCTTTCTGTCTCTCTTTCTGTCTCTCTGTCTGTTTCTGTCTCTGTGTCTCTGTGTCTCTATCTCTGTGTGTCTGTGTCTGTCTCTGTGTCTCTGTGTCTATCTCTGTCTCTGTCTGTCTGCTCTCTCTCTCTCTCTCTCTCTCTCTCTCTCTCTCTCTCTCTCTCTCTCTCTCCTCTCTCTCTCTCTGTATGGGTATTTGCCTACACCATGACCATGCAGTTCCTATGGAGGCCAGAAGAGGGTGTCGGATTCCCTGGGCCTGGCATTCCAGACAGTTGTGATCCACCATGTGGGTGCTGGAAATCGAACAGTAGTCCCATGGAAGAGCAGCCAGTGTTCTTTAACAACTGAACCATCTTTCCAGCCCCCTATTTTGATTTTATGAATACCAGACCCTTTCACCTTTATAAGACTTTTCTGCCATTGTGTGTACACACCCACACTAACAAATATGTGTGTGTGTGTGTAGGTATATTTATATCATAGTACTTAATCAGTGTTATGCAAAATATGTATTTATAGATTAAAACATATCCTTTAATCTAAAAGTTTATTCTTTCCTTCTTATTGTAAAGAAATTAAAGCATCTTTGTAGGTGCTCGAAAGTATGGGGGGGCCCTACTGTGCCCCCCCCCGTGCCCTGTGGATGATCAGCCCTTCCATCCTCCACACGAGCGACCACTGTTCCGGATCTCATCTTTGCTATTCTCACCTTCCTCTTTGTCATAGTTTATTAAGCCATATGTGTCCCTTAGAGAAGGTTATGTCCAAAGTTAGTCATTTCGAACTTCTAGAACCCGTCGGCATATAATCTTCCTCAATCACTATTTGATTGGTTAGATAAAGACACGTCTTTTTAATTCTTTGACCAATTTGTATGTGTATATAATGTATATAATGTATTTTGGTAATTTTCACCCCCATTATCTTTCTCAATCCTTCTCACTTCCATTCAATACCTTGTTTTACCAACAAACAAGTTCCTTCCAATTTTCCTCTCTCTCTCTCTCTCTCTCTCTCTCTCTCTCTCTCTCTCTCTCTCTCTCGTGTGTGTGTGTGTGTGTGTGTGTGTGTGTGTGTGTGTGTGTGTGTGTGTGTGTCGTTGATTAAAACCTGAGGCACATCTCCTCAGTTGATACATCTGTCTACAGAACTGCACTTGTGAGCACATCACAGCCTGGGAATCAAGCTCCTATTAAATGAAAAGATATTTTTCATTCTTTTGTATCAGGAAAAACAACCTCACTATTTTAACAGCTTAAAGCACCAGATGTGTATATCTAATTTTTGTTCTTGTTTATGTAGTATGTCTGCGCACCATGCGCCTGCAGAGGACATCAGATCTCCTAGGACTGGAGTTACAGACGGTTGTGAGCCACCACGTAGTTGCTGGGAACTGAACCCAGGTCTCTGTAAGAGCAGTAAGTGTTCTTTAAAACTGAACCATTTCTCCAGCCTCATAGTGGTTCAAACATGCCCAGAATGCAGCAAGGTCCCCTAATCCATGGCAGGGCTGGTAGTTCACACACAAACACCTGTAGGGAGGGGACGGTGAGGGATTGGAGATCCTTACTGCTTGCCAGCTCTGCACCTTCTAAATGAATGCCTTTGGGCACCACACTTTCCTCTTGGCATCTTGGCTCTTGTGTATAAGCAAGGAGGAATAATAAAACCTGGCAAGAACCTTTTGAGGTTCAAATAAAATGGTCTGTAAGAGATGCTCCTGGTGCCACACCTAGCTGTTTAATCTGTGCCCGTGGAATGGGACCTGGAGACATTTTGCCACACGACCAAGGCTACACATCTGGCTGCCCTTTGCTGCTGGAATTCAGAGAACTTCTAAATGTTAGCCTTCTCGGTTTTTCTGTTTCCTGAAGTTCTTTTTGCTTTGAATTTCTCTAATCTGATGGGAACAAGATGAGACAGACAAGGGTCTCTCCAACACTGTTGGAGTTGAAGTCAGGTTTATTTAAAATTCATCTTCTTTTGGCTGCTATCCCTGGCATTGGTCAACCCATAGATGAAGGAAATCCAAGAGCGACTGGATCTGAACATGGATTGCAGAAGAGCTCCAGGGAGTGATGGGGAATTGTTCCTGGAACGTGGGATACTTGGAACTCAGAGTAGCCTTGAGAGTTAATTTCTGAATTCAGCACGTGAGGCAGAGCCATGCCTCTTCAGATCCCACATGGCCCCGAGTCAGGGCAGCTTAACAGTAAAGAGTCACTGAATGAACGAACAGGCATGGGTCAGAGAGATGCAGCTCACTGTGAGGAGACATTCTGACCTCATTCTGAAGGTGATAACAGGGGTCTGGAGAGATGGCCCAGCAGGTAACTATAACTGCTGTGCAAGTGTAAGGTCCCGAGTCAGGGTCCCAGCACTCATGTGGGAATAAAAGCATAAAGTGGCTGTGTGCTCCTGAACCCCAGCATTAGCGGGGCTGGGGTGGGGCACAGGCAAGAGGATTGCTAAAGCTTGATGGCCATCAGTAAGTTCCAAGCTGAGTGAGAGATCCTGCCCGAAGGAATAGTGAGTGCAGAGAGAAACAGAGCAGGGACCCCAAGGCCATCTTCTGGCCTTTGTAAGAAACAAACACAGGCACACACACACACACACACACACACACACACACACACACACACACACGACCTCCAGGAAAACTAGTTTATGAACACAAGCATAGACTAAGTGAGCTTGCCCACTGGGCTGATGGAGAACCTGGCTAGGAAATTGATTCAAGGAAGACAGAAAGCTGGCTAGCAATAGTTAGCAAAGAGCTGGCAGGAGAAAGGGTAGATTCAGCACATCAGCTTACCAGACGGTCTCTTTCTCCTTTAATTAATTTATTCTATATGTGTGGTTTGTGGGCATTTATTTATTCATTGAGACGGGGTTTTTCCGTGTAGCCCTGGCTGTTCTGGAACTTGCTCTGTAGACCAGGCTGGCCTCAAACTCAGAGAGCTGCCTTTTCCTGACCTCTGACTGGTAGAATTAAAAGCGTGTGACACCACCTCCTGCCTTATGTATGGGTGACTTGTTTACATGCATGTCATCTGTGTACCATTGCTTGCCTGGTGCCCGTGAAGGCCAAAAGGGGACATTGGATCCCGTAAGACTGGAGTTATCGATAGCTATTAGATACTATGTGGGTGTTGGGACTTGAACCCCAGTCCTATGGAAGAGCAGCAAGTGCTCAGAACCATTGAGCCATCCCTCCAGCCTCCTTATTAGAGTATTTATTTGAGGAAGAGAAGGACTATGGGGGCCAGAGTCTTCCTATGGGGAGATAGATGCAGAGGGGAAGTGGGTACGGGGAAAGATGGGTGCAGGGGAGGTGGGTGCTGGGGACTCCATGATCCCATATTTCATCCTGGTTAGTGTTGCTGCTGACATCTGCTGGAATTTGCTTCGTGGTGGAGATAACAAGAGACAGCGATCATACCGTGAGGACGTCCTGTGTTCTTCTGTCCCCAGCACAAGGGGTCTGGCACAGAGCAGGAGCTCAGTGAATACTTGAAAAGGCAAGAAGCAAGAAGGCAGAGGAGAGAGCAGAAAGGGGAGAGGCAGGGATGATGGCTCGAGGACTGCGGTGTCAGGATGCTTTGAGGGAGGCCTTTAGGGGGCTGTTCCTACTATGCCACCCCTCTTCAGGTTTCCACTCTCCTACGTGTACAGCCGGTTGGGGAGGGGTGCAGAGAGAAGGCTGTACCAGTTCAGTGGTTCAGACCTGGAGCCCCAGAACTCTAGGGAACTCCCAAGATAGAAACATGTACCAGGAGCTATTTCAGTATTTCTAAATGCATGGAATGAAGCTAGCATTTGCTCAGGGGATGGTAGGCTGGGTATCTCTGAGGCCAGAATTCCATCATTCCTGGGACACAGGACAGCATGTGGCTCATGTATGTTGGCAGGGAGGACTGGCGGAGGGTAGACACCATCTGAAGATGTGCTTTTAGGGAACGGACTTAGCCTCTTTTGGTGAAAGTTTCTTCAGTACAATGAGGGCCATAAGAGCACCCCATTTATGGTGGTCACTGGAACAACTTGTCCACATGGAGTGCTTGGCAGTGAGCCCGATAGGCCAGAGAAGCTAGTAGTGACTGTCATTATTAATTCAGAGTAGGAAGTCTGGACATCCCGTGCTAATCAAAAACTCTGATTGGAGCTCCACGGGTATTGATTAATAAGTAGTGGAAATGAATGAATTATTAATTATGAACAGCTTGTTTGGAAGACAGCTTTCAAAGCCAGAGAGCTGCCTAGAGAAAAGTCCAGAGCTGGCAGGAGGAAGGCTAAGCCTTTTGTTTTGTGAGGACCTCTGGAGCTGGTGTTTGCCAGGATCTAAACCCCCCGCTCCATCTTGGAACTATATCTTCTTTTTTTTTTTTTTTTTTTTTTTTTTTTTGGTTCTTTTTTTTTTTTGGAGCTGGGGACCAACCCAGGGCCTTGCGCTTCCTAGGCAAGCGCTCACCACTGAGCTAAATCCCCAACCCCGAACTATATCTTCTAAGCTTGAAGACCCATCTCTTGCCTCTTTGTTGGTTCCTAGGAAACTTTCCCTGGCCTTTGTTCTGCTCCACGGGCCTTGGAAGATCCTGTTGCAGCTCTCGATACATGAGGTTTTGAACCAGTGGCTCACAATCTCTCCTGCGTGTACATCACTGTGAGGCCCCAGCCCACCCTTACCCCCAGATCAGTAGATAAGACTGGGTTCTGGGTCTGTATTTCTCTCATACTCTTAAGGATCCCCGATGCTGCTGGCTCCAGAAACTCACTTTGAAACCCACTGGCAACCATCAGTCTCCTGTGCCTCCCACTGCACCCATCTGCCCAGCTCCAAGAACTCCACGCCTCAGTGGTTATTACATAGAAAACGAGATTCAGCTGAGCCCATGCAAATCTGTACAAAGATTGCCCAAGGGCCTGTGCGCTGAGTTCCTGTTGGCTCCCCCATTCCCTCTCCTGGCCCCTAAAGAGTTTCCAAGGGTATTCTCTGCTTCCTCTTAGAGCAGAGAGAGCCCAAGAAGCTGCCTGGTTTGTTCAGGTCTCCGGGGAGGCATACTAAACTGGTAATTATGACCAGCTAGAAGCAGGAGTCCGAGAGTGTCTGGGAGATGCTTGTGTCCTAGGTTAGAGCACCCTCTGGTGCCAAGAGCTCAGGTCAGCACTTGGCACTCGTAAGGCAAGTGAGTGAGGGTTGGTAAGGGAGCCCCTAGCTGACCTCCCAGCCTCTGGCTTTTCCCTCTTGACCTCACCTATGTTACCACCGGGCCTTGGCTACTCTCCATCTGCCCCTCCCTTAGCTTAAGCCCTACCTGTGGCTTTCCTCTGAGACAAAGGGCATCTGTCAATGTCCCTAGCTATTTACTGGCTGAAGACACTTTAGTTTTCTGCCTCAGTGACACAAAAGTACCTGCTTGAAGAGTCTGATCCTCCCTGAGACCATGAGGTTTTTGGAGGTCCTGACTCAATTTGGGTGTCTCTATACATGGCTTACAGAATCTAAAAAGGCTATTTTTCCTCGGTAAAACAAACTAGAGTCTCCAATACTATTCGCTAGACACCAACCCCAGTGCAGGGTGTACAGGGGAGGAGGATAAAGGAGACAAAGGCTTTAGCCTCTGAATGCCCGCTCTGGTGGGCAGGAAGGTAATAAGCGGGCTACATTACATTCTGGTAAGCAGTGGTAAGTGCAGTCAAGGAACAGAGGCCAGAGGATGAATCCATCCCAGGCAATGCTATTAGGGAATCCTCACCGGTGAAGTGATGTTTGAGCAAAGACCGGAACAAAGATGAGCCTCACATGGGCATCTGGGGAAGCCATTGCAAAGACCCCACAAGTGTCACTTACTCAAGGGACAGCAAGAAGGCCGGCAGCTTAAAGGCAGGTGCTGAAGTGAGGATTCTTGGTGAGGAATCTAAAGCGAATGCTCCTTAGGGATGGTAGTGGGGGCTTTGGGGAAGGCAAGCAAACTGCCATGTAATGGAAGACAAAATCCCGCTGAGAGTTCTCTAGGGCTGATCCCAAAGGGTAGCTTGAGAGTTTAAGTTTAGAAAGGGTTTGTTGTGCTGCACAGCAGAGTTAGGAGAATCACTAACTCCTGTCTATCTGCCCCCGGTGTCTGCCATCCCAGGACTTAAGACCCCTTGGGAGCATGTGTGGGGAGAGTAGGCTCCAGGGCTGCAGCTAACAAGAATGACGGCTCCCTCAAGAGCCTTGGGCGCTGGCGATGGTCAGAAAAGACACACACAGAATGAGGGAGAGGGGAACTGGAGGTTCCCGATGAACACATCCACTCTAGTTAATGAGGAGGACTCAGAGGTCAACTCACCACAGAGAGGGGAGATCAGAGGCCTCAGAAGCAGCTCAGGGGCCAAAGTGTGACTTCTCTCCAAGAGGCAACAGGCAGAGCTGCAGACAGGCCTTTAGGGGAGATCTGCCCGAGGCCTCCGAAAGCAGGCACTGGAGGCATTGACCCTTCCGCCTTGCTGTTCCCTTCTTGCCTGGGACCTTAGATAATATAGCCAGGAGGTCATGGGGAGGTGAATTTGAAAAGAAGAATTTTCTCTTAAGCCTGGCAAAGCCGAGACACAGGAGGTCCAAGCCTCTCATGGAGTTCTGTGGCAGCATCAGTGCCTAGCTCTAGACGTGTGTGTGTGTGTGTGTGTGTGTGTGTGTGTGTGTGTGTGTGTGTGTGTGTGTGTGTAAAAGTAATATCCACCTATTCGATGAAGTTATTGGCTTTTGGGTATATTCCCTCCTAAGAGTATGAGCTTGTCTGCAGTCTTCCCATCTGAAATGAGGACCTGTTCAAATTTAGCCATTGGATAGCATAAGCCTTCCTCAAGTTTGCCCATCCTCTATGTGGAAAGGTCTATTTTGCTTTACTGGGCAATTGTTTAGTTATGAAGGGTTTGTTGTTGTTGTCGTTGTTGTTGTTGCTGTTGGTGGTGGTGGTGGTATGTGTGTGTGTGAGAGAGAGAGAGAGAGAGAGAGGGAGAGAGAGAGAGAGAGAGTCTTATGCAAGGATAACTTTGGACTTCCGATCTTCCTGTCTCTATCTCTCACGTTCTGGGGACTATACATCACCACCCTGTGTTTATATGATGCCAGGGCTGGGAGAGGCCAGGGTGGGTCAAACCCAGAGCTTGGGTTCTGGTTGCATGTAGGACGTTCACTCTACGAACTGAGCCGCATTCTCAGCCTCCCACTGAATTTTATTCATTCATTAATTCAGTAATTAATTTGTGGGGCTAAGTGTGGTGGCACACACCTTTAGTCCCAGCACTGGGGAGGCACAGGAAGGTACCCTTGAACTCTACAAGTTCAAGGCCACGTTGGTCCACAGAGTGAGTTCCAGGCTAGCCAGGGCTACACAGAGAGACCTTGTTTCAAAACAAACTAAAGGTAGCATCTTGCTAAATTTGAACTTACAATGGCGGCCCAAGCTGGCTTCAAACTGGCGTCTCGCCTGCTTCAGCCTCCAGACTATCAGAGTTACAAGTGTTCGTCTCTACCCCTTGCTCCTTGAACATTGGAAAACTTGTTGGGTATCTGTTTATGTGATCTGTGTGTTTCTGGGCCCCATCTATTATTATGTGGAGGTCAAAAAACAAGGCCGTGGACATTCGTGCAGTTATGGGACCTGCAGTTTAACTTGGCCCAGTTTCTCTAGTTATTTGGCTACAGTGCTTGCTTTGTTCTGGAATCCCAGTTTCCATTAATGAGGACACAGCTTTCTACTGAGTGGGCCATGAATGAGCCAGAGGCACACTGGCCTGTTCAACTCCTAGAGACCCGCCACGGCTGAGGATAATATATTTAAGTAGTACAGGATGGCTCCCTCTAGAAACATCCTGAGTCCAGTGATAGTCACTTTAGCATTTTGGTTTGACTCAAAGCCTGCTTCTGGGAGGCTTTTGTCATGATCATGAGCACAGGGTTACAGCTCTGACACACAGCAGACAGACCGGCTGGAGGGTCCCCTGCAACAGTTTGTAAGCTAATGTAAGTCACTGGCATTTCAAGCTGGGCTTGGTGGTTCACACAGAGAGTTCCAGGTCAGCCAGGGCTACAAAGAGAAATACCGTCTCAAAATAACAACAGCAACAAAAAGTTCAGCTTTCAAAGATATTGCTAATACTGGGTTTAATCTTTTCGGATTTCTTCTTCTTCTTCTTCTTCTTCTTCTTCTTCTTCTTCTTCTTCTTCTTCTTCTTCTTCTTCTTCTCCTCCCCCTCCTCCTCCCCTCCTCCCCTCCTCCTCCTCCTCCTCTTCCTCCTCCTCCTCCTCCTCTTCCTCCTCCTCCTCCTCCTGCTTTGCGGTAGAAGTACAATAGAATTTAATTAACTACAGACGTCTCTTCTGTTACTTTATAGTCTGTAAGAGCATGCCTGTCTGCCTTTTGAATGTGGTGCGATACTTTGCTGGAATTTTGACAAGTTGGGAAGACTTTGCTTAAACCAAAGCAAGCCTCTGTTTGTTGTCAGCTTCAACAGAGTGTGGTGAAGAGGCAGGACAGAGCTGCCCTCCACTGTTTCATTCCAGAGCGGGTGGACTGTCCACAGAACAGTTTTGGAGGATTTTGTTGTTTGTCTGTTGTTTTTTTTTTTCCTTTGAGACAGGGCATAGCCCTGGCTGTTCTGGAACTTGCTCTGTAGACCAGGCTGGCTTCAAACTCAGAGAGATCTGCCGGCCTCTGCCCACCCCCACCCCCACCCCGGCCCCCCTCCAGTACTGGGGATTAAAGGTACCCCAGCTGGTCTGGGTTATCTGTGGGGATTTTCAGGGGCAGAAGAGCTGCACTCTCCAAAGGGGAGGGGGAGATGAATAAGGCTCTGGAGGAGTCAGTGGCAGGTGACAGGCTGACTGGGCACAGCACAGCCTGAAGGCAGGGCACAGCTGGTGGCTAGGAGACAAGGTCAGGTCACCACAATGGAAGTGACTGCAGTAGGCCAGAGCAGCTCCCATCAAGGAAAGCTTCCAGAGAGAATTCTCTTCCCCAAAGTGTTTCAACTTGATGAGAGGCTCTCACCTTTGATGAAAGAACTCCTGGAGCTCTTTATTCCTGTGCTCTTTATTTACATTTTGGGGTGGGTTGGGGGTCTAATGGCGGCTGCTTTCTATTGGCTTGGTCTGAGACATTAGGGATGCCTCATCTGCATGTGAAGGGACTTTAGGTGTTGCCCCTACCTGCTTGATTGTCACAGTCCTCAAGTGGGTTGTTGTGATCACATGCTCCAGGACAGGAACCTGGTCTGAGGTAGATGAACACCTAACATTCTCAGATACAAGATTTACCAGGGCTTGTGAATCTGTTCAACCTTACCAAGTTTTCTGTCTGGTGGCACAGTCCACTGCCCGGCAGGCGTGTGACACCACCACCTGACCTAAAGAACAGTTTTGTCATCTATCATAAGCTTAAAAAATAAGAAAAAGTCGGGGTTGGGGATTTAGCTCAGTGGTAGAGCGCTTGCCTAGGAAGCGCAAGGCCCTGTGTTTGGTCCCCAGCTCTGAAAAAAAGAAAAGAAAAAAAAAAGTTGAAAATTAGGAACCACTGTCACTTCACAGTTTTTTGAGGTTTCGAAATCTAACTTAGGACATGCTCAAATCTCTGATTAAAAACAATTCCAAAACCGTGCAATTGGATGTGATGAGTGAAAAGTGACCTGGGAGGGGGGAGGGTTGCGGGGTGGGGAGGGGTTGGATCTTTGCTTCCTCCAGATGACCTAGCCCTTGATCAGTTTCTGGAAAACAACCCTGGTGCCTGTGGGATCTCCTGAAGGGTGAAGGCCTTTCCCGTGCCTGAAGCATTAGACGGCCGAGTCACCGACTTCTGTGGGTGGTGCTGGGTTGGGCTGAATGACACAAATTCCTATGTGACAACCCTTGATTAAACACTGGGGCACCGAGGTCAGGGGTGCTCCTCTGGTTTGCAGCATTTCATCCAAGTTTTCGCATCCCTCTGGGGAGAATTCAGTGGCCCCACCGAAGGACAGCGGGAGCATAAGACTGGTTTTCCATGGACCAATGGCTCACAACTCTCCTGATGGTGCAGCCCTTCAGTATAGTTCCTCAAGCTGTGGTGACCCCCAACCATAAAATTATTTTCATTGTTACTTCATAACTGTAATTTTCTGTTATGAATTGTAACGTAAATATCTGATATGGGAACCCTGTGGAAGGGTCGTTCAGCACTCCCAAGGGTTCACGACCCCTGGGTTGAGAACCTCTGCACTGGATTTATCCAGGCATTTCTCCTTTTCTGACTTTAACCCGTATCTATTCTATATGATAATTAAATCCTTGGGTATCGAAGCCATTCTGAATGCTGTGCTACTCAGCCAACCATAGGATTCAGAGACGTCTTTGGAACCCCCGCCCCCCAATATTAATATGGGTTAGCAACCCCTACAGATTCAAAGAAAAGATGCTTTTATAAGGATGAGATTACAAGTGCTTATCTGGGAATCGGTTGGAGTTACGTGAGATGGAAAGAAAAGTTAATGCAACTTCAGAGAGCTGTGTCTGCGTGTGAAGAAAATTTCAGCAGGACTTGAAGACAATGAACCACAGTGCCATTGTGTCCCAGTGCCTCTTGTATTGTTTCAGCCAAGCCAGCACTGCCCGTTGTTCATGAAAGAAGACGCAGAGCTGTGAGGTCAGAGAACAATTGCACCAGGAAGGAGCACTCCAAAGACCCTAATTGTATTAAGGACAAGAAAGCCATTTCTGACGGGGGTGGGCGGGAGAGGGTGGATGTGGCTGCCATGCAGGCTCCACATTGTGCAGTTTCTTGTGAGTGCTCACGATGTCCAGGAATTTAAAGGAAGGATAATTAGAAAAACAAACCCAAGGGTTTTGTAGCCACCTCAAGCATAAAATCTAATATAGAAAATGTATTTGGAGAAGAAAGCTGATTTTTTTCCCATAAAAACTCTGAAACTATATTCCTTGGACATTTTATCCCAGTTAGATATTTACTGCCTTCTGAAATACTTTGTGCTTTGTTTCTTTTTATGGGCACTATGAAAGAAAATGTGACCAGGAAAGTGCTGGAACAGACTGTGACAACTCCAGAGTTTCTTTAATGTATCTTGAAATACCTCCATATTCCACGAGTCCCACCCATGACATGAGAAACACTGGGGACCTCCCAGTTAAAATACCTGTCCAGCTGCAAAGTCATGATGGCTTAAAATACAGAATTGTATTTCCCCCTCCACGGACAACCAACCCAGGATGGCCAAGGGACTCCTTAGATCCCCGGCAGCGGGGAGGCAGCAGAACAAACACCTTCTGTACTCATTGTATCCGGCCTGCATCGTGCGTGAGTTATTTTCTCAGCCACCTGTTTTCTATGCTTCCTAAAAGAGCAGCACTCTTAGAGTCAAACAAGCTCGTGTTGGGCCTCCCATCCCTGTTGATTAAGGCTGGGGATCAGGACAAGTGCCTATCCTTTCTGAGCCTCAGTTTCCACATCTGTGAGATTGGGAGAAGAGGGTCAACGACTTAGAAGGCACCTGTGAGAACCGATGAGGATGGCAGGGAAAGCGTGAGCTGAACGGTGCTCAGACTTTCCTTCATTGTCTACTGCAGTGTCCGTACCAGGGGGACAGCATTAGTGTCAGTGGACAGGAACAGAAATTAATGAGATGTTAGTCTCTGGCCCAGGGGTCTCTTGGGCACAGCCGATCTAGTAATCAGCACGCACACACACACACACACACACACACACACACACACACACACACACCCCAAACAACAAAACAGAGCAGCAACATCACCACAAAACAAACTAACAAACAAAGCAAAACAATCGTCCCATCCCCCACCCCTCCCAGGTGAGTGCTTTAGATAACGATTTGGACATTGTCACATGACCTGGAGGACTAAGACCTGGACAGGGAACTCACAGGATCTGCCACACTTACTAATGTAATTTGTTCACATCATAAACACCTGGGGGCAGGGGGCTCCTACGGGAGCCTGAGGTGTGGAAGGAAGTGGGGTAGAAAGAGCATTTACTGAGCAGTACTTGCTTCTAGACCGGAAATGGTAGCCAGGCTGCCGTGAGCTGCAATCTGTAGAAATAGTTTATCTGAGACTTGGTTGCCGGGCCTGGAACTCTATTTCCAGTCTCCCCTGAAGCTGAGCTATGATAAGGGGTATGCGTTCAGCCGAAGAAACCAACCTCGAGTTTCCACGGCTTAAGCAAAGCAGAATTTCTTTCTCTCTGGCCACTTGTCCAAGCATGAGCAGTCCTGGTGTATCTAGCTGGACGAGGAGCAGATGTGAGGACAGAGAGGGAGTGACTGCTGGTGTATGGCAGCTCCAACCGGTCCTTTCTCTGTCACACAAAGAACTCTCCCCACATTCTGGCTCTATGGGTCACAGAGGTACCACCAGGCCCAGTCTCCCAGAAGCTGCAGCCGTACAGTCTTCCCCGCCCCGGTGCCCTTCCCCGAGTCTGGCTGTGCTCAGCCGTCAGGGCTCCCCAGTCCTCTGCAACAGCTCCTCAGTACTGTAGCCAGCCCCCTCTTCCTTTCCTCATCTCCCCCCTCGTTGTGAGGGGCCTAATTCCTACACCACTCTGCGCCTATCTGTACAAATCAAAACGATTTCACGTCCCTCATGAGTCCCTCGATTCTTTTTGTTTTGTTTTGTTTTGTGTTGTTTTAAGACAAATTTCCTCAGTTTTCCATTTGATTTGTAGCTTCTTGAAATTTTCTCTTATATGCTTCCCTGATCTGCTTGTCTGTGTGGATCTCACTGTGAAAATGAGGTTTTGATGTGTTTGTTCAGTCGACTGCCCTCGTTCATGTGGAATGAGTGTTCTGTTCCCTCAGCCCACCTCCCTCCATCACACCCCTTACTCCTCACTACCCTGGCCTCACCTGACTTCCTCTCTGGGATGACCTCTGCCCATCCTCGGAGACTCTGCTCTGGGAAGGTTTATGGGTGTGTGGATAGGTGATGTGCATTCCTGTGCCTTCCAAGGCATCTTAGCCCTGACCCCTGGATCCCAAACCGTATCTGTAATGTTGGTGACTCTGGCAATGTCTGGCACAAGGAAAACACCAATGAATGCATGGCCAACCAATAAACAAAACACAGCCATCCAACTGACTCCTTTGAATTGTTTACATAGTGACAAAGGAAGGGAAAGCAGGGCCTGGTGGTACATTCTTGTAATCTCAGTACTTGGGAGGCAGAGGCAAGAGGATCTGGACCTCGGGGCTAGCTTTGGCTACATAGCAAGTTGGAGGTCAGCTTGGGGGGAAAAAGCCTAACAAACTAGTGAATAAAAAAGAAAGGGAGAGAGAGAACATGGGGGCCTGAGAGCGAGTGAACAGGTAAAATTCACAGGAGCTTTATAAAATGGCAATACTGACACAGCTAGACAAGGATCCTCAGAGGTTTGATAACATTATTCTACGTTAACCTTAA
This sequence comes from Rattus rattus, assembly GCF_011064425.1. NCBI lineage: Eukaryota > Metazoa > Chordata > Mammalia > Rodentia > Muridae > Rattus > Rattus rattus. The sequence goes on from NC_046154.1 coordinate 36,409,360, forward strand.
AAGGACACACGTATCTGAACCCACTGGAACCCCCCTCCATGCTCATATGCCCTCCCCACCCGCCACCACCAAAGAGCACTGAGAGACCAAGACAATGGCATTAGAGGTCAAGGTTGTGGTTATGTTAGAATGGCAACTTAAGGAGCTTCTAGGCTTCTGTTAGTGTTGTTTCGGGGTCTGTTGTTCAAGTTGCATAGGTGGGACAAACATGGAGAATTTATCAAGTTGTGTTCTACGGATCTTTACACCTTTCTAAAAACTTCCTAACAAATACTTTTCAGACTGTAATATTTAAACATATAAGAGATTTTCATCTTTTGACACGTATTTACTTATGTATTGGTCATGTGTGTGGGCTCACCCAGGCCATGGTACATATGTTCTTTACCTGCTAAGCCATCTCACTAACCCTTTGAATATAATAGTAAACGTCATAGCATGACATTAAAAACTACCAGTTCGGGGGTTGGGGATTTAGCTCAGCGGTAGAGCACTTGCCTAAGCGCAAGGCCCTGGGTTTGGTCCCCAGCTCGAAAAAAAAAAAAAAAAAAAACAAAAAAAAACAAACAAAAAAAAAAAACAACTACCAGTTCCAGACTTCTTCAGCTTGCCTTTAGTGTGCAAAGTAATTCGAACTCACAAACAGATGGGAGTTTTTCTGTCTCTTTGAGCTCACATCAGTTAAATACATGTTGAATGCTGTTATTTGAGAAGGTTGACTCACTTAAACTTCTCACGTGCAATGGGAGTTCAAGTGCTCATTACGTGAGCATGAGGGCTGTTGGATGCCCTGTTTTCCACCAGGTTTCAAGCACGCCTTTCATTGTGTTAATGACAGGAGTAAGAACTATTGCTCATGGAGACAGAGGGCATCTCCTAACCACTGAGCCATCTCTCCAGCCAATAGAACACATCTCTTAGATAGATCTTGGGTACAGATGTCTGGAGCCTGGCCCAGAATTTGAAATTATAACTATTGAGTTTATACACATATAATGGCTCCAGTGAGTGCTTGGGGAATGTAAAAATCTCTTGATTTTCCTCTCCACTTTATGTCATTAGGTTAGCTCATTAGATGCTGAGGCAGCTGGGAGAACGCTGGGTGTGTAGTGTGGGTACCCAGAGCATAGAGCATATCAACACATTGATCCATGACCCTCCAATTTCTGACCTGAGCTGATGCAAAGATGGGTTTTTGCGGTGTTTTCCAACCAACTGAAATACAATCATTGGTTTGCTTTCAAGAATGCTTCTTTGTCTTGGTCAGATAGATGGATAAAAGCCAGACCATGGAGAAGTTTGCAGTCATGAGGTTAATTTCAGAGCTTTAATTTAGTTCATAATTAAGGGGCTGATATGTGGCCAGCTCTGTGCTGGGAATGGTGGACAGAATGCTGTTTCTAAGACTGAAAGACAGCTCAGTTGGTAGAGTACTTGCCTTGAATGCACCAAGGAAATTCAGGCACAAGATATGCTTCTAAGAGATTAAAGAACTTTTAAACCCATATGCAGAGGTCAGAAGACAGCATGTATCTTCCTCAGAAGCACTGTCCATGTCCTCTAAAGCAGCTTCTCTTTGGCCTAGAGTTCATCAGTTAGATAGACTGGCTGGCTAGTGAGTCCAGGGTCTTTTTGTCTCTGTCTCTGCAGTGCTGGGATTACACATCCATTATCGCCACCACATGGGGCGTTTTTACGTGTATTCTGGGGATTGAACTTGGGTCCTCATGTTTGCAAGGCAAGCATTTTTTACCAACTGATCTATTTTCTCTCCAGCCCTAGTGGTGTGTGTGTGTGTGTGTGTGTGTGTGTGTGTGTGTGTGTGTGTGTGTGTGTAATTTTATCTTGAAGGCAATGACATTAAAAAAGTGAAGTTCTTTGGAAGGCAGAGGCAAGCAGGTCTCTGATTTTGAGGCCAAGCTGATCTACTCAGCAAGTTCTAGGACAGCCAGAGCTACACAATAGAATCTGTCTGTCTGACTGTCGGTCTTTCTTTCTTTTTTTTTTTTTTTGAATTCTTTTTTTTTTTCGGAGCTGGGGACCGAACCCAGGGCCTTGCGCTTCCTAGGCAAGCGCTCTACCACTGAGCCAAATCCCCAACCCCGACTGTCGGTCTTTCTTATCCACATGCATTCTTACCACCCTTTGTGGGGACTGATTGAATGCCAATGGCAAATACCTGTCAAGAGACCAGACGGGAAAGGTTTTGTGAAAGGGGAACCTGGGAAATTTCTGGGGCCACACTGGGCAAGGCACGGGGTCTGGAATAGTGGCAACATTCTCAGCCATTCATCACCATCTGGGTAAGCTTGCCATGGTGGACACATCCACTGCAGTTCTCATACTGGACTCATCTCCATTTACTTCTTTTATCTTATACAAAGTGTGCCAAGGATATGACAGACTTCAGGTCCCATGACAGTATCATTCCCTTTCCTGTCAAATACCTGAAGGCCTACAACATAATCTTCATAGGTTCCCAGGAACCCCTTATTCTTGGTCACAGTCTGCAGCATGGGCATTAGGGTTCAAAGTCCAGAATCTTCTTATTCATCTCATCGCTCTTAGGGCTCACTAGAACCTTGGCACTGGTGTTCTGGCCCAGAACCCTCATGCCAGGTAGATATAGTGAGAATTCTAGATTTAGGGGTTCTTAAAAAACACAGAAATATTATAAGAATATGTTTTCTTTTGGTTTTAATTCAAGGTGTAGGGCGTGGGGCTACTTCAGACTGTCTGCAGCAGCTGACTATGATTTGCCTCGTGCTCTAGAAGAGGAGTGCTTTTGCCAACTGCAGATAGTTTCTATGATTGTATGACGTTTGGAATTCTGGCAACTTTTCAGAGAGTATATAAATGCTAGTATCCCAAGAGGCAGGCTGGGGGGGGGCGTTGGTCATTCAGGTGGTTTGGCTGTGGTTTGTTAGTAGTCGTGCTTAAAAAAGAAACAAGAAAGAAATTAGATTCTAAGCTCTCTCTCTCTCTCTCTCTCTCTCTCTCTCTCTCTCTCTCTCTCCTTCTATCCTTCTTTCTCTCCTGGGGTGAGTAAATGGTGGGAAAAAGAAGAACCCACAAAGTTGTTTATACAGGCTACAGTGTACAAGACCTGCTGAGTCAGTCTAGAAGCTGCAAAGCTTCCTTTTCTATGGTTTGATTCTTAATGAAGTCACAATTTTTACTGTCCAGCATCGTATGATTGCTTCTACTTAATTTTCTCATATTTTATAAAGACACACACATACACACTCATGCACCCACAAATATACGCATGCACATATGTACACATACAGAACACTTTAAGTTCTTTGTGATCAAAGATTATGAATCATGAATTTACTAAAAAACATAATTAAAAAGTGAACTTAGTTGAGGAGACCTAGTTTGACAGTCATATTATGACAATATGCAGCCAATAAGAAAGGCTATACATGCGTGCACAAAGTATTCCTTTCATGGATAAAAAAGGAACTGGGAATAGTGGTTGACTCTGAGCAAAAACTGGGAACAGGGGCACAGGCATGGCCTTCTTTTTGGTCTCCTGAAATTTGTGTCATGTGTATGCTTTTTCAAAGAAGTAAACTAGGGCTGGAGAGATGGCTCGGTGGTTAAGAGCACTGACTGCTCTTCCAAAGGTCCTGAGTTCAAATCCCAGCAACCACATGGTGGCTCACAACCATCTGTAATGGGATCTGATGAGCTCTTCTGATGTGTCTGAAGACAGCCATGGTGTACTTATAATAAATAAATAAATAAGTAAATAAGTAAATCTTTAAAAAAGTAAACTACACTTTTAGAATATTGTCAATCTATGAAAACTGATGACACGTTTGTTAATAGACTTGTTAATAGTTGTCTTTCTCTCTCTTGCCCCATCTCTCTCAGAGGTAATCTATGAGATTGAGGATACAGTGATATAAAAGTCAGGGAAAGGTTCCATGTTGGGCAGAGTGAGGGACATGGCACAGAAGGATGATTCGGAGGGAACTTCACGCTTGCTTGGGAAACCATTTGTATTCACTGCGTGGTCTGGTCTTCATCAACTGTAGCAGTGACTCTCAACCTTCCTAACGCTGCAACCCTTTAATTCAGTTATTTATGTTGTGGTGACCCCAGCCACACACTTACTTTCATTGCTACTTTATAAATGTAGTTTTGCTATTGTTAGGAATCGTAATACAAACGTCTGTGTTTTCAGGTAACCCCTGTGAAAGTGCCACTTGATCCAAAGGGGTTGAGATCCACGGGTTGAGAACCTCTCATCTGTAAGATAGAGGTGATGGGAATGTTCTCATTTGCATTCACTGCCGCCTGTTCTTCGTCATCTATCAGATAGTGATAATGGGGGTGTTTTCATTAGAGGGTTCTAGTGAGAAAGATGGTAGATCCTGTTTATTAAAAGGTGAACTTGGCCAAGAAACGGAGGCAGAGAGAAGTTAAGTAACCTCAAAGAGATTCCAATCTGTAGTAGAGGAGACAGACAAGTAAATAGGCCAGGTCAGCCTACTGTGACAAACACCTCAGGCGGCATCCAGTAAGCTGAGGGTGTGTGGGAGGGGTGCTACCTTAGAGTCCCCTGGGAACATGACCTGAGGTGAGGTGGGCTCTTGAGTCGGTGGATGACTGAAGTGTGGAGGGCTCGGCTCCTTTAAACCATGACTCAAAGATGGAGTTGTGTAACCGAATGCTGAGACTTGTGTAACGTTTGTAAACTTTCTGAATGCATAACCACCAAAAAGAACTCGAAAGCAAATGTGTGAGGAATCCAAGATGTCTTTTGGCTGTGCTCACCTGTATAGCATGTGATTTTTTTACCACGGCCATGCAACATGTTCTAGGCATGCAACATGTGTACTCACATTGCACTATTCATAAAAGCCAGCAACCATTGCCTGAAACAACTCTGTTCAGATTTAAAGCTGTCGCACGCTATAAACTGCAGAAGACGTGATCGAATAGACATGCTCGGATAGAAGCCTAGTGGCTAAGTGACAGAAAACAGAGACTTTCACTGTTTTCCTGCCATCATTCTGCAAGTAACTATCACATTTGTATATATTTCAATTGCATTGGGTTGGTGGGTATAGTTGGTAGAGTGCTTGTCTGTTCTACAGCAAGCCCTGGTTCAGTGCACAGTAGCAGGCAAAAACAGCTTGGTGGTCCATGTCTGTAATCCTTGAATTTCATAAATGGAGGTAGAAGGTTGTCCAGACATTCAAGGTTGTCCTTGTATTTAAAAAAAAGAAAGGAGGGGGTTGGGGATTTAGCTCAGTGGTAGAGCGCAAGGCCCTGGGTTCGGTCCCCAGCTCCGAAAAAAAAAAAAGGAAAAAAAAAAAAAGGAAAAGAATGTTTGCTTAAAAACTTGCTGACTTGATTTTAATTTTTTTAAAGAATCACTAAATGAATTTTGGCTTCGGATTAGAACAGAACTTCCGGCAACTTCTGAAATGGCTGTAAGCATAGTTCTGACGTTTTACATTCAGTTTTACACATTTATTTGGTCTTCTCATCACTGATTATAAGACCCATCATCTCTAGAAAACCTTGAAGATACCCTACGTCCTGTAGTATCACATACTTAACCAAGATTTAGAGGTGTGTGTGTGTGTGTGTGTGTGTGTGTGTGTGTGTGTGTGTGTGTGTTTACTCATTTGTATGGAGACCTGTTGAGGCTAAGAGGCCTGAGGATGACATTAGAATGTCTTCCTCGTGTTTCTCCAGCTTCATTTTTGAGACAGGGTCTCTCACTGGATCTGAAGCTGGCCTTTTTGCTGGTCTGGTCAATAAGCCCTGTTTCTGCCTCCCGGTGCTGGGGCTGTTGGTGTGAGCTGCCTTGCCAACCTTTTCATGTGGGTGCTGGGATTCAAATTCAGGTTGGCCCTCACGCTTGTGCAGAGTACTTTATTCACTGAACCATCTTCCCAGAGGTTTAGGTAAAATAAACTCTAGTTCCATAGTATGCAAATCGCTTTCATCTTCAATATATTATATGCCAAAGAGTTATTTTAAACATGATCTCTTACAGCAGGTGTTTGATATATATCCCTATATATCCAGGGTTACTTCTTGGGTGAAAAGGGGCTATGGGTGGAGAATGCTTCCTATTCTAGGCTAAAGCCCATGATAGAACGAGGGGAAGAACACAGGGCAAGGAAGAAGCTAGGCGATATGTTTGATTGAGGGACTGGCAAGCTTTGGCCTTCGTACCATTTGTACTCCTGCAAAGAAAGCTTGGTTGAAACACAGTTGTCTTGGGACGAGCCACACTCACTTCATGATGTGGCAACTGTTTCTACCTCTGTGCTATGAAGACAGAGCTCAGGTGTTTGTGTAGTATCAAGTATGGGTTACCTGCCCTTTACAGAAAGTTTGCCTTGACCTCATTCTCTGAGGAGCTGTTGATCATGAAAGGCCTCACAGGGAGCCGAGATGCCCAGCTGACTAAGGACTGTGCTAGGAGAGAGATTACTCATGAGGTTCAGAACAAGTTCAGGCCGGGGATATAAATCCCAGAGTTGTCATTTCAAACGTGACGATTTAGAAGATGATTCTAAGTGGAGATTTTTAAAATAAGACCTGAGGCAGAACAATATTTACAGGTCAAGCAAAGGATCTGGACAGATGCAGAAGGAGAGGCCTATACAATTAGGAAAAAAATGAATGTGGTTTCCTAGAAGCCAAAAGAAGAGCGTTTCAGGGAGGGAATGACAAGCTGGGGCACAAGATGCTACCGAAGATGTCAGCTTAGGGGGCTGCTTTGGGACACACTGTGGCTGTACATAGAAGCTTACAGGAAGATTAAATCTAAGGTTAGGAAAACAAACAGTCCAAGTACGTGTACACACACAAATGCATTCACATCAAGTACATATTGTCTTCCTTCGGGGCCTGAGAACAGACGTGAGATTTGAATCTGCATCCTATGTTCAGAGAAAAGGTTTGGGAACATGAACTTGATTTTTGACCAAAATGTTTTCTGTGGAATCACAGAACATGAACCGGGCTGGAGATAGTTCAGGCTTTAACGACTATGACTCATTACCAAAACACATCAAAAGTTCAGTTAGCAAGAGCATGGACAATGGCTGACTAGAACTCATACAAGGAGGGGGACAGAAAACAAAACCCAGAGATGGTGCCAACGCTTTTCCTTGAGTTTTGCTGAAAAGTGACGGAATGGGAGGTGGATGTAGACACCCTAACGAGGGCCCTGGGCAAACACGGGAGAACATGTAACACTCTGCATTGGGATAGTATGAGAAAACTGGTGATGTGGGAGAGGACATTCCAGAGTCGACAAGCTTGTATGGTGCCGGAAGCAGTGGGGAGAGGCTGCCCTCTTACTGCAACCACTTGTCTGAAGTACCAGGATGAAAGACAATGCAGCCTGCATACGTGAAAGCAGGCTGATAGACAGTTCTCTTGTTGGCTTCCATTTTCTTGGTGAAATGAAAATCGAGACCATCAATGACACAATATGGGAGAGTGAGGGAGTGAAGGGGTCCCCCAGAAGAGTGGTTGGGTGAGCCTCTTACAGAAGCTTCTTACAGAAGTTTCTTGGAACAGAGTAGTTTGATTGTGCTGGCAGACTCAGAGCATGCTGTTGTTTGGGATTTGGAAGAATCCGGAAGTCTCTGAGAGCAGTTCCTAACTGGTCTCCTAACTGGTTTCTTGGAATTCCACTTGAGTCATTTTCCTGAAAAACCAGTGTGGTCATGGAGGGCATACCTTCTCTTTAACTCTTTCCAGAAAAGACAGAAAAAAAAATGCTGGAAATTGCTCCTAAGGAAGCAAACAAGCCCACTGGATGTTCAAGGTACAAGATAATTTCCATGGAAACCTTTGTGTAGTATTTGCGGGGTGGAGGGTATTACAAGAATTTAAGTACTATTCAAAAGACAAAATCATCACCTTATAAGTTTCTATAGCTTTCCCCTCTCCTCTGGGGAACCGAAAACCTTTTGCTTACAATGCTCTGCATGCATTGGGCTGCCTTCCAACCTCTCCAGCTTGCACTGTCCACTCTGCTAGGCTTTTCTGGGCCTCACTTGGAGTGTGCACACAGGCTTTTTCTTCTGCCTCATTTTCTATCCCTATTTCCCCTCTCAGTCCTTGCCAGTAAAGGTTCCTGCTTCTGACCCAATCCCACACATGTGTTCACAACCCACTGGATACTAAACTCCCCAAGTCCCAAGGATCTGTGAAAATCCCGATTAATTGTTAGAAGTGGGCTAATTTGCCTCTCTACATTTAGTGCCGGATGGAGCTAGTCTTGCGACCTTTGTTCTAATGCAGGCACCATCAAGGCTCATTGTGTGCAAAGGTAGCTTGCAGGCTAGGAGGTGAAGCCCAGCGGCCAGGCTTTAGAAGGATCAGGCACAGGGAGAAGGCTATACAGGTCGAGACTATCAGATGGTTTGGCACGCAGCCTGAGGGAAGGCGAACGGGAAGCGAGTGTCTATCGGCTATTGCGGGACGAGGAGAAGGCCCTCAGTGTTCCGGTTTCATGTGAGTCACCAGCAGCCTCTATACCTCAGGCCAGGAGGCCCATAGAACACGCAATTCCTGAGTCGCACCCGCAACAACCACTCCACATTCCGCTACGAGGCGTCCCGCGCATGCGCGCCCTAGCCCTACCCTTCCCCGGGCCCGCCCGTCCCCGCCCTCTGCGTGCGCACCGCCTAGAGCCCGCCTCTCAGAAAGACGGCTGGCGCATGCGGCCCGGCTGAGCACTGGCTCCGCGAGCCTCACCGCGCGCGCGTCGGCCTTGCTGTGGCTGACACGAGACTCTGAAGCCGGCCCCAGGTAGGCTGATTTCAGGGATCCCGGAGGAACGGCTCCGGGGTGCAGGATCCTGAGGCGCCGACAGAGCCCGGCGCGGACGGCCACGCCGCCAGGGCGATAAACGCCTCTTCTCACCAATCAGGGGAGAGTTGGCCCAGCGTTCTGCCCAATGGGCTGCATCTCTAACGGGAGTGGGGCGGGCAGTCCCGGAACGCGAGGTGCCGGCTCCCGCGCGCCGGCCGCGTGGCCCGGCTGAGGAGAGGGGCCGAGTCGGGCGGCGCCGGCAGCCGGACGTGGTGAGTGCCGCCGCGGAGGGGGTCCTCCCAGAGCCCCAGCCTGTGATGGGGCCCGACTGACGGCCTAGTGATCCTCTCGGCCCTTCCCCGCGGGAGGAGGGGGCTTGTAGGTTTGCTGGGCCTCACGGCCCAGGCTGCCCGGCCGCTGTCGCTCTTTCCAATCCAGAGTGAAGATGCTGGCGTTCTTGAGCTCACTACGTCAGCGTGGCACCCTTACATCCACACTGACTTTAAATCCTCAGCAGCCGGGTGACTCGGGGTGCTGCTGTGGTGCTCGTACCACTTTTTACGGCGGTGCGAACCCGTGCATCAGGCGCTTTGGGGGTAGATTTAGATCTTAGCACATCGGCGGTGTATCCTGAGCCTGATTTCACCGACATCAGTTTTTTTTAACAAAAGCTTTCAAGTTTTTCATTCGTGAATTTCTCTGGTGCCTCTTGATCTATATTGCGCCTGTATCTGAAAAACGTGTCTTGTCATCTTCAGAAAAAAGTGCTGCGTGGACATTCAACTTTGCCCATGAATTGGCCCCTGGCCAATCCTTTTGCCCTCATCCTCTTTTCTTCCATCATCCTGTGGGTTCACCTGCTTGTTTATGCTTTGCCTGATTCTTAGGTCATTTCAGTCAATCAACCTTTGGGGCCCATTACAAGACATGTTTTCAAAAGGTGCTCTTGGATCCTTCCTCAGTCTCCCTCCCTGTTTCCTTGCTCTTGGCTCTAAATGATGGGCTTTCTTACTTCCCTATTATATATAGTCTTGGCGTGTCTGTCTGTTTCCTTCCATCAAACCCTCTACTGATTTATTTTTCAGTACTGAACTGCTAGTTATTTAAGTATGGACCCAAATTTGACATGGTGTCCCCAGCTTGTGAGTAGCTCTCCCATAATAGATGGTCTGTAAATGTTAGGGGATGGGACCTCTCCAACTGGCTCTTTGTGACTTTTTGAATATTTTTTTGCCAGTCACCGTGGGAGACTGCCAGAATCAGAGAGAGAGAGAGAGAGAGAGAGAGAGAGAGAGAGAGAGAGAGAGATAGAGAGATAGATAAAGTTGGGGCAAGATGAGGTGATTCTTATGGTGGCAACCTGTTCTGAACTCAAGAGTTGGCTGAGGAATCTGTAGGAACGTCAGAAATTGACTCAGTGAGTCTAGGCTGTAGTCTTCGTAAGGTATGCCAGGTTAGGACATAGCTAAAATATAGGCAAGTTTGATAAATGCGTTAGTAAGGAACCATTTGATTATGAGGTGACCGTATATCTCTCAAGGGTATTGTCTACCCTTTTGGGGGTCACAATCTGCATTAACATACTGAACACTCCTGAAGGTCTTGGTTAAAGATTAGTCATCATTTCTTTTGATTTTTTTTTTTTTTCTGCCTATAAAGTCACCTTCCCCTCTTTGACATAGGATCTCCATATGTATGTAGATGAGGGTGTCTTGGAACTTGGGGAAACCCTCCTTTTTCCAAGTGCCCCTTTCTTTACAGGCACTCAGTACACACCCAGTCAAACTCTTTCTGGAAAACCCAGTTGTATTTTGCAGAAATATACTTTTGAAGCGACTGCAGCAGAGGGTAGAAGAAGCAGGATAACATTCCTCACTGTTGGAGGGGAAGGCATTTCAGGCATTAAGATTTCCTTGCCAAGTATGTTCATTCTTGCTCCTGGGAGGAGTGTAGCTGGTCAGTGCATCCAGCTGAATTCCCCTTTTCTTGTTCCTTAGCTTATTTTTGCTTTAATTTGGCTTTACACAGAGGGTTTCTAGAGGAGGAAAGTGTCTTCTCCGTGCTAAAGCAAGCACATTGCTACTTGGTGGCTGCATTTTCTCTTTTTGGTCACATTTGGGTTTGCTGACCAATTGGTGGCCTTCCAAGCTGGAAGCTACTATCTCATTGCTTGTTGATGCTCTTTTCATTTGACACTCAACTCTGCTGGCCTTGCATCCATTCTGCTTGTCTCACATGCTTCTTTTACTTCCTGTCACTACGTTATCACTCTCTGGGTTTAATGTGATCTTCTCTGTTCAGTGTATGCTTCCAACTGGGTTATTTCACAAGTTCCATTTCCTGCAGCCTGTATCATCTCTGTAGGGCATACCTGGGAGAGATTGCTGCCAAGAAGCAACTTATTAAAGTACAGATGAGAACTACATGTAATTGAAGGAACTGGAGGTTTTGTAGATTTCTTTAAATGCTCCACAGTTCTTTCCTGTAGGCCAGTCTTTCAGAACTTAGAGGAGCTTTGTTCTCTCAGAGTGATACACTAGAGTTTAGCCAAAAACATTCTTTCAAGGAGAATTTGAATGCTCATTCAAGATTATGTTGCCCCACCTCCCATACCATGTAAGTGTCTCAGTATTTACCCTGTGTGGGGAATAAAAATCACAATCTCGAATGAGCTACAAAGTTTTATTTGTAAGATATATGTATATAAACGTGTGTAATTATATGTAAATTTTTCATCCAGGTTAAAAGAAAAATGAAGTACATTCTAGTTACTGGTGGTGTTATATCAGGAATTGGAAAAGGAGTTATCGCCAGCAGTGTGGGCACAATACTCAAGTCATGCGGTTTACATGTAACGTCAATTAAAATTGACCCCTATATTAACATCGATGCAGGAACATTCTCTCCTTATGAACATGGTAAGAAAACTGCATTTTGTTCTCGCTCTCATTTTAATAGTAATTATGTCTGTGGGAGAATGTGCTAGTTTGGGGCATGAGGTGTACATCTTGTATAACTTACATTTCCTACCTTCTAGAGTGATCCTTAGTGCAACAGAATGCCTTTTCTCTCTTGGATTAAGAGGAAGCTGCTATCCTAATAGATAATCCAAGAGTTTCTGTAATACCCATGAAATATGGGGTGAGATGGGGTGGTAGCAGCTGAATAAATTACCATTCCACTTGAAAAATGAAACATTTGAGAAGATAGAATATGCTGCTTTGTGGCCCCAATCTTTAGAAAGTACATGGGTGAGTAGACGCTGTAAGAGACTAGTTTCTGGTCCTATCATGATGAGTGTCTTTCAAACAGTGAGTGCCATTCTATAGCACAGGTAGATACTGGACTTGAAGGTTGGGTAAGCTTGGGATTCTGTAGTCCTGCAGGAGTTGAGTAGAACTCGTGAGGATCTTTTGAAACCATGAAGAAGAGTGGAAGATAGCATTTTACTTTGTTATTGAATTCTTTTTTTTTTTTTTCCGTCGTATTTGTAGTGTGGTAAATGAATGGCATATCCAACATTCTTTGTTTAAAGTTGGAGAAGCAGTGTTGGAACAAACCTTAAAGCTGAGTCTGGTGGCAAGTCCTGTAGTAGTAATCTTAGCATTAGGAAGCTGAGACAGGACTAACTACAGTGATCTCAAGGCCAACCTGGGCTACATAGTGAGTTCAAGACCAGCTTGGGCTACATAGCAAGATCTTGTCATAAAACAATAGCACTCTTTAAGTTCCCATGCCTTCAAGTTTTAGAATTCTATAAATTCGTTTTCTGGTTTTGAAGTAAAAATCTGTAAGGATATATACTATCATTAGTAATAATAAGTAGTTTCAGAAGACCCATATACTAAAGGGGTTTTGTTGTTGCTGTTCTCTCACTTCTAGGGGATTGAACCCACCCACGGCTTTGTGTATGCTAGCAATAGCTGTCTGTCTGTCTGTCTGTCTATCTATCTATAGTATAGGTATATGTCACCTTTGGAGGGATTTTAATATAAAGTTCTTGAGCAGAGGATGGGTTCCTTTTCTAAAAGGGTGATGATAGAAGACTGTTTCCTTCCCTGTTTTTGGCTTGTTCTATGTTGGTGGTAGGGATGAATCATTCTAGCTAGCATTTCCACCAGGAAGTTATAAAGCATAAATGTGAAACAAAGGACGGAGCAACTTGGGCTGTTGAATAACTATTCAGAACTAAAGGGTAGCTCAGGCTGCCTTGTAAACTCAATACCCTCTTTCTGCACATATGCCTAGGGGTTTTCGAAACATCCCCTGTCTTTGGACATTTTCTGCTAGAGCATGTCTTTTGCTCAGGATGCTACGTTATGATAAAGTCCTTTCACCCACAGCCTTCGTGGCAGGCCTTTCCCTCTGTTTCACGCTGTTTAACTGTTCCCAATGTAGGGTGAGTTCAGGCTGGAAGTATAAAGTACTCTCTTGAAGAATAATTGGTAATTTTTCTTTTTGTGACATTTAACTTTTTAGAAATGATGTCCTTTTGTAATCAGGTTATGTAGACTTTGTTCTGAGTGTTTATATTTCAAGGTTGAAATTGCGCCATGGCAAATGTGCTTTTCATTTCCTTGAACATGGTCACTCTTCACTGCAGGAGAAGTCTTTGTGCTGGATGATGGTGGAGAAGTTGACCTTGACTTGGGAAACTATGAGCGGTTCCTTGATATCCGCCTCACCAAGGACAATAACCTGACCACAGGGAAGATATACCAGTACGTCATTAACAAGGAGCGCAAAGGAGATTACTTAGGGAAAACTGTTCAGGGTAAGACTGAATTTACCTTTAAGGCATAAATTATTAGCCTTTTGAATTTAATTTCTTTTCAGTTCAAAATCTTACTTTTATGTGATTTTACTATTTTGTCAAGGCATTATTACCAAAATATCCTTTCAGTTGAAAATTCAGAATTGTATGGTTGTTCATTCAAAACATAATTTGAGGAAGCTGTTGTAGTAATGGCATTGGTGGTGTCTGTCGAGCATGGCAGTTTGGTTGGAGTCCAGTGAGCTGTTACTTTCCATGCTGAGCAGTGAAGGCAGCTTGACTGGGGCCTAATGCCAAGTGGCTTGTGTTAGTGAGGAGGAAATGAGCTTCTGCTGCGTGTGTTGGTTTTCAGAGTTTTCATCAGTCATGTGGGCTAGGGGAGTCTGAGAAGTGGGCTCTTGGGGCCCTCTTGAGCTTTCACCAGCACGCCGACATCTGTTGAACTGTTCTGAGATTTTCTGTAAGTAGTCATTTGGGAAAAGTATTCTCATTTGAAAAGGTGGCATTGGGACACCATTGGTAGAGTGGAATGACAGTATGCCAGTTTGGGCCATTGCCCAAACTGAGTTATAAGAACAGATTTGCATTTGATTTTTTTGCCTTGGCTGCATTGAGAGCTGAGGTTCAGCCTGGTTCTGGCATGGGCTGCCCTTGCCAGATCAGGGCTTAATCATTTGTTAATTTGGGGCTCAGCTCTATTACTTAATAGCCCTATGAACACCTTTTCTGTAAAATGGAGGTGGCCAAGGCTTCTGCTACTTGGGCTATTAATAATTAAAGGACTGTGTCAGTATGGTGCTCCACCTTTCTGACACATAGAAAGAGACTGTTGTGAATTAAGGCTATGTCAGATGTACAGTTTGTTGTTCTGGTGTACTTGTTTTTCTCTTTATCATCAGAAATGTTTACTGAATGATCAGTTGTGGTTAGATCCTTACTGGTCCAGCTCAGTATATGTGATTAAGAGATCAACGAGGTCACTGTCCTCATGTTAGTTGGCCATGGAACAGGCAGAAAACAAATTACATGAGATGTCTGATAGAAGGTGTGAGGGAAATAAAGAGAAGGGCCAGAAAACATGACTGGGAAAGCCACTCCAGACAGGTGCTTGGGGCTCCAGGAGAGAGCTTGAGCGTAGGAGCCAGTCAAGAGGAGTGAAGGAGGAGGCACAGGCACGCAGCCTCAGACCACTGGGAGGTTGGGGCAGGGACTAGAGGGGAGGCTGCTGTGGCTGAGACACTACAGTCTGGAGCAGTGGGGCAGTCACTCAGTGGATCTTGGGGTGCTTTCATTGAGCACTAGAGTTTAAATGTGGAACGGCGAGTTCTGATTATAGATCACTTGGCCGCTCAATGAGACATAGATAATGCTGCTCAATCCCAGACCATTCCAAACAGTCACCTTTGTACTTTAGGGACTTGCATTCTTGAGTTCAACAACTGTGGAACCTTTTATTTTTATATTTTATTTAAGTCAGTGAGCCACCTCTAGTGAGTGGTGACCTGAGATTTGACTCTAGATGTTATACCTTTCACACTCTGCTGTGTTGTTATGTCTTTTGCAGTGGATTGTCTGTTCTTTGGTAAACTGGAAACAAATGGCATAGGGTTCTGGTAGACTGCCTCCTCCTGGAAACCCACTCAGGTGTGAGGTGTGAGGGTGCAGCCTCCGCTGGAGTAGTCAGGGTGGTCACATGGCCTTGTGTCCATGTGTGTCTAGAAGAGTAGACTGCATAGGGCAAGTGTTCTGAGGTCCTTAGGGAGCCACCCGCTCCTCTTTTATTTTATTTTTTAAAAGACTGTATTAAAGACAGGTTTACTGGGAAGCTGCTCTCAGGTGAATTCACTAGTCTCAAGGACTGAGGACAGGGAAGTCACCATGGGGGTCGGGGGAAGAAGCAGCAGAGAAAAGAGAGTAGGAAGCCACTCTTGGTTTCATTAAGTATTTTTATGATCCTACTACTTGTTTGGTGCAAGTCACAGGTTTCTTTTCTCTTTCTCAGTTGTCCCTCACATCACAGATGCAATTCAAGAGTGGGTGATGAGACAGGCGTTAATACCTGTAGACGAAGATGGCTTAGAACCTCAAGTGTGTGTTATTGAGGTTTGTATGACTCTTGTCTCTGTGAACTAATTCAGTCATCCTGTCCTTAGCCACCAATAGAACCATGACCAGTGAGATCCCACCCGTCCATTCGTGTCCATGCAGTGCACAGCACTGCTGTCTTCACCCATGCTTCCTTCTGTGTGTGCTGGACAATCTAACACTTGCCTCGCAGTGGCAGGACACATTTTTGTCCCTCCCTTGCTGTTGGCAGCCCTTTGCTTACCTCTGGCAGAGCTGACCCTGTTAGCCTCCTCTGCTTTATTTCTATTCTACTGTCTGTTCATTCCAGGACTGGAGCTCAAAAGTCCTAACGGTTTTGCTATCTATAACTGGTAGTTTTTACTAGAAAAGTTATTTATAATTAACTAAGGAGACACATCTAGGTTTCATTCTGTCTGTCTATTCTTTGTGGCTCTCAAGTGAATTAAAGGTACCTAAGAATTACAGTTTAGTTTCTGGAACATTTCTTTTTTTGGGGTTGGGTTTGAGGCAGGGTTTCTGTGTGTAGCTTTGGCTGTCCTTAAACTAGCCCTGTAGACCAGGCTAGCTTTGAACTTAGAGTTCTGTCTGAATTGAGATAGCACATGCTAGAGAGTTGGTGTTAACTTCTGATGTGTTGTGTCCTTTCAGCTTGGTGGCACAGTGGGAGACATTGAAAGCATGCCCTTCATTGAGGCCTTCCGCCAGTTCCAGTTCAAGGTCAAGAAGGAGAACTTTTGTAATATCCATGTCAGTCTGGTTCCTCAGGTAAGGCATGCAGTTTGACTCTAATAGCTTTCAACACTGGAGGTGCTGGATGGAACTCCCTGTGAGTTTATTACAGTCGCATTCTTATATTTACTTATTTGGTGTGTGTGTTGGTCAGGGGAGGGCATACATGCTCATACCTGCTAAAAGATTAAATAGAAAACATTTAAAAAATAAATCAGGACAGTAGTAATTAAAGATGGTAGTTTGAGGGCTGGGGAGATGGCTCAGCGGTTAAGAGCACCCGACTGCTCTTCCAGAGGTCATGAGTTCAATTCCCAGCAACCACATGGTGGCTCACAGCCATCTGTAAAGAGATCCGATGCCCTCTTCTGGTGTATCTGAAGACAGCTACAGTGTACTTAAATATAATAAATAAATAAATCTTTTTTAAAAAAAGATGGTAGATTGAACATGTATACTCGTCTTTACTATCTGTCAAAGTAAAATAATTTCTTAAGGCAGAGATTCAAAAAAGATAGACAGCATGGAGAAGATGTGGTGGTAATAAAAATAAGGAATTCCCAGGCTGCTGAAGGAGCAGCCTTGCAGCAGGGGATGTTGAGAAGTCGTCCTTTTCCCGGGGACTATCCAGAGGCTGGGGATGGGCAGTGAGAGGCTTTCAGGCTCTTCTGGGAGCAGATAGGAATGAGGGATCACTACCTGTTGCTTAGGAGAGGTGAACTACCTATTTACGTGCTTGTGTGTTCCGTCAGGCACCTGTGTTTCTCCCTTGCTGTAAGATGGCCCTGGGGAGGGTTTCCTGACAAGCAGACACTGTGGACAGTTGAGAACAGTGATGCTGACCATAAACCTGCCGTGTCACTGAGATGCCTTGCGGTCTTCTACCTGCTGGGTTTCAGAGTCTTCAGAGCCAGGGTGGGCCCCTCCCCATGGGAAATCTGAGACTCCTGTATGAGTAGCCTAGGAGAAGACACTAACCCTAAGGTTCCCCAGTCACCAGCCTGGGAACTTGTCACTTATAGGGAACTCGTGGTTTGCTTTCAGATAAGAGTCAGCAGCCAGTGTCTGCATGTGCTCAGCAGGAGCTGTATAGCGGACAGGAACATAAGCAGGCAGAGATCGAAGTTAGGAACTGGGTAAATGACGATGAAAGTGTGAAGGAGGGAGGGTGAAGGGATTCCCAGGAAGTAGGGCAGACAGAAGAGACAGACATTAGCGCACTGGTCCAGATGTGTTATATATAAGAGCACATCCTGAAAATCACAACACAGAAACGAAGAAGGAAATGTAGCCTGAGGCAGGTTGTCACGCTGTGGCTGGGGGCCAAGGGTTACTGCTGGGCTATGGAAATAGAGCCATATTCCTTAGTGAACGTGTCATCTTGGCTGCTTTATCCTGAAACAACAGAGTTGAGTATTTATGAAAAGCCATATGGTTCATAAAGCTCAAAAGAATAGTAATGGGTTTTGAGATAGACAGCGTGGGGTTGGGGTTAGCTCAGTGGTAGGCGCTTGCCTAGCTTCAGGCCCTGGGTTGGGTCCAGCTCCAAAAAAAAGGAAAAAAAAGATGACACGTGTAGCCGTGGGTACCTCACAGTGGTCTGGACTCACTGTAGTCGAGGCTGCTGGCCTTGAGCATTTGGCATCCTCAGTGTTTAGACAATGCATGAGCCACAATGCAAGCTGGAACCTAAAATACCATTAAAACTTTTCAGAGTTTTCTGACCGCTGCTCTGAACAAGGAAACTTCAAGATACAGTTTCTAGATTGAAAAAGCCCAGGGAGTGCTCACTATATTGGATGTAAAATGGCCAGCACTAAGGTTATTAGCTAGGAGAGTACAGAATAATGGAGCAGAAGGCCTCAAAGGCTCATAGGAAAAAAATCAAAAGTTAGTATGCAAAACTAGGAGCCAGAAGGAAGTGGAGCCGTGGCATTCAAACATTCTGAGGCAGCGTTTCTCAGCCTTCTAAAGGAATGCTGCAACCCCTTTACTACACTAGTAACCCCAGCCATAAAATTATTTATTTATTTTTTCTGGAGCTGGGGACCGAACCCAGGACCTTGCGCTTGCTAGGCAAGTGCTCTACCACTGAGCTAAATCCCCAACCCCCCATACAATTATTTTTTTGCTACTTTCTAACTAGTTTTGTTACAGTTAGGAATTGTTATGTAAATATCTGGTTTCTGATGGTCTTAGGTGACCCCTATGAATAAGGCACAGGTTGAGAGTAGCTGTTCTAAGGGAAGGTTCTTTTTACCTGAGAACTGTAAACCTAGCAGATTTGCCTTAAGTGTGGGAAGATCATAAAGATACTTTACTATACACAGAAGTATGACACATGTCTTACCTGGACAGGTCTTTACATGCTCAAAAGTGTGCACGGCTGAAGAGGAAGGTGTCATGGCACAGGACAGAGAGCTCATCAGAAGTGCCTCAGACAAACTGAGAAGTACAGGGAGATGAGTTGAGACTCAGAGTTAACATGGGGATCAGCTCAGGGCAACCCTTGTCCTGAGTGTGGGTGAAGCCCTGGTTCAGTTATTACCCAAAATATATAGATATAAGCAGAGCCATTATTTGGAGGGTTTGGAGAGTGGGAGGACAGGGCCATGAAATAGTCTATTAAGCCAAACCCCATAGAACCAGAAGACTCTAAAAATCTAGGCTGAATTGTATAAATTCTTCACTCAGAGGTTTAAGGAAAAGTCATGCTAAGAATTTTTCATAGAGAAATGAACCACTTCTTTTTTTTCCCTTTTGTGAAACAGCCAAGTTCAACAGGGGAACAGAAGACAAAACCCACTCAGAACAGTGTTCGGGAACTTAGAGGACTCGGGCTGTCTCCAGACTTAGTAAGATTTCCTAAGATGTCATCTCCCAATTCTGATAAACTGTGGCCTAGATGGCGGGATGGATGTTTGTCAGCATGTTTGATGGAGGAGATAGTGCACCGAGTGGGGCTGGAGTTTGTGTGGACTTCCTGGGTCTTGCTTCTTGCTGTCCTCCATTCCTCCTGAGAACATTAAGGAGGAAAAGCAGTCAGGCAGCTCCTGAAGTTCACTCATTTCTCCTTTGCTGTCTCTCATACTCTCCTCGGGATGTAGGAGCTTCGGTGAAAAGAGCAGATAGCGTGTGTTTGTGGATCATGTGCACTGTGTTTGGAACTGACATTTTCATCTCTATTTTAATTCCAGTTGTGACTAAGCCCTACTTTGACCCTTCTTTCTACCCAGAGTCCCTTGTTTTCTTAATTGCTAGGTGGTGTGCAGATGCTCAAATCCTCTTGACACATCTGTGAAAGAGAAAATATCAATGTTCTGCCATGTGGAACCCGAACAAGTAAGTAAGATTTCAGCTCTGGAAATGGCTTTTTACTTCTGCTTGTCTAAAGCTAGACCGTGATCCACTTCTCAAGACTTGTTATGTCGTAGGAAAGAGACAGAAAACTGTCCCCTAGGGCTTAACACTTTTCCTCTCCTCTCCCATCCCCTGCTCTTTATGCTGTTTGGGGTGACTGTCTCTAGGGTCTCACCTTATTTCTTGGTACCCCAGAACCTTGTGCATGCTAGTCAAGTTCTCTTACGATTGAGCTGTCTCAGGCCTGTAGTTTTACTTTGAAGTTCACTCTTGCCTTGTCTTTATGCTTGTCTAGTCTTAGTCTCTCACAGGTGTGTGCCCCCAACCTACCTATTGCTTTGCTTTTGTGATTTTGGTGAATCCAACCAATTACACACTGTTAACATGGTAAATAGGGAATCTCCAAAAAGATCGCCAGAGAATGCAGTTTTGCCTTACTTAAGTGTGTATACCCCAAACCAGTTCAGGCCAGATCAACCCTTCTATTTTTCATACCCAGCTGTGTTGGGAGTTTCCTTAGCTACACACTGCCTAAACTTGATTGTCATGTCACCAGCAGGGAGATTTACACTGTTGTTCAGAGATGGCAGTACATGTAGTTTGGTGCAGGTTGGAGGCGGAGGGAATCTGAGGTTGCTAGGTGCATTGTTTGAAGATGGGTGTGCTTGCATAATATGTGCAAGTGAAGGAACGAGGTTGTTACGTACATTTTTAAAGGGAGGCTATATAACCCAAAACCAAACGTGGGCCCCAAGCTAGACTGTCCCCTGTTTGCCTGCCACACTGTCTTTAACCCTCAGAACTAATCACTTCCCTTTCTGGGTTGCTTGCATGTCTCATATATGCTGGGCATGAACCTGTTTTATGCCCCGTGATACATATATACACATGCATGTGTAATCCATTTTAATGTTTCTGCAGCCTGGTGTCCTGGACGTTATAGCTCCCACATATTTTTGTCTGTGGCAGCGTTAATAGAACCTGTGATATCTAAGTGTGGTACTTATTTATGGAAACACTAGTGGATGTAAATCGAGCTTAAGGCATTGGTCAGTGTGTTAAGAGTATCTTTTTAAAGTTTTGTGTTTGAGTGTTTATTTGCGTGCATGTCTCTGCATGGTGTGCATGCCTAGTGTCTGTAGAGGTCAGGAGAGGGACTGCATCTGGAATTAGAGTCGCAGATGGTTGTGACCTACCTTGTGGGTGCTGGGACTTAAACCGAGTTCTCCGGGTGAACAGCCAGTGTTCCTAACAGCCAAACCATCTCTTTAGCCTCATCTCTTCATTCTTACAGCAAAATGCTTGAGGCAACTAATTTAATAAAGAAAGGTTTATTATAGTTGGAAACTGAAAGTCTAAAGCATAGTTCAGACTCTGGGATGGACCTGTGGTGGCAGCTGGGAGAGTGCAGGAGTTGGAAAGATCAACTTTCCATTCCAGCTGCAGAGAGATTGAGGGACCAGATTCCTTATGGAAATCCAGGAATTATACAAAGAGTATCATAATTCCTGCCAAGGGCAGGATTCCCAACGTCTCAAGAACCTCCTAGGCTTGGTCTTAAGAGTTCCCCAGCACCTTCCAGTTATGTCAGCTTGGGCTTGACTCTCCAGCCACGTGGGCACTGGAGGGGCTCCAAACCATGTAGAAACCGTAGTACTAAGAATTGCCTGAAGGAGATGAAAAGAAAGGTGCAGTCAAGGAGTTTCCAGATGAGAGTATGTAGAATTTGTTTTACTGCTCCATGACTGAGGGTCAGGAGACAGCAGGAGAGCCCAGCTAACCTCGTGAGAACAGCAAAGCAGGGGCCTTAAAGTGAGAGCAGTCCACTTAGTGAAACTCGAGGGGCACTGGTCAGAAGGGCAGTTCAGATCATTGGCCTGCATGGAGCAAGGGGAAAGTTCCTTGACCTTTACAGAGGACTTCTCCCAGGAGGACTCGGGCCTTGGGATAAAGGCATCTGGGGCTGGGGTCGGGTTCGTTGCATGACTCCTGAGTCAGGGGTTCCTTCTCAGGTTCTGCTTTATACTCAAACCACTGAGCATAGAATGGCTTTCACTTTTCCACGGTGGCCCTTTATCTCAGGTATTTCTGTCTTTACAAGTGAAGAGAGGAGATTCCTTTCTTTAGCAGAATTGACTTTGAGAAGAATTCTGCTCAGGGCGTGTTAGCACTGTAATCCCTGCATTTGGGAGGCAGAGACAGGTGGAGCTCTGTCAGCTTGAGGCCCCCTTGTCTACAAAGCTAGTGTCAGAACAGCCAACACAAAACAAAACCAGAGAATGTGGAAAACCCCAAAGCTGAAGTGAGTGCTCCCTCATAACAGAGTTGAATTTCAAATCTTTTGCCTGTTGTAAACATTGGCTTGTTTTGTCAGTTTCTAAGAGCTTATTTGAATGTGATCTTTTTGTTATGTATGTGATGTGCAATGGGCCTCTAGTTTGCTTTTAAGCTCTTAGTGTCCCACAGAAGCTTTTAAATGTTCAGTGTCTTCTTTTGTGGGTTGTGCTCCTTTCTGGCTGTTTGAGAACTCTGCTTAATCACAATCATGAAGCGTTTCCTCAATTTTTGCAAAAGTTTTAATTTAGAAAAGACATATTTTGAGTTGGTGTTTGTGTTCAATAAAAGAGTAAGAAAACATTGTTTTGTGTATGTATATCCAGATATGCAGCTCTGTTTGTTGAAAGGACTACTTTGTGATAATCATTTTTTTTGCACTGTATATAAGATTTGTTTCATCAACTTTACACATATATACGTATATCTTCATAATTTTTGTTAACTATAGTAAATGATATTTTTAGAAATTGTATTCTTGATTAGAAAAGGACCACACATGAGGCACCTTAGTGATTTCTTTGATTCATGGCCTAGCATCCTACTAAAATTCTGTTAGACACAGATAATTGTAATTCCTTGTCTTTTCTGGGTACATATGGGCAGTAGTGACACGTGCACAGTTCTAGAAAATTACCTTTTTTTGTTCCAAAATAAAGTGTCCCTCCACCCCCAAGGTCATATAGATAGATATAACCAAAGCTATTTGCTTTTATCTAAGCACCTGTTAAATCACTTTTTTAAACAGGTGATCTGTGTTCACGACGTCTCATCCATCTACCGGGTGCCCTTGCTGTTAGAGGAGCAAGGGGTGGTGGACTACTTTCTTCGGAGACTCGACCTTCCCGTTGAGAGACAGTCACGGAAGATGCTGATGAAGTGGAAGGAGATGGCAGACAGGTCTGCCTCCTCATACGCAGTTGGCGTGCATGCCGTCATCTTTTGCGAGGCTCCACCGTGCTGTAAAAATGTGTTAGCACTCCTGAGAGTAAAGGTGCTCATAGAAGAGAGGCTCAGAGGCTAATCAGGGCTTTCTAGTCAGCACAGCACAGAGGAGGAGGCCTGGCCGGGTGCGGCCTCTTCCTGGGCCTCTCGGCAGAGTTCAGATTACAACACTAACAGCTTAGCAGCACCAACAGCAGCCTAGTGGCAGAGGACACACATATTCCTAGAGCCCCTGTGAGCGCTGGCCTTGGCTGCAGTGCTCTTGTTGTGTTTCTGTTATCTAAGCACTCCATTCCATCTACAGGAAAGGGCTGAACAGGGGAAGGCTGCTGCCACCTTGTCCTGAAGCCCTGAGATTGTCTCATTTCTAAGGTACTTAGTCGCAGTGTAGAGCAAGGCGAACCAAGTGGACGTGGGAAGTTACTGTGGTGGCAGTGTAAGCACACACAGCAAGCAGGTCCTTGTTCTCTTGTCTGTGGTAACTGCTTCACTTTGACGGTCTCTGACTTCGGTTTTGGCCATTTATATGGTATGTTTTGTGTACATTTGTATGTAGCTACAAAAAACAGCCTATAGTTTTTAAATGGTCGTTTTGATAAAACATGAAACACTGTCAATCTTATTTCAAAATGAAACATTTTAATGAGTGTGGCCATTTCTTCTATGACTGTATCATAATTTGACTTACCACATTAACTCTTATGAACTGTTTGTTTAGCTCCCTCCCTTGGGATGTTTTTAAAAATGACATTTATTTTTATTTATTTTGATTATTTGTGCATGCCACAGAGTGTATGTGGAAGTTAGAGGACAGCTTGTGGGGATCTGTTTTTTTGTTTTTTTGTTTTCTTTCCATCATGGGTTCTGGGGCTCAGATCTTCATGCTCTATGGCAAGTGCTTTTAACCACTGAGCCATCTCATAAGCTCCAATCCTACTCTTTGCCAAGTCTGCCCAGTTGATCTGAGGGTCATCTTTACTGCTCTGTGCACAGTATTGAGGTGATGCTCTCTGGTTATCATTTTCCCAGGCATGTTTCCTGTTTCATGTAATTTTAGTCTCATGATGGTGTAGACATTACAAGTAACTGTCGCGACCTTTGTTTGCCAGATACGACCGCTTGCTGGAGACCTGCTCTATTGCTCTTGTGGGCAAATACACCAAATTCTCAGACTCGTACGCCTCTGTCATTAAAGCTCTGGAGCACTCTGCATTGGCTATTAACCACAAGTTGGAGATCAAGGTAAGGAAGGGGTGTGTAGGTGCAGCTAAGGAGTAAATGGAGACAGTGTGTGCCTGTGTGTTAACCATTTAAGATGGTTTTGGCGGGGAGATGTAGGTACATGTGGGTCCATGGTGTGTACTGTGGTATAAATATGGAGTAGACAGTTTGTAAAGTCAGTTCTTTTCTTCCACAGCGTTGGTTTTAGGGACTAAACTAGGTTGTCAGGACTGATGAATCATTTCAGAGACTCAAGCTTACCTGATTTATAGCTTTTGGATGGAGCTCTGTGTTCATTTTTAGGGATAAGAAAGATTTATATTGGCTGCTGGCTCCAAGAAGACACTAGAATATTTTTCAGAAGTTATGAAAGAGCCTTAGTGCATGGGTCTGAGTGTCAATCCCTGTGGAATAGGAGGGCTTTGTGGACATAGGTACAGTGCACAGCTGAGGGCACTGCCTAAGATTCCTTTCCCAGTAGATGCTCTGATGATGTCAGTACAGTGTCCTAGCAAGGTTCATGGTTAAGGACACAAGACTACAGAGCAGGTAGCCAGGCCTTGGGTGGTGGCTTTGGTGCCCAAGTGCTCTGTGATCTTAGATTTTTTGTTTATGCTTTTTTATTTATTATATATGAGTACACTGTAATTCTCCTTAGACACACCAGAAGAGGGCTCCAGATCCCATTAGAGATGGTTGTGAGCCACCATGTGGTTGCTGGGAACTGACCTCAGGACTTCTGGAAGAGCAGTCAGTGCTTTTAACCACTGAGTCATGCTTCCAGCCCAATCTTGGATATCTCAGTTCCCTTTAAAAGGGGATTATGATAGCCCTTCCTCCTGTGGTTAAGAACTAATTGTTTACTGGGAACTGCTGATACTGAGTCTTCCATATAGTAACTTGCTGGATATATTCATTGCCCTGGGAAGTTAGCTGGTTGGTTCCTTTAGAGATTTTGTTCTATTGCACTGGCTGGAGCTTTTTGGGAGATGGAGGACAGGAGAGTGGGAGTTTGGTGCCCAGGGGCTCATGTAGCTGTGCCCACAGTTGGTGTTAAGGTTTGCTGCCCGTTTCTCCACATAGTTCTATGATAATCAAGTGTGCTGGGACATAGGTTCCTATGGAGTGACTTGGTATATGGGTTAAGAAACGGAAGACCTCAGTTTACTACCTTGACTCTTTTTTTTTTTTTTTTTTTTTGGGTAGTTCTTTCTGTAATTGATTTATTTTATCTGTTTGAGGTTAGCTGGTGGCCGCCACGTGTTCACTGGTAGAAGTTGAGAGAAGAATAAAGAAGAATAAAAAGGCTTTTCATGAATATTGAGGCTCTCAGACATAGAGAGCACACCTAGGAGAGAGAATCACCTACCTTGCTGGATATATGAGAGGGGTAGACTTCTCAAGGGAGGTCCTGAGGAGGTTGAAAAGTGTTGAGAAGGCAGAGGGAAAGAAGATTGTCCAAGGGCCTGGGGATGAAGAATATTTGGGAATTCAGTATGAATTGGAGAGGGTCTGCAGGTAGCGTTGAGGACATGAACTGTGTCAGCATAGATTTACCCTGGGGTTTAGGGAATAACTTCAAGGTATTAGACAGGGGAGATTAGGATCAGTAGCAGAAAAGAACCTTATTTTAAAAATAATCAGAAGACTTTAAAAGAGAATGCTACAAGAAATAAACCAGGTATAATCTGAGCAGGTTTTAGGTCAAGCAGTTGTGATCAAGGTAGGATCAGAACTTCAAGGTCATTTTTATCTTCATTGTATTAAGAATCAAATACTGCTAAGTGCTCATATCTTATTAAAAAATTATATTATCTGTATTAGCAACAATACATCATACTTTAAGTTTGAATCCAGCTTGGAATATATGAGACCTGTCTCAGAAAGGAAGGGGACAGGGAAGGAAGGAAGTTGTTAAATAAGATGCTTGTGAAGAGATGCTTGGCACTTGGTTTTCACAGGAATAATTAATTGCACATGAGTTCAGCTGGGCGGGTGGCACATACCCATAAGGTGGCTGAGAGGACAGGGACCTCGTGCTC
This sequence comes from Rattus rattus, assembly GCF_011064425.1. Lineage (NCBI taxonomy): Eukaryota > Metazoa > Chordata > Mammalia > Rodentia > Muridae > Rattus > Rattus rattus. The sequence continues at coordinate 36,435,658 of NC_046154.1, forward strand.
TGCTGCCAGGAAGGCAGTTAAAGATGCACTGCTTGAGAAGGCATTCAACAGTTTCCTGTAAAAGTAGAATGGCATGGCCTATGCTTTCACACCAGGCATTTACTCCCGAGGAGTGGAAATGTTTGGGGCTGTGGAGGTAGCGTGGTGGGTAGAGAGCTTAATCTCTGCACCACATAAACCGTGCATGGTGCTGTCTGCTTGTAATCTCAGCACTCGGGAGGCAGAGACAGGAGGATCAGGAAATCAGCGTCATTCTCAGCTACATAAGACAGGTGGGCTGTATGAGACCCTGTTTAAACAAACAACAAAACACAAAAACCAAAACCTAAAACAAAACAAAAAGCACAAAAAGATTTTATACAAGTGGACACAGGCATACCACCTCAAGTTTGGAGACAACCTAAACGTCTATGGAAGGTCAGTGTAGAATGTGATGTGTTTGTAGTAGAAATTGACTCAGCAATACAGAGAGACATGTCATAGTGCAGCAGCACGGGTGGATATCGGACAGCCTGAACAAAAGAAGCCAGGCTGAAGACTACAGCTGTGTGACTCCATTTACATGGAGTTCTAGAAGAGACATGGAGTTGTAGAAGAGGCAAGACCAGTCTGGTGGCAGAATCAGCCCTGTGGTTGTATAAAACTGAGAAGCAGGGAACAGCTGTCCTTAGGCTGAAAAGGTATTTTGGGACAATGGTATTATGACTTTGACTGGGTAGTGTACATCTTTATAGGGTACCTTCTGCCTTCATGGGGTACAGATATGTCTTACGTCAGGGTCACTATTGCTGTGATAACACCATGACCAGAGCAACTTGGGGAGGGTTCGTTTGGCTTGCACTGTCACATCACAGTTTATCTGTTTATCATCAAAGGAAGCCAAGACAGGAACTCGAGCAGGGCAGGAAACGAGCTAGTAGTAGTGATGCAGAGGCCATGGAGGGTGCTGTTTACTGGCTTGTTCATCCTGCTTTTGTCTGTAGAACCCACATGGGCTCTGCTTTCTCCCGTCAATCTCATCAATCATGGAAATGTTCCACAGGCTGCATTGTTTTTTTAAGAATTATTTATTTTATGTATGTGAGTTACATTGTCTTCAGACACGCCAGAAGAGGGCATCAGATCTCATTACAGATGGTTGTGAGCCACCATGCGGTTGCTGAGAATTGAACTTAGGACCTCTGGAAGAGCAGTCAGTGCTCTTTAACTGCTAAGCCATCTCTCCAGCCCTATAGCCTGATCTTAAGGAAGCATTTTCTCAACTGAAGCTTCTTCCTCTCTGACTCTAGCTTGTGCCAAGTTGATATAAAACTAGCTGGTATAGGGTACATTGGACAAATACTTCTAAAATGTTTATCTCTTATTGTTCATAAGTTATGTCATTGTTCAGATAGAAAACAATAACAAAAAAAAGAAAACCAGCTAACATACCAACCAAACACTTAAGTGGAGGTGGCCTGGGAAGAGTGTCATTGTGTCCTCCAGTGGCTTACTTGCAAGAGGATCTAAACTGAGTGGAACGGGTAGAACTGGAATTAAAGGTTAAATAGTTGGAAAGGAAATTTAATTACGTTGTCATTTTAAAACTGAACTGAAGGGAGATGGAACACTGATAACATTATTTGAAAGTTGAGAGTATGGTTGGATTCATAAGCTGCTGTTTCTCTGCCTGCCTTGGTGCACTAGTACATCGATTCCACAGACCTGGAGCCGAGCACCCTGCAGGAAGAGCCTGTGCGCTACCATGAGGCCTGGCAGAAGCTCTGCAGTGCTCAGTAAGTAGCCTTCTCTGCCATGGCTCGTGCCAGTGAACCTGGACCTGAGCTTCTAGTGCTGCGGGAGGCCATGGCCTGTCTTTAATGATTAGACTGCCTAGCAATTGCCTGAGTTGTAGAAAAGTGCAGCTCACCATTATAGTTGGATATGAAGAAAACATTCTCATTATATTGATTCTTGCTATGTGTATTTCATCATGAGACTTAGGGTTTATTTTAAGCCAGGTCATTGATGAGTTGCCATCAGTTGGGTCTTATAAATTGTTTATGGTGGCTGTTGCTGTTACCACTATTACTATTTTGAGATGCTGAGGATCAAATCCAGGGCCATGTGCTAGGCAAATGCTGTACCACATCCCCAGGTCTGTCTTTTCTTCTTTTTCTATTTTTTTTTTTTTCTTTTTTTTTTTTTTTTTTTGAGATGTGGTTTTTTTTTTTAGCCCTGACTGACCTATAATTCTACTCTGGCCTTAAACTCAGATATCTATCAGCCTCTCTGCTCTCCAAGTGCTGGGATTAAATGAGTGTGCTACCATGTCCAGTTAGAGGGGTTTATTTTATTTTATTTTTTTAAATAGTAAGAACTAATGAAGTTTCTGCTTAGATGCTTGGTCAGTGTTACACACTGCTGAGGAAAGTCCCCTCACAGAGTCTAAGAAGAGTGTTGGAATCAGGAGGAAAAGTGAACTGATTACATATCGAACACACCCGTAGTCTGGTACTTAGGAGGCTCAGATTGTGAGTTTGAAGCCAGCCTGTGCTATGCTGAAAGACCCGTCTCAGAAAAGAAGTAGGAGTGAAGAATTTGGGGGAAGGGCAGTAGCAAGGTTCTCATTACAGACCGACAATTCTCTGTTCATGTGATGGTGCCCATGTCTTCATAAGCACAGAAAGTGCATCCACAGTCTTAGTTACAGGCTCAGTTCCTGGGGGCTGAGCTAGATGGGAAGTAAGTTCAGGGCCTTGGTGTCCTGACAGTGACTTCTTTGATGACTGAGGGCTGGATTAGTTGGAAAGGGAAGCTGCTCTGTGGTCTGTTCTCTGCAGTGGAGTGCTGGTTCCAGGAGGATTTGGTGTTCGGGGAACAGAAGGGAAAATTCAAGCAATTGCCTGGGCTCGGAAACAGAAGAAACCTTTTTTGGGTAAGGAGTTCTGTGCCCTATTCACTCTGACAAAGAAGAATGAGAGGAAAGGAATTTTCTGGGCGAAATTCAATTACATTTATTTGTGCATGTGTGCATAGGCCATGCCATGGCACACACGGGGTTAGAGGACAACTTGCCAAGGTCTGTTTTCTCCTTCTACCATTTGTGTCCCAGGAATTGAACTCAGGTTATCAGGCTTGGTGGCAAGCACCTTTACCTACTGAGCCATCTCATTGGCCCTTAGATTGGCAATATGGAAAGTTTTAAGAGGTGGGTGCAGATGACAAGAGTTTTAACCAAGTGGACTCTCAAGAAATGACTGTTTGCAGGACATGTAAGGCTAGACTTTGTGTTCTCCTCACTTGGCAATCCAGCCAGTAACTGGGCCAAGTGATTTCCGATCCTTCCTGTTGCTGCAGATTTAGGCAGTTTTCACCTTGATCAGTTTATAAATGGAGAACTTAATGAGAGAGGATTAATAACTTGGATTAAGGTACTGCATATAGAGTCTTTAGCTGGGTAGCTCTGCAGAGCCCTGAATCTTCATGTATGTGTGTATGCACACATACACACACATGTATATAGTCCTGGTGTTAATTCAGCACAGGTCACACTTTTGGGTGTTTCTTATATTGTGTGATTTTACTCAGGACACAGACACTGACAGGCTGGGAAATGTGGGAGTTGCCTTCTCATTGGAGAGTGACATTTTTCCTTTCCTTGGAAGGTGTGTGCTTAGGAATGCAGCTAGCAGTGGTAGAATTTTCAAGAAATGTGCTGGGATGGCAAGGTAAGTGTATGTTTATCAACTGATTTCTGGAGGGTCCGACAGCCATTGTGTGCTGGTGGTTGGGAGCTGTGAGCATGATGCCTGCTTTCTCAGCACTTCTCAGTGTTCAGTGGAGTGGGCACCTTGTTCACAGTGAATCACTGCATGTCTGAGGGAGCAAGCAAGCCCGCCTTTGGCTACTGACCCTGCCTTTCTTGTTTTAAGATCCTCACTTTAACATAGTGTCCAGTACCCAGATGGTACCCAGCAAGAAGCCTCTGACCTACTGAAGGGCTGTGCAGATAGACTTGGGCTCAAGTTCTGGCTTTATTACTAATTATGGGTGGTTTTAGGCAACTTTCTGGCTTTTGTTGCCTCTAGAATGGGCATCAAAGTGATCCCTACTTCACACAGTTGTAGAAAGCTGGTGAAGGTGCTGGAGAGATGACTCAGCGGTTAAGAACTGTTCTTCCAGAGGACCCAGGTTCAAATCCCAGCACCAGCATGGCAGCTTACACCTGTCTGTAACTCCAAGATCTGATACTCTCACATAGACATACATGCAGGCAAAACATTAATACACATTAAAAAAAAAAAAAAAAAAAACAACACTCAGGAAGCAGTGGCAGGCTGATTTCTGCGTTCAAGGCCAGTGGTGTACAAATTGAGTTCCAGGATAGCCAGGGCTACACAGAGAAACATTGTCTTGGAAAAACAAACAAAAAGTAGGAGAAATGGTATAAGCAAATGGTCCCTAGCAGTCCCTGGCAGATAGAAACTTAGTGTAATATCTACGTCTTACTGGACCACAGGAGCACATCCAAAGGTCACTGGCTTCTTCACAGAGCCATTTTTGAGACTGCTACAGAATGAAGCAGTATGCAGGTATGGAAAGGCTGTTTGGCTTAGATAGTGTAAGAGAGTCTGGGAAGTTGGACTGGTCTAGGATTACTGAAGTGCTTTCATAGCTCATCTCATGCTTCTGCCTCTTCAGGGTTCCCAGTTGGGCATGTGGCCTGATGCTGTGGTTATCGTAGTTTGGACCCAGGCAGGAAACAGGACCTTACAGAAAAACCCAGTGCCCAGTGCTAGGGGCTTGATCTATTGCCTTTTTTTTTGTCTAGTGGCTTGGCTTATGGTTAGATAGTACATTTCATAAAATACAGAAGGTTGTTGAAGTCAGTCAACTTCCCAGCTATTTCAGGGGCAGGAGGAACACAGATATAAACCTGTCTACAGAGTGAGTTTCATGACAACCTTGACTACAGCAAGACCCTGTCTCAAACTAAAAGGAAAAAGGGCTGGGCATGTGTAAGCCCCTGGATTCAGATCAGTACTGCAAAGAAAAATAACAAACCAGTTAATTCCTAACTTAGCCGAGGATGACAGCATATTAAATGCTCAGGATGAAAGGTAGAAAGAGCAGTTCTTGTTCATCTCCGAGAATCTATAACAAACTGAAGATTTAATATAAGAACTATTACAGAAACATGATGAGATGATTTTAATCTACTGTGTGTAGCTTGACTTCCCAGAAAGCCGAAGATTTGGTAGGGAAAATTCACCAGTGTTTGTTGTCTTATCATAAAAATGTTCTTTCCTGAAGGGGAAAACAATGTAATGATATTTTAAATTTTAAAGTTTTCTCTCTTTCCTTTTTTTTTTTTTTTTTTTTTTTTTGGAGCTGGGGACCGAACCCAGGGCCTTGCGCTTCCTAGGCAAGCGCTCTACCACTCAAGCTAAATCCCCAACCCCTCTCTTTCCTTCTTTATCTTTTCTTTTGAGACAGTCTCACTGTGTAGCCTTAGTTGGCTTAGAGCCCTATGTAGTTTTGAACTCTCAGAGCTCCATCTATCTGAGTGCTGGGATTAAAGGAATATGCCATCACACCTGGCTATTGGTGTCCCATAATTTTCTTTCTTTCTTTTTTTTTTTTTTTTTAAAGATTTATTTATTTATTTAATGTACAGCATTCTGCCTGCATATGTGACTGCAGGCCAGAAGAGGGCACCAGATCTCATTACAGATGGTTGTGAGCCACCATGTGGTTACTGGGAATTGAACTCATGACCTCTGGAAGAGCAGTCAGTGCTCTCTTAACCACTGAGCCATCTCTCCGGCCCAAATGTGTAGCCCAGGCTGGCCTCGAACTCGTGATCCTCCTGCCTCTGCTTCCTTCAGCAAATCCTACCGGCGTGCGCCACCACAACTGGCCCATAATTTTCTAATCATTTATTTTTCTTTATTTCACCTGCATGTCTATAAGTGCACTGTGCCTGCCTGGTGTCCATGAAGGCCAGAAAGCACTGGACCCCTGGAGGTGGAGTTCTAGATGGCTGTAAATTGCCACGTGGGTACTGGAAACCATACCTGGGTCCTCTGTAAGAGCAGTGGCTGCTCTAAGTCCTTGGTCGTTCTCCGCAGCCTGTAATCATCAACTTTTAAGTCAGAGTGCTCATGATTTGATGCCTAGCAGGAAACTAGTAACTCAGGTTTTGTTTATAGCTATTTTCATAACTAACTTTTTATTTTAACTTTTCAGATGCCAATTCTACAGAGTTTGACCCTAAGACTAGTCATCCTGTGGTGAGTCAAGCATTTGAACCTCTCAGGGGCTTAGAAGGGGTAGAAGGCTATCTGTGAAGCAAGGGGGTGGGCCACTCACTGTGTTCCAATGACCCCCATTAGACCTCCTGACAATGACCTTATGGGTTTCACCTAATTCCTCACCAGTCTTTCCAGGTTACCATGGAAAGTCTTTAAATGACAGGTGTACTCCCTAATATCAAGGGGAGGTTCCCAAGTGAAATATCCTCACATCCCCTCAGCTCCTGGTGGGAAGCACGTGTCGAGGCTTGTTGCCTGGTAGCCACTGTTCTCAGAGCTCCATATTTTAACAGTTCATGTTCTTGCCAGTGCCAGTCCTGGAGGTTAGACAGGCTCAGGGTTCAGGAGCTACGGGGTGGTGATTCTTTAGTGGTAAGCGAAGCTTTCCAGGCTGTACTCCTGCTGTTGCTGGTCACCTGGGGCATGTGGCCCAGTCAGCCTGTGGGGTACTAAGGCTCACTGGGGATGGCAGTGTCGTTGTTGTGAATCCCTAGCCCGTGAATGACAGGCATGCTTAGGCATTTGCTGTGTCTGTACTGAGCATGTGCTGAGCATTGGTTGTGTATATAAGGCACCGAGGATATACCGAGGACACTGTAAAACCGGACAAAGTTTCCATCTTATTTTCTTAGCTTTTGCATATTTGTTCTAAAGTTGAAGTTTTGTTGATGTAGGAACAATGATGGGGTGAGGGACTGGAACACAGGGAAGCCTGGAGGGGTTTATAAGGTGCTCAAGTACCCTGGGCCAATAGATGACTGTAGCAGCCCCCTCTGAGGTGCCAGGCTACCTGCTCAGACGTGCTAGTGGCCGCTGCTCCAGAGGATGGCTGTCTTATGACTAGTTTAGTCCCGTGTCTGTTCCTATGCCACAGCACAGAGCCTTTGACATCCCAAGTGCTAGGGCAGGGGCACCATGAGGCAGGCTGAAGCACTGAGTTCCTGCCCTGGAGGGCTCCACTTGGGGAAGGCGGTCTGGCTCTAACAGAAGCAGAGTATGGTAGTCAGACTTGTTTTCTGAACACCTCTAGGTCATAGACATGCCAGAACATAACCCTGGGCAAATGGGTGGAACCATGAGGCTGGGCAAGAGGAGAACCCTGTTCCAGACCAAGAACTCAGTCATGAGTAAGTTGTTTCACGAGTCTGGCTTTTGTCCTGGTCTGTGCAGCACCTGTGGGCTAGCGGTTCTGTGGCTCCAAAGAGCCAGGCCAGCCTTTTCTTGGGCTGTTTTGCTACTTTTGGATTTCTTTCCTTCTCCTCATCTCATGCTTGTTTAGGATGTATGGTGTTAGGTAGATGGTCTCTGGTTATGCATCTGGGCCCTTGGGTGTGGCCACCTTAACAAAACAGGCCATTAGGTTAAACGCATTGCAATCTGTGGTTAATCCATTAAATCTGTGGTTACTTTCTTAAACTAGTAAATAGAACAATGTGGAATTTGGTGATTTAAAAAAAGTCAGTTTCACATAGTTTAATCTAAATGTTTTATTCTAACAAATCGCGATCATGGTTAAAACGTAGGGAAATCGGAGAGGAAAATGTCCCTACAAGACTTGCCCAATGGGAGCATTGTTCTTTTACCCATTGGTAGAGGTACCGATGTCTGTCTGGGGATTCCAGTCAGACTAGTTTGAGAATCATGTGAGTACCACCTGGAGGATCCTTCAACTATTCTGTCCTGTGGGTTTGGGGTCTCAGTAGGAGTGAATGAGGGGTGAGTCAGTAAGCACCCCGTTTGCACACGCTGTACTTGGACATCTGCAGTCACCACTCGCCAACCCGATTTTCATTTCCCCTCCCCCATACTGCTCTCAGGGACCTGGCTTTCTAGGAAGGTCTGCCCCGTCCCCCTTTGGCTTTTCTCAACAGCACAGGGCCCAGGAATCATTCCTCTGAATTATATCAGAGCAATAGTTATAGTTTGCATAGACTTTTGCACAGTGGTCATATAAATGGCTTGGTTTTCTGCAGGGAAACTCTATGGAGACACAGACTACTTGGAAGAAAGGCACCGCCACCGATTTGAAGTAAGGATGTGAGCCCGTTCCTTTCGTTACTTTGCAAAGAAGGTAACAGAGAGGCCAGAACAGTAAGTTTTCTTGTCCCACCAGGTGAATCCAGTCCTGAAAAAGTGCTTGGAAGAGCAAGGCTTGAAGTTTGTTGGCCAGGATGTTGAAGGCGAGAGGATGGAGATCGTGGAGCTGGAAGGTGACTGTCTGGGGAGTGATAACTCAGTGGTCAAAGTGCAGTGAGGTTTTCTTGGTGTGGGAAAACAGAAAAATGTACGTCCCCATGTGCTGGTATCACACACACCAGCAGTCCCAGCACTTGGAGAGCTGAGAGAGGAGAATCATAAATTCTAGGTCAGCCAGGGCTACAGAGCCAGACACTATCTCAAGAAAAAGGAAAGTGTGCTGTGCTTTCTCCTGACCTGGTTTGAGGAGGCTGCAGCATCAGGGGAGGAGCTTCTGACAAGGTGGGAGGTGCATACCTGCATACCTGCATACCTGTATACTGCATACCTGCATACCTGCATACCTGTATACCTGCATACCTGCATACCTATATACCTGTATACGGTATCCACAGCAGCCGTGAAGCATGAAGAGCTAGCTGACTCAGCACCACATCCTTTTTAGGTTTCTTGTGAACAGTATAGTTTAGCCTGTGCCAGTCACAGGATACTCAGATGGGGCTCTGGAGAGAAGGGGCCAAGCTTTGAGTTTCACAGTGTGTAGCAGTGTGACTGCTGCTTTGGGGTTCCCTTTTCCTACATTTTGATGATAGGCTTTTTCTAATACTCATTTTTTAACATCTTATCTTTTCACTTGATGCACAGAATGCTAATTGTCCCTTCTGAATTTGTGTTGCAGACCATCCGTTTTTCGTTGGAGTGCAGTATCACCCCGAGTTCCTGTCCAGGCCAATCAAGCCCTCCCCACCCTACTTTGGCCTCCTCCTGGCCTCTGTGGGGCGGCTCCCACATTACCTTCAGAAAGGTTGCCGGCTGTCACCCAGGTGGGACGCTAAGTCATCACAGTGAGGTTCTACACAGTCCTAAGAAAAAGCCATAGGTGTCAGGGCCTGGTCCTTGTGTAGGTGACCACATACTCCTCGTTATGCTGAAGGTTCCCATTCTTTTCTGGGATTTTGTTAGGCTGCCCGTCTTAGTGGCCAGGTCTCATCTTTGTAGTTTCTGGGTTCTGTTATTACTGCTGAGCATATCCTGTCCATGGCAAGTGGGTCACAACCAAGTAGGCATAGGCTCTATTCCTCTCTGAAACTGGCTTCTCTGGGTGGTTAGCATATCAGTGTTGAACTACTGAGGAAGGGCTGCATCTCTTGCAACTAGAGGAAGGAATTCCCTCCACAGCCTCACGTATGTGGTAGAGATGGTTGCCACATGTGGGCACGTGCTGTGTATAACAGTGGCTACAAAGATGGGGAAGTAAGTCAGTCTTAGATGGGAGAGGAGTAAACTTCTCAATTCTACAGGGACACTTACAGTGACAGAAGTGGGAGCAGCTCCCCTGACTCTGAAATCACTGAACTGAAGTTTCCATCAATAAGTCAGGACTGATCTGGTAAGTAAGTGGCTTTTTCTTTTTCTTTTTCTTTTCTTTTTTTTTTTTTTAATTATTTATATGAGTCCACTGTAGCTGTCTTCAGACACACCAGAAGAGGGCATCAGATCCCATTACAGATGGTTGTGAGCCACCATGTGGTTGCTGGGATTTGAACTCAGGACCTCTGGAAGAGCAGAGGGTGACTCTTAACCACTGAGCCATCTTTTCAGCCCCAGTAAGTGACATTTTTAATGTTTAGTAAAAAATAGAAAAAGTGGTTACAGACTCCCTAAGAGCTCACAGGCCAGCCAGCTTGGCTCTGCCTGTGAGCTGCAGTTCACAAATTGTCATCTCACAGAGAAAGCTGGAGACTGACAGGAAGATGTCTCCACTGTCACCCTCTGTCTCCCACACTCTGTGTAAGCGCACCCACAGGTGCATGCACCACATGTCTCCATTGTCAGTCGTTGGGAGTTGCCTGCCTGTCAGCAGCCTTGACCCAGGCCGATGCTGTCCACAGTGCTTGTATCTGGCTGAGACGCAGGTTGCTTTAAGGCCTTGAAGGTCTGTGGATTTGCAAACAGGCTCCTGTCATTCTCCTACAGGAACAGGTCTTGTTCCCTATGCGGGCTGACAACTATGTCTGACACTTTAATAAACATCATGTAATTATGTAATTCTAACTTTTTTTTTTTTAAAACAGGATGATTCTTCAAGAAAGCTTTCAACTTTTGATAGTTTATAACTATGATTTTACACCCTGGCTTTTGACACTTCTTTTAAATTATGTTTTTATTAAGATTATTTTATTATGGGGGAAAGGCATTTGGAAAACTTTGTCACTTGCATGTTCCGTCATTTATACTGGATCCTGCAACACATGTATTTGTGCCACAATACCTTTGCAGTTTGTGTGCTTCTGCGATAGGAAGCAGGACTCTGGAGGGGACCTGATGGTGGCCACTGGCTGGACATCAACCTTGCTTTTCCAACCACTTGGGTCACGGCCATTGGAATGAATTGCTGTTATTCCCTGGGGTGCCAGGACTCCAGTGCTGGGCTGTAACTGGGTGTTGCGGGGGTCTCGGTGCTGCTGAGCTTTAGGGGACTAGATGCCAGCCATGGTTGCCCTCACCATCCAGAGGGATGTTTGGTTCTTTGGCACATCAGGCAAGCTCTGTCTGTATAAAGTGTCACATAAAAACCCTGGGTCTCTGGCTACACTTTCAATTCCTGGGGCTGAGAAAACTCCTTGCATCAAGGGGTCAAGAAACAAGGAATTTTAGGGTAACTGGTTCTAAAGCCCTCTCTTGTGTGTGCACATTGATTTGAGGGTATGTTTTCTTCAGAATGGTGTTAGTGCAGTTGAGATGCAATTTGAAGTTATTTTCTTAATGTGACATAGCCATGGGCATGGCCATGTGCGTACAATATGGTGGCTGACTTGATGTGTACTCCTAACTTAATAAATAATGTGCAACCATCGGTGTGTTTTCTCCTTTCACTGGCTGGGGTCCTTTTCCATGGGCACTGAGCTTCATAATGCCAGGGCTTCTGCTGGGCCAGCCTCAGAGAGTAGTCTGAGTATCAAACGAAGGTGCAAGCCTCAGTAGCAGGTAGGATTCCCAGCAAGTCAGTTGTCATGACGTGTGTGCCACGGGATTAAAAGCCAGTTGGTGCTGTGCGCTACTTAGCAGGAAGGGAACCGTGGGCTGCCTGAACAGGGTCCTTTGTGTACTACGATAAGTAAATCATACATGGAGCCAGGCAGGTGACCATGGCTGTCCTAAGCAGCTGTTTTCTCCCCCACTCTGCACTCATTCTTGACTATTCTAGAGTTCAGGCTCAGAAGTTTAAGGTCACAAGGCAGGGCTCTTTCCAAAGTGAATTATGCAGTGTTGGTGACATTGGTGTCTACTTACTTGGGCTACAGGCCTGGTTGTGTATAGGTGGTAACATCATTCACTTGCTACAAGTTGAGGGGCATTGGAGAGGGAAATGTGTCTCACCTATTTGCCTAATCCTACTTCAGATTCCTCTCATTCCCTGGTCCAATGTCACTGTCACCCCTGAGACCCAAAGCCCTACCCTTCTAATTCCTGTTCAAAAGCATCCTGAGTTGCCTTCATTTCTGTGCGCTCACAAGCTTACTTCTGTGTGGATCCTGTCTGGCTTTGGGATGATTCTCTCTTCCCACTCAGAGGGTCAACTGCTGTTGCCGAAATAGTGACGGCTTTGGCTGGGTGTAGAGTGCTTTGGAAGTGCCATCTCTGTTTCTGTCCTGAATAAGGTGGCCTCACTTTTGACCGATTGCCACATGCTAGCTGTCAGCAAAAGAAAGCCTGCTTGGGTCCCCAGAGTCTGCCATTCTGCTGACTTTCCTGACGGACTGATGCTTGATGGTGCTGGAAGGCAGCCCTCCATGATTAGTGACTACCAGTGCATAGTTGGCTTCTCCCTCACGCCCTTAGTGCTTACCTCAGACTTTGGGGCCAAGGGCAGGTAGCAGCTGTGATCCCTGTGACCATCTGCTTTTGCAAAAAACAGCTTCCAGAGAAGTACTTCTGAGGGTGGTGCTACCTGGACCAGAATCCAGCATGGCGCTTGGCACGTGTGTGTGTGTGGTGCCCAGAAACATTCTTCTCTCACTTTGAGTAATGACTTTGTTTTTCATTTTTGTTTTGATTATCCTGGGGCTAGAACCCATGACTTTACTCATGCTAGTGAATGAAGAGCTCTATCACTGAGCCAAAACTCAGCCTCAGGAGTGCATTTTTTTTTTTTTAAGATTTATTTATTTATGTATGTGAGTATACTGTACCTGTCTTCAGATGGTTGTGAGCCACCATGTGGTTGCTGGGAATTGAACTCAGGACCTCTGGAAGAGCAGTCAGTGCTCTTAACCGCTGAGCCATCTCTCTAGCCCAGTTCTTTATGTAGCACTGGGGACAATAGTGTGTGGGTAAAGGGAGTTTGGGGATCTGTCATGAACATTTAGGATCATGTCTGGTTCCTGGATGCATTCTGAGTACTGGCAAGGGTTTTTACCTTGTTACCCAGGAAAATCCGGTCTAGAGTAGTGAATGGTCCAGGGGGTGTCCAGTGTCTGGTGAGTGGGTCATGGGTTTTCAAAGCCAGTTTATGTGTGCACATGTATCAAAGAGGATCCAATGCAGCACTCACCATCTTTTTTTCTTTTCTGGCCCCCACTCTGAATGAGGCCAACAACCTCAAGGAAGAGAGAGCGGATAACTGAATACTTTCATGGAAACCTTTGTCTTGAAAAAGGTCAATATTCCCATGATTATCTGGTAGCTCAGAGAGCAAATGTCACGATTGTCTTATTAGGTAATTGTTAGGCACCCACCACAAGCCCGCATGTGTTCTGAACACAGACTGCCTAACTGCAGCGTGTATTTTAGTGGGAGAAACCATGGCATGGCTATGGAAAGAAAAAGAAGGAAGCTGGCAGGGGTGGGGGTGGGGGAGTCGCTCTTGCCTAGAATCCTAGCATCTTGGTGTGATTTGGGGGGGTGGAGTGCTGAAGCAGGAGTGACACAAGTTCAAGGCCAGCCTGGAGGGGAAGCTAAAGTCCTGCAGCTCTGAAGCAAGAGGGTTCTAGGCAGAGGTCACCCCGTGCAGAGGTGGGAGTGGGTTGGTTGCTGTGGCACACATGGCTGGTGTAAGGGGCAGCAGGAGGATCTAGCATAGGTGGCTTTCTTAGGAAATGTGTGTGGACAGGACAGGTGTGGCAGGATCTAGCTCTGGCTTTTGTGTCAGTGGTGAGGCAGTGGCCTTGTCTGGCTAGACCCCTCCTGTGAATGACTGTTCTGCCACAGCCAGCAAGATACCAGATACTATATGATGGTGACAGAATGCCCCCTACCCACTGTCACTGTCTCACAGGTATCAAGACTGAGGCAGTTAGGCACTGTTGCCCTACGTGCTTGGTCTGAGGGCAGAGCTGTGGTGGGTGCTGGGGGTACAGTGCTGAGGCCGTGGGCTCTGACTCCTGAGCAGATATGGGCTGGGTATGAGACTTGTGATGCAGTAGCCTCTGGCTGACCAAGAGATGACCAGGGATTCCTGTGCATGCCGCCTAAGGAGTGACGACACGAAAGTTCTAGCAGGTTGGGTGAGAGCTGCAGGGTGCCCATTCATGCCCAGTAACTGGTTACCAAGTAGGTCCTGCTGGCTGCAAGTGGCCTTTCCAGGGTGACAGATTTCCTCGCCCACTGTAATTGGCTTAGGCAAAAGGTGCACTGAGTTGGAGTTAGAGTTACAGCCCCTTAGAGCTCAGCTCTAGAAGACGAGCCAAGTTTTCTGGAAGCAGGGCCCCTTGAGGATGTGCCAAGAGCTGTTTATTAGCTATGTTACGGTGCCCACTCTGAGGCGAAGCCACATGGCTCCTGTGTGTGCAATGCTGAGAGAGATGGCCCAGGTATGTTTTGTTCCAAGTCTTAGCCCCCATCCTCCTCATATCCTCACAGGACACAACAGCTGCAGGACAGTGTCTGGCGCTGCCTCAGCTGCTCCTGAAGCTGCTCCTTTTCCAGCGTTAACACCTCCACCTTCTCCTCCAGCTTGCTCAGCTCGGCCGTCCACTTCTGAGGTCAGCGTGGCAGTAGACAGTTAGGCTACCACTGTCTTAGGCTGTGCTCCCTCCAGGGATGGGATGCAGCCTGGGGTCCTGACCATGCTGCTGCCTCTGACAGGGGTCTTGAGGTTGCCTGTATGCCATCCACTGGTTTGCAGCCTTTCAAGGGCTGGCGTAGGGACCTGATCACCACCTGACTACCGCCCCAGTGTAGCTCCCTTACCCTCTGCCTTCTACCATCTGGTGGTTCACTTATAGAAAGGCTTCTCCTTGGGACTCAGCCCTCCCTACCTCCTCACCAGGCTCTCCTTCAGTAAGTGCACACCCCTTTCTAGTTTCCTTATGGGATCTCAGCAGCCTTGATCTCTGATCCCTTGGCCTTTCGGGTAGGTGGGGCTTTGTGCTATGGAATTGGGTACCGATTTTAAAATGACTGCTGGCACTGTTCCTCTAACCACTGAGCAGTGAATTGTGGGAGGAGGTGGCAGAGTTCCTTCTATCCAAGTCCTCCCTTCTAGGTTTGCCTAACTTTGGGGTTAATGGTTGGTGGTGTCTGAGTCAGCTTGACGCCAGCCCACCTTGGCCAGATCTCCTCACCTGCCTGCACCAGTCCTGGATGGCGCCAACTGACAGTGGGCCCTGGATGCTCCCATCACGCCTTAGAAAAACCTCCCCCTGGTCCGTCTCGTATAGCTGTGGTTCACCCTGGGCCTTGGGGGTGTGCACCGTCAGGCGGAGTACCTTAGCAGGGGCAACGGAGGCTCAGAGGTGCCACATCTGGTGGTGGTAGTCCCAGCTCCACTTGGGCAGTCCCATGCTTTAGCTCCTGAAGGCAGCCTGGTAGGCTCCTTCCCTTAAGCTCGCTCCCGTTGCTGCTTCCCACCCTGTGCTGCTCAGCAGTGTCACAGTCCTAAGTGATGACCTGTAGCTCACCTTGAGAGGCACGCTGGTCATGGTTGTGCTTATGACAGGGATGAAAGTAAGGGTGTAGGCATCGGGAAAGACCTGGGGTTTGAAGCCCTGCAGGATGGAGTCTACCAGCAGGCGTGTGCGGTCCTCATCACGGTGGCTGCAGTAGATGCCCTGCACCAGGCCACTGTCCTCGACACCCACGAGCAGGCTGCCCCCTTCACTGTTGAGAAAGGCACATACGTAGCGCCGCACATGGTGCTTGAAAGCCAGGCTCAGGTACTCACCACCACCTCGCTTAAACTCCATGTTCCGTGTCTCGCTGCCAAGGAAGGCTCCCTGGAATAGCTGCTCCTGGCCCAGGATCTTCTGGTGTACAATGGCACTGTCAGAGCGCACGCCACTGGGTCGGTTCTGAGATATCTGCCGACGCCCAGCTGAGCCCCAGTTAGGGGGAGGGTCTGCCAGTTGGGGCAGTGGTGGGCGCCTGAAGCCTGGGCTTGGGCCAGGGCTTGGGCCAGGACTTGGGCCAGGGCTGTGGCTTGGGCTTGGACCGCTGTCGTCCTGCTGGGGTGAGGGCAAGATTGGGTGTATAGGCAAAGGCAGAAAGCAGGTGACCCTACCTTAAAGGACTGCCATCTAGACCCCCATCACATTTCCCCTAGCAGTCTTCCAGGCTGAGAGCCCAATTCCATATATGTGCAAAAGCTAATGCTGGCCCAAGGGCTCAAGCCAGCTCTTGGGTTGGGTTCTTCCTTGGCACCTGCTGTAGGATGCTTGGGTGGGTAAGAAGATTGTCACTTTGAAGTTGGTAGCCAGCACACCCATGGGCCAGTCTTTACTTGGAATGTGTAATAGGGTCCAAGGCCCAGATGTTCCTAGGAGGCATTTGGTAGCCCTGCAGTCCTCTGGGCAGAGATGCAGGTCCCTGAACTGAGGGACCCTTCCTTTGTTGTCCCTGAATGTCTGTCTGCCAGCTACTTCCTGGCTAATGAAGTCCTCCAAATCTTAGCTCTTTCTGCCCCTCCTGAGTCCCTTTGTGGCTTCTGCTTTGTCTCTAGGGCTCTGGCAGTTTGTTTCTGCGTAGCCACCTCCATAGGGTCTCCACAGCCTATCAGCTTCCTCTTCCTATTCTCAGCAACAATAAAAGCCAGTTCAGTGGCCACTCCCACTCCCAGGCCTCCGTGCCTTCACCTCTACAAGGCTTGACTCTCAGCTGGGCTGGTGCGTGGAGACGGACAGAGCCCCAGTAGCCTAGCAACTCCCGAGAAGATGAACATGGGGTTGGGGATTTGGCTCAGTGGTAGGCGCTTACCTAGGAAGCGCAATGTCCTGGGTTAGGTCCCCAGCCCCCTCAAAAAAAAAAAAAAAAAAAAAAAAAAAAAAAAAAGATGAACATAATAGGTGCACATGTATCAAAAGGTTATCCCAAGAGCCGTTTAGTTCCACCATTCAAGCCCATGGATTGTCCTTGGAACAGAAGACCTTGGTACTGGTAGCATAACCTTTCACCCCCGACAAAACTGGCCTGCACCCTGCTTTCCCCTGTAGATCTGGCCCAGCCTCCTTCCTTCAGTTGCCTTGGTGGCCTCCAGCCTGAGTTCCAGAGATTACCTGTCCTACATCACTACCTCAACATCTTTCCTTTGCCTTCTGTGATTCTTACGTCCCCTATAAATTTGCCCCCAGTGGGCAGTGAGGACTTGCCTGTCCTTATAAGCCACCTCAATTCTGGGGCTGGCAGAGTTGGTTCTGTTCTTGGGAGGGCTTGACAAAGACAGCATAGGTTGTCTGCCTCAGCCTTGCTTAGTGTTTGTCAATGAACAAATGAGGTAGACCAAGGAGAAAATCAGGACTTACTATGTTCCAGGCTATGTTTTGCATCCCTGACTGGAATGCAAAAGGGTCCCTAAGAGTTAGTCTCCCTTTTAGCAAAAGGGTCAGATCCCTTGGGTATGCACAGTTCCTCATGCCATCCACACTCAGGTCTCTTCATGCCCTTCAGGGCACACTTGGGTAAACGGCACTTACCTCCCTGTGGTGTAGGGATTCCAAGCCCTCACTCAGTACCAGCTCCTTGCCTCGGGCTGTGAGCTCTTTGAGGATTAGTTGCTCCTCCAAGGCCATCTGCAGGCGCCAGGGGAGGGAGGCCAGCACTGCCTTGGGGGCAGCCACCTGTACCAGTGCATAAGTGTTCCGTGGCCGCCTCACTACCTCGATTTGCTCCCGGGCCACTGGCAGCTCCAGCCTCTCTAGGGTGTCTCGCAGCAAGCAGGCAAGCACAGGTACAGAGAACTGGGGGTTGAGGTGGCCCACGTAAAGAGTATGTGTGCTGGGAACTGCCTTGAGGCCGGAGTCCTTGGGCAGGGACTCTTTCAGAGGCAGCTCTAGCAGGGACGGTTTCCCCTGGGACATCACAGGAGACTCCCACATCTTTGTCTGGGCTGCTCTCTTCCTGAGGGTCATGGTGGTCTTCCTCAGAAGGGAATTTGGTAGTCTTCACTGCTGATTGTTCCTGCGCTTGGCTCTCAGACTGGCCAGGGCTTCCCAATGGACTCACAGGTGCTGAGGCTTCTGGAAACTTGTAGACGGGCAGAGGCTAGGCAGGGTCAGAAAGAAAGGGCAGAGGGCCAGTAACCAAGTAACCCCCTTGGGTGCCTAGGAAAGAGCCAGGCGGTGCTGAGCCAGGCCTCTGGGCCTGTGGGCAGATAAGGGATTTGCTGAAGGGTTAGGAGGAATCTTTGAGGTCTCTACCCTCTAAATATGCCTCAATCTGTATCTAGGACCTTCTGGCTGCCTCTGGGATTTCTTGATTTCTAGAAGGTTCTTAAAAGCCTAAGAACCCTAGCAAGATGGTTAAAATGGGCCTCAGAGTAGTGGCCATAGTTCCAAACTATGGGCTGCTTTTCCCACTGACTATAACCTGCTAGGAGGCTAGTGTGGGTCACTGAAACTATTTAGGATTGGGTTGGCAGGTTTGGGGGTTCTAGCATACAGACAACAACTATGGTCCCTCCCTATAAAAAGGGCCTTTGTATATATACATAAAACTTGAGGTAGCTCAGGAATTAGAGATAGTTCCTTGCACCTTACCCTAGGCTTGGAAGCTTACACACACACACACACACACACACACACACACACACACACACACACACACACACACACACACACACAAAAATGAACCTTGCACTCACCCCCACACCCCCAGCCTCCAACTTAGGTGGCAGGCACCACCAGCCTGCATCTTTCCAGACTGGATCCTTGAGGTAGTCGGAGTCCAAGAGCTACCACAGCTGCTGCAGTGGGGGCATTCAGGGCAAGCAGGAGGAGGAGGAAAGAGGAGGCCTATGATCTTCATGTCCTGCTGGCTCCTGCAGGGGCATAGGAGGTGTCAACCCTGAGTTCCCATAACTCCTTGACCCAGGACACTTAGGACTTGGCATGGAGACAGAGAGAATCAGGGTCTAGGGAGTGGGCGGGGCCTGTGTAACAGCTTCTGTGATCTCATGAAGGCCAACAATGCCTTCTGGTTCAGACAAACAGGACTGAGTGCTAGAGTGTCTGCTAGACAATGTAAGCAGACACAGCTACTCACCCACTACACAGCTTGGCCATGGGGCCCTTGGAGTAGAATCTAGAATTGAGGACCTGAAGACACTTCTTCCCTCTACGCCACCCCTCCAGCCTTCAGTGCTAACACAAGCCACTGTTACCATCTCTTCTGGTTCTGCTGTCTAAAGTCTCCACTTCCTTCCTTGGTCCCTAATCCCCACTGAACACTGCTGACAGGATCTAGCTGCTCCCAGAATGCACCAAAATGTTCATGGTGTGGTCCAGGGCTCCTCTCTGTGTCAAACAGACATTTCTTGTTATTGCTATCTAGAAGGAACTGAAAATCAGCTAGCCATCTTGAGGAATAGAGCTATCTACTGCTTGAGTGACATGCAGCCTCTGCCTTAGAGGGGCTTAGTTTAGGAAAGGGCTTTTTATGATTATTAGAAAACTGATTTATTACTGTCATTCTATAATGGGAAAGAATCAGTGCACGAATCATGGCACACGTGGCTGTCAAAGGACAATTCTGGAGTTAGTTCTCTCCTTCCTCCCTTCGAATTTTGGGGATCAAACACAGGTCCCCAGGCTTGGCACAGCAAACACCAAGTCCTGTTAGCTCCCAGATAAACACTTCATTACACACTTCCTATTCCTAGTATCCCTGATTACTGGAAACAAGGGGGAGGCCACAGTGACTAGTTCAATCGAGTAGCTGTTTGCCTTCCTGTGGACAGCCATTTTGAAGGCATGCCTGAACTTTTGTGGCATGTGGGGTTGGAGGCAGAGGCTTGGGCAGGGAGCTTCAGGGAAAGAGAAAGGCAATGGTGTCTAGGCAAGAAGAGGCTTAGCTCCACAAGATGGTCGAATGAGGCTCTATGAAGACTTGGCAGGTGCTAAATGGGTCACCCCTGTAGCCACACCTGTCACAGCAGTCCCACAGCTCCCACTCACACCGCAACAGTGAAGCCTGGTATGTTCCCTGGCTAGTATGTCAGGCTGCCTTGTCCTACACTGGCTGCAGACAGCCTTCTCCACCTTCTGTAGATCTGTTCCCACTGTAAGCCCATGGGCTGTATAGTCCTTGAGTGCCAGGCCCTGGTCCGTGCAGTGGATGCTATGAAGGCCTGTTTGTATTGCCTCTTTGCTCACCCCATGAAGAGGAGGATAAAGCAGCCTACTGAGGGCTTCTGGGACTTGCTAGCTCTTGGACTGCTTATTGGCTTGATGAAACTGTAGTACTAACAATTGTCAACCTGACAGAGGGGCCTGCAAAGTGCTGTGAGCACTTGGACGTAGCCTGTTCTTTTGGACTGCGAGTCAAGAAGAGTTCCTAGGGATAATCTGGCTGAGGCTCCTTGTTTTACATGTGTCAGAGCCAAGACGAAGTGAAGGGGTAACCAACCCGCTTGCTGAGTGCTTTGGATGTCAACTGGGTAAGAAGACATAGGCATTTGTATTGGTTTTTATTTATAAACAAACTGACAAAATAGTTCAGATGGCAGTGGGGGCAGCAGTGCTGCTGACTTGCTTAGGAGGAAGTACAGGAGCGAGGACAAACCCCTGCAGCCTTGAGGTCCTCCATCCCACCATTGGGGCCCCGTGACCTAACAGCATTAGGCCCCATCTTTTGCAGCAATTCTGACCAGGGCAGGGAGCTGTGGGCAGGGTGAGGGGAAAACTCCATCAGAGATGAAGGCTGGGGCTACAGAGGACCCAGTGTAGGAAGAGGGACCCTCACCTTATGCTCAGTGAGCCATATACTTTGTCCATTCCAGAGAAGAAGGGCCCTAGGGCAGTGTCTTCTGAAATAGGGCCACGCTTCTCTGGAGAGGCCCTCTCTGAACCACAGAGGATGGTCTCCCTCTTCCAAAAAAATGTTTGGTGCAAGAGAAGCATTAAGTCCAAATTCGAGAAGCAATAAATTAGCAATAAGAAAAGATTTCTTTAAAAAGGTCTGCACCATAAGTTCAGAGTCTGGGGATCCAGTGAGAAGGCATGAGCTGGGGGCCATGGGACACTATGCCAAGCCCAGGAGGTGGTAAGGGGCCTGGGGACCAGGGCCTTTCAAGGTCCTAGGGTTGGCGTCTTCCTCATCTCTTGAAAGGTGCTCAGTCTAAACTTGTGGTGAGAGGCTGGCTAGCCTTGAGAAATAAATAGAAGGGCCCGGGAGCCACAGCAGGCTAATGGGAAGAGCAGCACCAGCCCTACCCACTGTTCCCTCCTCAGTCCTTCATGGAAGGACGCATCAGGGCAGGAAGGGTAGCAGTGGTGGTTTTCCAGCCTCCTAGAGTCCTGAGGTCACCCAGAGCCCTACTACGGTGCCTGGGAGCTGGCTGGCGGCTTCCTGGGAGAAGAGTGCCTCCTGTTCAGAACTTGCCCTGCTTCAGCCGGTCAATGTGAAAGGAGAGCTTGAGGGCAGGCCCCAGCTTCAGGCCCATGTACTTCATCATCATGTCACTGCGCAGCAGGAGCAGGGCCTTGCCATCGATTTCCTGGGGTGGGGAAGAGCGACTGTCAGAGGTCTGCTTGCTCTGACTGCCTCAAGTGCCAATCAAAGACCACCCAGAGCAGTGTTAGGCACATGGTGCAGTCAGGCTTGCCTGCTCCCTCCCTGTCACTCTGAGTGCCTCTCCCAGGCAGGCACTAGAGGACAGGCTACTTGCACCTTTTCTTCTCTGCTGCTGGGGGCTGCTTTCAGTCAGTGCACCTGTGCAGGCTCTATAGACACTGAGTCCAGGCCTGCTCTGGAGCCCCTGCTAACCCACCTACCCAAAAGACTAGATGGTTAGTGACAGGGGTAGACTTTGTCTCTATGACCACAGGAAGAATGGCATCAAGCAGCAGCGGAGGTAGGGAAATGGCGTTGAGCCCTACAATTGGGGTGTGGTCAGAGAAGGAGGGCAAGAGCAATGCCTAGCATGGACCCAAGTGGTCTCTTGAAGGGACCACTGGGCTCACAGTTCAGCAGAGGACAGGGGTCCATGAAGAAGGAAGCAGGGGCCACTTGCTTAGGATTCTTTACCTTGGCTGAAATCCTTGAATCTCATACCAATGCAGACAGGGGTAAAGCTCCCTAGAGAAAGAGAGCCCTCTAACCTGGAACTGAACCCCAGGCCACACCCCCGGGGGAAGCGGCTCAATGCAAGCCTGTGCTGAGACGGAGGTAAGCTCAGTGCTCAGTAGGGTCTGCTTAAGAAGGCATTGTGCACTATGTTCCAATGGGCGCAGAGCAGACAGCCATGCCCGCTAAGATCTGTTGGTTACAGCACACACAGGAAGTAAGACAGAGGCACTTACATGTTTTCGGAAGAGGTCGGCATGGGATCCAAGCTGAGGATCAGCCTCCCGGACAAACTGCATCACATCCTCCACTGTCCATGAGGAGGGGTCCCGGCCACTCAGGCGAGGGGGATCTCGGCTCTCCAGGTGTCGATCTGACCCTGAAGGACAGAAGGGCACTTAGCACAGTGCATGAAACAACTTCACATCCATGGCCTCGGAAGTTCGAGCAGACGATAGGAGGTGGCCCAGGGAATGCAGAATGTTCAAGAAGAGAGGTCACCACTTCATTGTGTAATGCAGGTCCAGCTTTTGGAAATTTTACACTGGGGCAGTGACTCACATTAAATCTGACGTAGGTATCAATGTAAGGGGACTACTTCCTAGTTTGGTGGTGGGACAGGAAGAAGTGGGTACTTATTTTTGCTTTGGCTTTGGGGAGCCAATTCCTTGGGGCCTGCAGATAAACTGTGCAGCATACTCTGGAGCCTTTCCCAAGGGCTGAAGAACAGGTGGCTTCCCTACAGTCTCATGAACTAGGGCAGAATGAAACAAAACAAAACAAAACATGATGGCTGCCTTGGCTGCCAGGAATCTCTATTAATTTAGGACCCTGTTTACAGCTTTTATCTCAGTTGTGGCTGAAACGTAGCTCTTCTTTTTTCCCTGTGTGATCTGGGATCTGATTATTTTGGTCATCCACTGTTGTATATATATTCCCTCTGCCGCATGTCTTCCCCTCTTCCTTCAGTCTCTGTGTCTCTTCAGGCAAACTTCAGCTTATTTAAGGAGGTCTTGGCTCCTAGGACCACATCGGTTTCAATGCTGGAATAAACAGCCCTCAAAGCATCTCCTGTGTTGGTTACAACCTGTTCTCCAGACAGTTGCCCTATCCCATGTATCTTTGCACCTGTAGACACCCTACGTCACACACGACCTGAGAGCAGAGCTAAGAATGGTATTCTTGCCCTACTTCCTCCTGCCTGCCTGCCTGCCTGCCCTATGGGTCTTAGGACTGAAAGCACACTAGCTGGCCAGTCTGACCTTTCCTGATGTTAAGTTTAAGGCTAGTAGAGCTTTAGCAAACCCTTCCTGCTTGTGGTCAGGCACTGAGCAGACAAGAGCAGAAGTGCTAAGAGAGCAGATGATTAGAGGATAGATACCTTCAGAGGTTTTTAAGGTGCTAAGGACTGGAGGTAGGAGGGGTCTCTGCAAGCTAGTTAGTAATTGTCCCTCTCACTGTGAGTCCTTTGCGATGGCAAAAATGAAAGCAGCTCACATACTCTGGAGAGAGGAGGTGTGGTTGAGAGGTCTGTGTGCAAATGTGCCCTTTAGGGCCCGTCCAGCCAATGCCTTTAATGAGGGCTAGGAGGTCTGTGTGTTTATTCACATATAAATACACATGCAGGTTTATACACATACACATTATACAACATACTGTTAATTGTATTGTGTTTTCCTCAAATTCCTATGTTGACATTTCTAACCCTCAAAAGTGACTATATTAGGAGTTATGGCAAAGCTCAAATTTAATAAAAAGATCAGTATGCTTTTTATGAAGGAATCCCAAGGGGGAACACCCACCCAAGTCTGTAGGACATGCCGACACCTTCATCTTGGTTTTCCAGCTTTTAGGACTGGGAGAAATACATTTCTGTTGTTTGTAAGCAGTTTACTTTATAGTAATTGCTACAGCAGAACAAAGGCACTAATAATTCACATATTGAAAACTATTATGCACTTATGTTTGTCAGCCAACCTCCATTAGAATATAAATTCAACAGGGCGGGTGGCAGAAGTTTTAATCTATGTGACAGCCAGAGAGGCACTCATGAAATGACATCTGAGCACAGACCTGAAGCAGCAGAACAGTTGGCATGTTTAAGATTAGCAGGAAGGGAACAAGGCAGAAACAATGGGAGGCAACATGTGAGGTGACATGTGAGGTGATGCCTGTGAGGTGACTCGTGAGGCCACGTGTTACTGAGGGGAAGAGGGCAGGGTGGTGAAGGTAGAGAACCATGTGTATCACTGACAACTGCTGACTGCTCAGGTAGCTTTGCTAGATGAGTGAGGTACTAACCCGGGAGAAGGCTCACTTACAGTCTGCTGAGAATAGGTGTTCAGGGCAAGGGGAGTCCTGGTGATAGTCTAGGCAACAGACACCACATAGTGCACTGCAGAGATAGTCAGGAGAGCAGCTGGATCTAAGAACAGCAGTCTACAAGTTAGGAGACCTACTGCTCTCAGCTCCTGTGACCTCTAAAACAGCACTTGAAGGAGGTGTTAACCCCATCTTCAGCACAGAAAGGAGGGACAGAGGCCAGTGAGGTGAAGTGACTAGCTTAAGACTACCTAGCTAAGGAGGAGACGAGTTAGTGCCTTATCCTTGACTTGCCCTGCTCCTTTTTCTGTAGAGAGCTGAGCTCAGTGTCCTCACCTTCACACTCAGAGAAGGCAGACTATAGCAGTGCGAGGATGACAGGATCAGGTAGAGCACATCTATACGGGAGCAGGGTAGCATACATATGTCTGATCTTCTGAATTAGTGAAATAAAACTCGAATTCCTTTTTGACACAAGCAATCTACAGCTCATCAGGTAAACTCCAGCCTTACAGTTCTTCATGGACAAAAGAGTTGAGTATAACCTGGCACAAGGACTCATACGTTTAAAGAGGGGAGAGCTGATACCACAGTACCATCTGGGCTAAGGAGAGAGAGCCATCACAATGCATCCCTACCAGGACCAGACCCTGCCTTGGTGGAGATGAAAATCACAGTAGCTCCCCACATACCTGGGGAATGATTTAGTTTCCAAAATGATTCCACATCCCTTCTCTCCCTTGTTCCTTTTAACACTCCTGTGGAAAGACCAGGTTGATATGAGAATTTCCATTCTTCATGGGGAGCACTTTGCACATAAGAGACCTGAGGTGAGAGAGACAACTTATCCATGTCTCAAGGATTGAGGGAGCCATGTCTGCTCCATCTCTGCTTGGCATCTCTTTCCGCTTCATTTTCCCCTTGCTAGGCTGGGGTATAACACAGGCTGCTGCTTCTGTCTCAGTCTTCATGAAGTCTCTCATATAAAGGCATCTTTTACTTTTTGTTACTGGGATCGTTTTGTTTTTCTACACTTTGCATACTCTGGGCTCAGGGAGGCTAGGGTTTGAGGATAGTACATCTGCTTGGCTTCCTGTTGGTATTTCTAGATCACCTTCCTATGAAACGCCTGTGTTTCGAAGCTAAACTTACATATCCGACCATCTCTTCTTTCTGAGCACTACTATTTATCAATAAAGCTGTGTTACATTCCCATTTTTGGTGCATGACTCACTACTTTCTGTTCCACCCCAGTTCCTTCTGGGGGCAATCCACTCAACTCTCACACCTCCAGTGACGGTCACCTCTCCTACTTCACATGCCTACTGCGCTAAGATGCTTATCAGCACTTGGAACAAATTGCGTCAGAATTTTAACCATGGCCTTCTGTGATACCAACTGCTCATCTTTTGAGCTCTGTCGAGATGGATCCCAGAGCTGTTATGCTATAATGCTTAGCTGCCAATGATCCCCACAGTTCTTCAGCTCTGCTGAACTCTACGCTGTCCTCCTTCCTGCTCCTTGTCTTACTAGCACACCATAAAAAGACAGTTGGCTTCCAAACTGTCTTGTCTTACCTCCTGCAGGAGACTCTAAGAAACAAAAGAAATCCACAGCTCTCACAGCTAATCACCACAGCTGGCCTCCTGAATTTCTGGCAGACATTATTTTCTTTACCCACTGTGTCTCATTGTCTGTATGAATGGTCTCATCTTTCAGTACTCCTAAAGCCCTCCCTGTTCAGTCCTGTCTGTTCACTGCTGGCAGTCTTCTTCCTGTATCCTCTAACCCATCTGCCTGTGCTCTGGACGCCGACTACTTCCCACCATTCCTTTCTTCTTGGCTACAGCCTTAAACCCCCCCCCCCCCGGTCCCAGTCGTCCCTGGACAGCTATGCCCAGTGCTCGACTCGGGAACAATTCCTTTACACTCACAGGATCTTTCATCTGTCTTTATTTTGATCAAATTCTCCCTTGATATTTGCTCAACTCATGGCAATACCCTCCCCATGTCTCTTGATAAGATCACCAACTACCTACCAGTCACTGAGTTGTGCAGATACTCCTCAGGTCAGCCACTAAACATTCTTGGAGTGTCCAACCACCACCCAACCAGTCCCCCCTTCTCCTCCGACTGGGCACCTTTCCTCCTGTGTAAGCCCCTGCTCCTGCTCCCACTTTTCCAACTTTGCCTACTAGGCACCCATTTTGGTAAGCTGTTCCTTTCTTCCCACTTTTCCTTCTGGGAACTCATTTACGTATAAAGTTTCAACAGCAACTGATGTCCCCGTGACTCCCAAACACTCAACTCCAGCACTGCACTCTTCCTGTAAATCTGACCTGCACTAGCTGCCGTCTGCTGTGCATCTCCACAGTGACTAATGGTCCCCTCCCTTCCACCTCTTGGTCTTCTGTAGTGAATGGCACACCATTCAGCAAACTGCATCTAGATATCTCAACCTAGGGGACAGTCCCCACTTCCTCCTTCCTCACTATCTTCAGGCTTTTCTAAATTGATCTAGTGTGTAGTTTCACATCTAACAGTGCCCTAATTTTTAGGCCTTTCTCACTTCTGTTCTGGACCATTCTTTCTAGTCTTGTCCCTCCAGTTCAGGTTCAGGCCAGCACTCCATTATTCAGACAGAATTCTGTTTGTGTCTTGCCTCTGATCAGCTACCACTGGTGGCCTAGCTCTGCTAGGCTCATCAAATCCAAACTTTTTAGTTTGAAGTTTTCCCACAATATAAGCCCTGACCTTTGACATTATGTTTCAGCAATACCAAAGCCATACAGCTCTGATACGACCCATTCTCCTCTCTACCTTTAGCCCCATTTTGTTCTTCCTGGAAAGTTGTCCCTGTTCCCCAGATGAGACATGGCCATTCATCTAGTCTCAAACAAGTTGCCACTCTCCAAAGAAGTGGGCCTTGAAGGCACAGTTGGGATTAACTGTCCCTTTCTGCAATTTCACACTATCAATTATATATCTTTATTGCTTTGCATGTATCTTTTTAAAGTGTATCTTCTGTATATGATATTTGAAAAAAAGTAATTTGTATTACAAAAGACAGATGTATCCAATAAACAGTTAAAAGCTGGAAGAACAATCCCTTCCCCCTGTCCCTTTTAGTTCTAGGTCTTTGGCTCCCAATTTATGGCTTTGCTTTTTTTTTTTAAAACCAAGCCCAGAACACCAATAATGTCCCAGGTGTCTGGGCAAGGTAAAAAAGTGAGTCTCCAGTCCTAACACCCAGTAGGGCAGCAAAACTAGTTTCTCTTAGTACTCTTTGATCCCAGGAACAAGGGAAGAAGAAAGGGCAAGGAGTCACGAGGGCCAGAGAGCCCCTGGTCAGCTTACCCCGAGAGCAGAGCCTGCGCACAGCAGAGACAGTGCTCAATGGAAGGCCACAGGAGGGAAGCAAGGGCCGATAGCCAGGAGTCCGGAGGGTCTGGGACGTGCTGACGAGGTTGGCAGGCTTCAAGGCAGAGTCCATCAGGTCTGAGTGTGTCTCCAAGGACCGCGTCAGGCTATTGCCCAGGACAAAGGTTTCACCTGGAAAATAATAAAACCAGAGGTAAAGTAGGAACTGGCTTGGAGGGACTGGCAGAGTGCTGGCTCCAGGTTCCTTCCCGAGGGAACAAGAGGCAGCAAGACATAAAGCTCTACAAGGACTCAGGGGGCCCGGGTATCAATCATGGCTCCTGGCTCAGGAGCTCAGGACTTAGATTCCTTTCTGGATTCTGTTTTCTCTAGACTATTCCTCTTGGCCTGAGATAGTAGTTGGCCTTTTCTGGATAAGGACAACTTAAAAGGAAGTAGAGTTACTTTAGGTGGGAGGCAATTCCTTGGTCTTAAGATGCTAGCCATAGGGTAAGGGCTGTGGGAAGGATGTGAATGCTCAGAGGAGGGGTGTGTGTGTGTGTGTGTGCGCGTGCGCTCGCCCATTCACACACGTGTGGAGGCCAGAGGAACTCAATGTCTTCCTCTGTCTTTTTCTGCTTGGTTCCCTTGTCATAGGATTTGTCACTGAGCCCAGAGTTCACTGTTTTTTGGACTAAACTGGCTGGCTAGTGAGATCCCAAGATCTGCCTGTCCTTGATCCCCAGTGTTGGAGTTACAAGGACATACAACCACAACCACTTTTTAATATGGGTAGTAGGGATTCAAATTCAAATCCTCACAATTTCAGAGCAAGTGCTTTTAATTAGAGTCAGTAAATCCTCATATGAGGATTCTTTAGAAGCAGATGCTGATCAGCAGGACACCTCAGAAATACTCCATGACACCTGATTAAAGGCCTGTTTGCAGAGACCCTGTTCCTTCAATGCCTCTGACTTATCTGTCCTGACCCTGTTCTACAGAAACATTCCAAGGAATCTGGGGGAGCTCAGGCACCGGGACCAGGATCAGGGTAAGAACTCGACTCTGACACTTAGCAGAATGCTTCTCACTACATCGTAGGAAACCCTGAAGAAGTTTATCCATACACAGGGAGCCTTCCAAGGGGTTTGTGGACATCTGAAAGTCTTTGCGAAGGGAATCTCTTGACAATTCTGCACCTCTATGGCCAATATCAGGCAGTAAAGCCCTGTCACCAGGTCATGGAACCTAAAGCTGAGACCTAACCTTAGCTTTGATGGTGCGCTGGCTAGTCTCATGCCAACTCGATACAACCTAGAGTTATCTGACACGAGAGACTTTCAGTTGAAATGCCCCCATAAGATCTAGCTGTGGGTGGTGCCACTCCTGGGCTGGTGGTCCTGGGTTCTATAAGAAAGCAGGCTGAACAAGCCATGCAATGCTCTCTAGGTTCAGTGACTTCTGCTTGACAAAGAACACCCTCCCCTACCCCACGACTGGCTGCTATTCTCTTGGAGGATTTTTGGCAATCATGTCACTGTTGAGAGTTCTAATGGCTAAAATGCCCTCCCTTCCTTTAAAGCTGAAATCTGTCTTCTTACAAATCCTCCCCTACGTTCTACTCTCTGTACTCTGAGTCCTCCCTGCCTTTCCAGGCTCCCCTAGGAGTATTTATTACCTGTGACTTTTCTCCATATTCCTTCTCCACCCTTTCACCTTTCCTCACTCCCTTGCTGGCTACCTTCCACCAGGAATGCTCATAGGAACCTTTTTGCAGTAAGATTGGGAGAAGAGCTGCCTTTCATTGATGGTGTGTGCAGAGAGCAAGGGCCTCACCTCTGCCCACTAACATACAAAGAGCAGTGGCACACCCTCATTTCTCCAACATCACAGCAGGAAAGCCAATTTACATTAACACTGGATAGTTAGAGATTTTCTATCTCTGTCTGAATAGATAAGCAAGCTGACTCCCAGGAACAAGGGCACTGAGGATGGATGGATGATCCTGCAGAAACAACCCAAGTCTTTGAGTCCTAGAACAAATGCACAAATTCCCCTAACACGTAGCAGCCAGCAAATCTCAAAACAGCAGATCTAGAAGTTAATGCATGGTAGATTCCAATCATAGCTAATGTGTCTATCCATAATAACTAGCTGAATTAAAATAAATTTCCTGACTCATATTGCCATTTTTGTAGGGGATCCAAAGGAACTCCTTCCTTTAGCTCCCACATGCCTGGTACTCGACAGAACCCATTAACTCTGCAGAAGGGACTCAGCTGTTAATCTGCTCTCACCCACGAGACCTCTCAGCCACTGTCTTTTATGCTCTTTGTTGATCAGAAGTGGCTGGGCTGGAGCATCTCAGATCCATGCTCTTAACCACATGCCTTTTCCCTCTTAGCTTCAGAGTGCAGGGGTTCAGTCTGTCTTACCTCTGTCTCCCAAAATCCAGTATAGAATCGGGCAAAGAGTGAGGATTTAATAATGTTTGATGACCTAAAGCTAAAACACATGGACTGGGTCCTTCAAAATGCCAATGCAATCAGAGGAGGCAGAAAGAGTAGAGAATAGCTCTATGTAAGGGAAATTTAAGAGACAGGACAGTAGGGGTTGGGGATTTAGCTCAGTGGTAGAGCGCTTGCCTAGGAAGCGCAAGGCCCTGGGTTCAGTCCCCAGTTCCGAAAAAAAGAACTTTAAAAAAAAAAAAAAAAAAAGAGACAGGACAGTAAA
The DNA here is from genome assembly GCF_011064425.1 of Rattus rattus. Classification (NCBI taxonomy): domain Eukaryota; kingdom Metazoa; phylum Chordata; class Mammalia; order Rodentia; family Muridae; genus Rattus; species Rattus rattus. The sequence goes on from NC_046154.1 coordinate 36,466,062, forward strand.
AGGCACCACATGATCTCTTACTGGATCCTGGATTATAGAAAACAAAACAAAACAAACAAAAACAGCTACACAAGACATCATTGAGACAACTGGGGAAATTCTGATCTGGATGGTATAGTAGCCCAGGAATATTTTATTTATATTAAATTTATTTTCTTTTTAAAGCTGTATTTATTTATTTATTTATTTATTTATTTATTTATTTTATTTATATATGTGCATTCACTGTAGCTGCCTTCAGACACACCAGAAGAGGGCATCATATCCCATTACAGATGGTTGTGAGCCATCATGTAGTTGCTAGGAATTGAACTCAGGACCTTTGGAAGAGCAGCCAGTGAGTGTTCTTAACTGCTGAGCCATTTCTCTGGTTCCTACATTAAATTTCTTAAACACAAAAATTAATGTCCTTCCTTTTGCCATTCTACCGCCCTTCTTGTCGTCCTCCTCTTCCCTCTTCTCTCTCTTTCCAATGTAGGGTTTTACTGTGTACCAGGCTACCCTTTAACTTGTGAACAACTTGCCTCAAATTCCTGCAGGCTGGGATTACAGGTATGTGCCTAAGTTCTATGCTCCTTAAAAGAGGTATGCAGAAAAATATTTCACTTGTTAGCTGGGCTGTGGTGGCACTCAGGGAGGCAGAGTCAGGTGGATCTGTGAGTTCGAGGGAAGCCTGGTCTACAGTTAGTTCCAGTACAGCCAGGATTACACAAAGAAATCCTATCTTGAAAAACCAAAACAAACAAGACAAAAATTTCACTTGCAGTTAATTCTTATGTGTTAAATAAACAAAAGACATATCATGGATATGTATTAAATACATAGATACAAATATATATGTGAACAGTGAAACAATAAATACTGCAAAAGTTAGAAGTAACTCTTGGTGAAGGACTCATTTTACTTTTGTTGTTGTAACTTTTCTGTAGGTTTGCAAGTTTCCAAAATAATAGCAGTGAACACAGTCAGTCTCAGTTTAGGTAGGGAAGCTTAAAAGGAGATGGACTTTCCATGGCTTGCTGTTACATGATAAGTACATGGTTAGCTAAGCCAAGTCCAGAGAGGTAGGGCACTGTGATGGTAACACAGATAGGCACCAGGGGCACCACACTGGTAGAAATGTATGATTAGGCAGGGGTGCAGGAATGGAAAACAAAACAAAATAAAAAAAGCCAAACAGGTTCAAAGGAAAAGCAAAAGAAAGCTATGGGTACTGATGGAGCTCTCTGAAGAGGGTGGGTAAGTAACCAGAAAAATAATAGGTGCCAACGAGGTATCAGAGGCAGAGAAGACAAGCTACAGAGTAGAGGAGTCAGAAGTAGGAGTCAGAAGTCTAGACAAAGCCCCGGCTTGTCTGGGCACAGTTAAAGCTGCTTCTAAGAAGCAAACAGAAGGCAGGATGCAACTAGACAGCACACCGAAAACCTCCCACGGGGAACAGCTTGGTGAGCAGAGAGGCTCAGAGTTGGTGCAGCCTGTCTCACATGGGGTCGAGAGAGGACACAGTAACAGCTGGAAAGGACACCCCTGCTCTTTGTCATGACTAGAGGCCCATTGTGGGCATGTCCCCCGCAGCCTCTGAGTACTACTGCTGCTGTACTTTCCCAGTTCATGAGGGGCAGTGTTCTATGGAAACATTCTGAGATTCTTTCCTTTGAGCAGCTGCCCTTCTGAACATGCCGCTCCCTCTCATGCACATCCTCTTCAGATTTCCAGTTAGGCCTCTAGTTAGGGAAACAGCCCAGGGCTCCCACATGGCAATGGCTGGGAATATTTAACACTTTGTCTTTGTCTGTACCAACTCCAGCCTATCCAATACAACGTTCTAACTGAATGACTGTTCTTATAGGTTCTGATGTTAAAAAAAAAAAAAAAACAAATAAAAAGCAATTTAGAATAGGTAGTTTAAGAAGTTTCCTCTGAAGAAAAGAACCACCTGAGAGGCCTGGTACAGCTGCAGGGACCAGATGTTTGGTTGACATGCAGGCAAATGAGTAGTGTAGGTATCTTTTCACCCCAAATTACATAAGCAATTCTCATTTGTTGCAGAAGTATAGAGGGGTCAGAAGAGACTGGTGTGCGGTCTCTTCCCTGGATACATTCTGCATAAGTAATACTTCTGTCAGAAGTCTTTTCATTAAGACTTCGATGAAAAGGCAACAGGGAAGGGAGTGTGGGAATGAGACTCATGCAGAGGCCCTCCAGAGCACCTTTCAGATTCCTGCACCCCAAGATAGACAGAGTAGCCCCAGGCTGACATCACCTCCTCTCTGCTCAAGGGCACCATCACAGGTGTCTTTTAAAGAACAATCCTCCTCCTTAACAGCCACCTACCTCTCTATGTTTGGACCAAGCTTTCCTCCCTCCCTCGTTCTGTGTCCAGTATTCCAAATCAGAGATGCTGAGCTCCTCTCATTCTTCAAGCTCGGTTAGGAAGTGCTTAGTCACTGACCTAGCCACGTGGCATCCGCTTTCTCATTGTGGTATATTAACAAAAAAGTTATTTTCCAGCCTAGTTGGAAACAGCAGGAACTTGAATGGACTTGTTAGACTGGCAATGCTAGAAGTTAGGGCCACGTGCCAAAGAAAAGAATGGACAGCCAATCAACAAGGAGCAACTTTCTCAATCTCTAGCCTAAGACTGAACCTTGTAGCTAGCAAAGGAGGGCTACATGAGGCCTTTGATGCCGGGTTCATGGGCTGCACACAAGGAAATCACAGGACAACCTCTAGAGACAGGTCCAGAGGAAAGAGAGAGTACAAAGGGACGGAGATTCTGAAGAGTTAAAGTGGCAGAAAACCAAAACCGCCAGATGTAACCCGGTTGTGGCAAGGGTAAAGGGCAGGAAACCAGATCTCTGGACAGTGGGTGCTAGGCTTCCAGATCTGAGGGCTGCCCAGGCCCTTACAGGTGCTGCTGGCTGCCCAGGCCCCATCCCAGCTCCTACCTGGTAGGTACCTGTCGTGGCCGTGGCTGTACTCTGTGGCAGTGAGTGACACGTGAGTCTGTGTAAAGGGCTGGTTGCCAAACAGATTGTCACTCCGAAGGTTGTGGCAGAGCTTCTCCAGGAAACGGAGGACATAGGTGATGCTGTTGACTGCTGGGAGGTTGAGTGTGTGCTGTTCCCGGTCGAACACGGCTGTGGAGTTAAGTAAACAAAGCAAGTAAGTTGTACAGTGCAGTGTAGTGTTGGCTGGAGAAGCTCAGCTCACTGTGTGTCCTGGGCTTGGCAGGTTACAAAAAGGCAGCGCCAGGCTGCTTTCCTGCTGCTCTTCTTCCTGCTGCTTTCCCTTGCTCCAGGGCATTGATTTTTGCCTCAACTCCAAAGGGTGTGCAATCAAGGGAGTGCCAGGCTGTTGCACCCTCAGGGCTCTGGTATGATTTGACTCAACCTGTGCAAACAACTGTGAACATAATGCTATCTGCTCCATCACCTAGCTGGGCCTCTTTCAGGAAGTGTGCTCACCTAGGGTGCTGTGTTCACAAGAGCACTGCCCAACAGTAGGGAAGCTATGTTGGAGATAATACTGCTATTGCTAGCAGCGGCCTAGGCATACACTTTCAATTTATATCAGGATACTGGATTTGGGCAACACTGGGAAATGTTTCATGCTTGTTTTAATTTTTATGTAGTATCTATTTCTATCAAGATATTGTCATAATTTTTTAAAAAGCAAAAGGCTCATGTGACTGTCTCTGAGGGAAGTGAGGAAAGGGAAATCTGGGGAGAGAAATCAGTCTCAGCAAAGTTTTAAAGAGGAAGAACTCTAGGCAGTAGAGGTGAAGAGCAATTGCAGGCAGTTAGGAAGACAGACACTGCAGAGGGCAGAGTGGTTGGGGCCTCAGGGGACATGGGTCTGAATGTCTCAGCAGCTCCCATCCTCCATGCATCCAGTGGCTACCTACACTTGGCTCCATAACATTTCTGTTGTACCCTTCCACAGATTACATAGATTTTCTTTTCCACCATTGCAGATATGAGCCTGTCATAGTCTGTTTTCCCTTTTCTTGGCCAGCAGGTATTTGTTGAAGAGACGACTGGGCTGTTTATGCTCCCTGTCAGCTGGCTCCTTAACACCACAGCAGCTTGCTATAGAGGAAAGGGAGGGGCTGTAAAGCAGCATCACAGTAAAGACTGGATGGTGTAAGGTAGGTCAGGCCATTGTAGGCTTGGCAGGTAAAAATTAGATTTTGGACTTGAGAAAATTGAAACAGAAACAGGGCACAGCAGGAATAGTAGTTACTGTGAAAAAAAGAACCACCCTCTATCCTGGATTCAGCTCCCCTGTATGGGTCCTATAGGCCCAGAAGCTTAGGAGGCAGGGTGAAAGGAGATCAGAGGTCCTCAGAAGCCAGTTGAGGAAATTCTCTTGTTGCAGCAACATAGTCTCTATGTATTTTACCCACGAAATGGCTTTAAGCCACACTCATATTTTCTGTGTGTGGACCAAAGTTTGGAAGAGATGTTAGGCAGTCTGTCTGGCTATTTTTGGCAGAGGTATATGGGATATACTATATGGCACATGGTTCAGCAGAGTCTGGGGGCTAGCAGTGAGGACTCTTGATGAAGGGGATACTTTTGCATTCCCCAGAGGCTATGAGTGTGACTCAGTATTAGGATCTCTCATCATAGTGCAGGTCTGCCACTCTGGTTAGGAGGCCAAACTATCCCAAAAGTGTGTTTACCTGAGATGACTTCACCGCCATGGCCCTGTTTGAGGAAGCTGAAGACAGTTTTCTGGTGATAAGCACAGTCAATGCAAGCCTGGACAGCCTGCTGCAACACCACAGAGGCACGGGCTGGCCCAAAATGGTCAGGGAGTTGTTGGATCTTCTTTTTATCCAAGTGGGGGCCCGTGCTGCCGCTCTTGTTCAAGTAGATACAAACTACAGGAAACAAAGAACCCAAGAACCTTACAGTGTGCCTGGCAGAGACAAGTCAGAGCAGCTCTCTTCCAGCTGCTAACCTCTGGACTTGGCTCCACTGGGATTCTCCCAGCTATGCTGCAGAACACTGTGGATGGTAAAGAAGAAGGTTTGGAAAATCCTGTGCCTATACCACTAGCCCAAGCTGCACCGCCAAGAGCTCTGGGAACATAGCCTATTAGGAGAACAACATAGACAAGAAATCAAGGCAAAGACCTTGTGTTTTGTTTTCTGGTTCCTGAAAAGAAAATGTAAACTCTGAAGAAGACTCTCAATCAAACTGCCTCATCTCCTAACTTAAGATAGCGGACTCGGCAGGAAAACAGTACTCACAAGGGTGGGTATAAGGGTCAAGCTCTGAAAAGAAGGCTCAGTCTAGGTCTGCTAAGGAACAGGGATCAGGGACTATGGAGATGTTCAGTAGATGAAGAGCTTGCTGTACAAGCTCGAGGGCTGGACTGAGTGCCACAAGAGTCCATGTAAAGGCTGGGCCGGCATGGTGGACCACCTATAATCTAATCCAAACACTGGAAGGCATAGTCAGAAGATCCTGGAGCTAGCTAGCTACCTAGACTATCTCATATTGGTGAGCTTTGGGTTCAACTGAGAGACCTTGCCTCAGTGAATAAGGTAGAAAGAGATTGAGAAAACTATTGGCTTCTACATGCACACACATGTAAGTACACACTAACACTACCATCAAAACAAAACACACACACACACACACACACACACACACAGAGAGAGAGAGAGAGAGAGAGAGAGAGAGAGAGAGAGAAAAGTAGACTCAAACCTCCCCAAATTTAAGAGAACAAACAAGAACAAATAGCAAAAAGCAAAAAGTAAAAAGAAAAGAAATGAAAAAGAAAAAGAGAGGATTTTCATGTTTGGCAATGTAGCCTTTGTTCTAAAAATGGAGGACCTCAGAGACAAGACACTTCTAATAAGAATACAAATATTCATGGTAGTTTATTTATAATAACCTCAAATTAAAACCATCACCAGGAGCATGAACACACAAACTATGCGTCTAAAGGATACAAGAAAACCCTGAACTATGGACAGCAGCAGCAACATAGGTGACTCTCAAAAATGTTTTTGAGTAACAGAAATGAGATGCAAGAGTACATACAGACGGCATGACTAATTTATATCGAATTCAAGGTCTGGAGCTCTAATTTATGGTAGAAATTCTGCAATCAGAGTGGAGGCAGACACTGACTGCAAGGAGCCTGAGGGGACTTCTGGGGCAGCCGAGTGTCCTGTGTCTTCATTGCAGTGGGGGTGGAGAGATTTATTAAAACTCAGCAAACTATGAGTGTACAACAGACTTGCAACTAAGATTTACTTCATTGATGTAAATACCAAAGACCAAACTATGCAACCTCTAGAAGATGTCTTAGAGCATGGCTCTGAAAGTCTTTGACATACTCATACCGATTGCTGTCACACTTGACCAATACACAGCAGCAGGTCTGGACCTAGGATTAAAAATCCAGCAGCCTCTACTTCCTACTTCTTGAGATATTTACTCTTTGGTCCCAAAGTACTATGTGTGAGAAAACATTGTTTTGTGGAGAGGTTCACATGGAGAAACAGGCAGAACCAATATGCAAGCTATGAGTAAAAGTGAATCCCCAAACCTAGTCAGTCCCCCTCCCCCAGCCCAATCTGGCACTGTATACAATAGATGGGCTGTCTCTACCCTGCCAACCTTTTAGTGTTTCAAAATTTAGTTCTGTAGTAGTTTGTCACACAGCAAAAGCTTATCAGAATAAATTCTAATACATGCTGCTCCAGTAGCGAATACCAAGCATATGGCACTAGCTTTGGACCCAGAGGTGAAAGTACCAGAAGCAAAGTACTGCAAACTCACACTACTGGTCTGTTTTCCTCTTTGGTGTTGGAGCTCAAATCCAGGACCTCATCCAAGCCGAGCAAATGGTTAGTTACCACTGCGCTACATTCCTAGTTCCTCTAAGAGAGTTTCAGTGGAAGCCTAACGTTGCCCAGAAAGTTATCAGTGTGAGTTTAAAGGAAGGTGAAGACAATGTGACTGGAAGGTGGAGGATGGGGATGGGGGATGTGCTAAGAAGGGACTGAAAGTTTGGTATGACTGTGGACCATAACAACAAAACAGGACTGTACTTAATGAGCTCAATGAAATAGCTAAGGTTCTTTAAAGCCATCAGAGTGTTGCCTGCCTTCTTACTGCTTAAGATAAAATGTAAGATGAGAGAGAAAATCCTTTTTTAAGAGGTAAGAAAGAAGGTAGGAGCATGGTGACACATGTCTTTAATCCCAGCACTTATATCAGGGACAGGTTGGTCTACATCATGAATACCAGGCCAACCAGGACTATATAGCGACATCCTGTCTCAAAAATCCAAACCAGACCAAAGTCAGAAAGATACAAGAACATGCTTCACAGATTTGTTTCAGACCAAAGATTTCCATAGGAATTTGTTAAGGAAAATCCTGGCAGATTCTTTGTCACATAACAATTTAAAAACATTTTAATTAAAATTACATAAATTTCACTCCTCCTTCCATTCCTTCTCAGATTCATGGCCTCTTTTTCTTTAATTATTAAGGTTCTCCAGGGTGCTGTCTTTTAGCTGTAGCTGCAGAAGAGGCACAAAGTAGAGAAGAGTTCATCTTCAGAGACCTGTTGTGGCTCTTGTCTTGAACCTTGATGCTACTCAGAAAAACTCCTCAAACTGTTAAGATAGTCCTTTGTTAGAATGGTTGCCAGTGTGGACTTAGAAGGTTCAGCGGCAGTACAACAAATCCCTGTTCTCCTAGCCCCACCTCTTCATCTTCTTAGAGTCTCAACCTTTCATAGGCAGGGAGCAAGGACAACACCTCCTTGTCCAATGGCAAAGGACAGAACAGAAGACACGATGTCTAAGAAACAACACAACCCAGCTAAGGCACGGCCACATGTGCTCACTTGAGCGTCACACTTTCTGCAATTAGTGATTGCAACACACTCATCCCAACCCTGTCCAGGGTCACACGAGCACCATGGGATTCTTTACTTCACGGGTCTTCTGATGAAGAATCACATCCAAGGCCTGTGGCTGAGGAGTTTCATTTAAGAGGACTCATGTTCCTGCACCTCGTTCAGAGGACCTGCTGCCTGACATTGCAAAGGCATGACACTTTTGATGAAGAGTCTTGTGAAGGACTGAGAATTAATTTCTCAAGTAGGAAAATATAAATAACTTATATTTAGGGAGTTGTCTGAGGTGGTTTTAAAATACAGCTCATGATTCTTTAATCCTCCTCCACTGAGAGGTGAGGTATTAGGGATCCCCTATTCTTGAATTTAGGTTGCATGGTTCATTGACCAATAGAATATAGTTGAAATAATGCCTATGCTAAGTTTGGGGCTTGGGTATTAGTGTCTTTCTAACTGTATTCTATTAATAGTGGGTACGAGGCTAGGACAAGTTGAAATTATCTGGGAAGAGGTATTTCAGTTGAAAAAAAAATGCCTCTATTCCATTGGTCTACAGGCAAATCTGTTGGTCATTTTCTTGACAGATGATTGATGTGGCAGGGACTAACCTACTGTGGGCAGTGGTAAGCCCAGGTAGTGGTTCTGGATGGTGTAAGGAAGCAGGTGAGTAAACCATGAGGAGCAAGTCAGTCAGCAGCACTCTTAGCAGTTTCTGCTTCAGTTCCTGCCTCCAGGTTGCTCCAGGGTAGACTATGATGTGAAAGTGAAAGCCAAGGAAGCCCCTTCCTCCACAAACTGTTTTTTGTCATGCTGTTTTATCACAGCAATAAGAAACTCTAAGATAGGATGAACAAGGAATCAGTTGTCCAAAGAATTCAAGGTCAATGTTCAAAGACTCTCAAAATAAAACACCAAAAAAATTAAAACAAAAAGCTCATCAACAAACTCCCCCCCCACTAAAAAAAAAAGTCAGGTGGGAAAAAAAAATCATCTTACCTATAGGATAACATCTCAGAAATCATGCAAAGAGAAAATGTCTAAGAAAGGCAGGGCTAAGGCGTACAGCTCAGTGATAGAAGCCTTGCCTAGTATGTACAAGGCACCAGCCTGGATTCCCAGAGCAACTAAATAAATAGAAAAGAAAGACTAAATGAAGTCAGACATTTCTATTTTTAATTATTAAAATTTATTCTAAATAATTATCACTAACATATTTGATTACCTGGGCTTATATGTGAATATTTGTATGCTTAAATATACATGAAATAATACCAATGTCTTAGTAACTCATTGTTCTACTGTTGCGAAGAGGCACCATGACCAAAGCAACTCCTTTTTTGTTTATTTGTTTTGTTTTTTCTTGAGACAGGGTTTCCCTTCAGAGCCCTGGCTATCCTAGAACTCACTATGTGGCCTCAAACTCACAGAGATCTGCCTGCTTGCTTCCTGAGTGCTGGGATTAAAGACCACTACTCATGTGTGTGACCAAGGCAACTCTTAGAAAACAAACAAACAAACAAACAAACAAACCCAATTTAATTGGTACCGTGAGTATTCCAAGGAGGTTTAGTCCATTTTCATCATGGCAGCATACATAGTGCTAGAACTGAGAACTACATCCTAATCCACAGGTAGAGAGGCTATGAGTGAGAGAGAGGGGGGGAGGGGGAGGGACCACCTCCACCCAGGGCCTGAATGGACACCTGAACAAACTCAAAATAGAAACCAGTGTTTCTAAAATAGTCAAGTAAACAGTATGACAAATTAAAAAGTATATTAAAAGTTGTTTTTTAAAAATTTCATTTGCATTGGTATTTTGACTGCATATGTGTCTGTGTGAGGATGTTGGATCCCGAACTGGAGTTAAAGACAGTTGTGAGCTGCCATGTGGGTTTTGGGAATTGAACCCTGGTCCTCTGGAAGAGAAGCCAGTGCTCTTAATTGATGAGCCATCTCTAGCACCCCCCTCAAATACTTTTCCCTAAATTGAAATGTAAAAAAACTTACTGAAACTTGTGAAATACAACAGAAACAGTGTTGAGAGGAAAAAGCATAACAATGAACATAGATTTAGGAAGAACTAAAGTCAAAAATTCAAGTTTACACCCAAAGAAACTCAAAAAGGAGAATGTTAAACCCAGTCTTAGAAGATAATAACAATGAGAGAAGAAATTAATGAAATTTAAAGAAAAAAATCACAATGAAATCAAAGGTTGGTTTTGGGAAAAGACAGAGATGACACAGTCACTTATGTGAAGGACATGATGCTACATGTCATATAAGGATAACACCGCTATGGATCTCCTTGGAACCGGGCTTTGGTGTGGGCTGAGGAAGACCCCAGTTTTCTGTTGCCATTTTTGGTCTTTCCATCTAGCCTATCTCCATCTTTGTGACTCTCTGCTGACCTTCAGAACCACTCTCTATCAGGAACCCCACAGCCGCCACCCTTGGCTAGAACCCAGAATGGGACAATAGCAATGAAAGGACAGAACTCCTATCCATCAAAGGCAAGACTAGATAGTTATACCAAGAGACATCTAAAAAAAGTTACAACTCCAGATGCCTAGATCCCAGCGAAAACACAGACATGAACAACCAAGATAATGTCTCCAGCAGAAAGCCAGCAACCCTACTGTAGTAGACTCTGAGGACCTTTGAGTGGATATTAATAAATGCCTAATGAAGACCATGAAAACAGAAGTAGTTGAATGAAATAATGAAAACAATTTAAGACACAAAAGAAGAATTTAGCAAATAGAATTGCTAAGAAAAAGTTAAGTCAAAATAAAACTCAAAATGAAAACCTTAGGAAGTCAAAAGAAAAGCCTCACCAACATATCAACAGACATAGATGAGGGAATTTCAGGTCTTCATGCCATGGCAGAAGAAATGAATACCACAGTCAAAGAAAATGTTAGATATAAAATCCAGGTACAAAACATCCAGGAAACCTGGGGTACTATTAAAAGACCAAATGTAAGAATAATAGGTATAAAGGAGTGAGAAGAAACCGAGGTCAAAGGCACAGAGAGTAGTTTTAACAAAATCATAGAAGAAAATTCCCCAATCTAAAGTAAGAGATGTTTATCAAGGTACAAGAGGCATACAGAACACCAAATAGACAGGACCAGAAAAGAAAACCCTCACAACACAGGATAATCAAAACACTGAATGCACAGAACAAAGAAAGGCTATTGAAAGCAGCACGGGAAGAAGACCAGGTCACATATGAAGGACGGTCCATTAGAGTAACACCTGCAGAGGAGCCTGGACAGATGTTTTACAAACTGAAAGACAACAGATGCTAGCTCAGACTACTATACCCAGCAAAACTACCAATCAAAACAGATGGAGAAAGAAACATTTCAGGATAAAAACAAACAATTTTTGTCTATAATCTAGCTTTACAGAAGGCACCAGAAGAAAAACTTCTAGTCTGAAAGGAAGGTTAGCTAGACCAATAAGGACATAAAGATTAAATGTCAGAACAGACAATAAAAAGAATAAAACCATATCATAACAACAAAAAATAAGAATTAGTAAACATTGCTTAATAGTATCACTCAATATCAATACTCTCATTTTCTCAATAAACAGTTTGGATAAGGAAACAGGATCCATTTTTCTGCTATATCCAAAAACACACTTCACTATCAAAGACAATTATCACCTTAGGGTAAAGGAATGGAAAACAGTATCCAAGTGAATGGAGCCAATAAACAAGCAGACTATAATCTGACCAAATAGATTTTATTTTGGTTGTGAGCCTAGCCTTTAATGGCTGAGCCATCTCTCCAGCCCCCAAATAGATTTTAAAACAAAAATTAATCAGAAGAGATAGGGATGGTATACTACATTTTTATGAAATGGAAAAAAAACCACCCCAGGAAGATATTACAATTCTAAACATTTATGCACCAAATACAAGGGCACCAAATATCATAAAGAAACATTACTACATACAGCTAAGGTCACACACTGGCCCTTAGGACTTGATATCTTACTACAGAGACACTGCTCATCCATGCTCATTGCTGCTCTATTCATAACATCCAGGAACTAGAAAGAGTCTAGATATCCATCAGCTGATGGGCAGAGATAATGAAAATGTACATGTACACAAAAGAGTATTATTCAGCTGTTAAAAATGATGAAATTATAAAATTTACAGGTAAATGGATGGAGCTAGAAATAGTCATCTTGAGTGAGATATCCCAGACCCCAAAAGATAAATGTTCCATGTTTTCTCTTATTTAGCTTGTAACTTTAGATATATGTGCTTCTAGTAACTACAGAGATTAAGCAGATAATAAGGAAAAAGAGTGGATCTTCCAAGGAGAGGGAAATGGAATACAGTGTTATAAAGAGATAAAGGGGAACAAGAATAGGAAGATTAAATGGGGAGGGGGCGGGAAAGCAGAGACACTAATACTAAAGGCCTTTTGAGAAGCTAAATGAAACCTACTCTAGAAGCTTCCCAAAATATACACACATGTGAAAGGAATTTAAGTGGAGTCACCATGGAGGAGATAATGCCCCAGCTAGACATCTTAAGCCATTAAGTTAAAGCCTCCAGTGCCAGGATGGGTTACATACTGTTGAGCTGCTGATCAAATGGATCCCATGGGCTGTCTCCTAAATATTACAGCCTCTTGTCCAGGCTATTGTAATCATCAGTCTCACCAGGTACAAACTCTATGACCTATCACAGCAACCGGCCTACAAGACAGACTGGTGAAATAGTGGCACAAGCATTATGGGAGTAACCAACTACATTTTCTTTTTTTTAAAAAAATTGAAGGCCCATTCTATGAGATGGAACCCATGCCTGACATGGATGAAGTGGCTAAGGACCTGGGACTAGATGTCATGGGCCCAAGGGAAAACCTACTAATACTTTGCTAATAAACTGACTCCTAATGACACACTAGCACGCCTGTAGTTCAGCTCTCATTAGAGAAGCATCTTCTTGTAGTAGATGAGAACTAACAAAGATACAACTGGACAATGTGCAAAGTGAGAAAGTTTTAAGCACTCACCCCTTAATGGCTCAAAGATCTAAGTGGAAAAGGAGACACCCTGTAAGAGTCAAGGTGGTGGATGACTTTAAGGAAATAGTGTCTTCCAGGCACAACAGAGCTGGTAAACATCTGAGCTCAGAGACTGTGGCCCACACAAGTTCAAATCATTCGAGGGGACACCAAGAACCTGTTTGTAATTGCTACCAGCTGTGAAAGGGAAACTCAGTTTTCTTTAATGGAGGGATACTGAGTATATCAACCACACATACTCCAGGATCTGGATCCATAACAAAGAGTAGCTGGCTAACATAAAAAGGTCTCCAAAGTTTTTGTTTCTCTTTGACTTTTTTTGTCATATGTTTGTGTTTTTTCTTTTGATTTTTTGTTTTGTTTTTTCTTTTTGATATCGAGAGAAGAACATGAAGTTATGTGGTTAGGAAGGAGGGGAGGATCTGGGGGCAATTGGGGGAGGGGGAAAGAGTATGATCAAAGTATATTGAAATTGAAAAAAAGAGAGTATTAGTAATACAATTTTATGTCCAAAAATTAACTGACCTAGATGAATAGGCCAGCTGGATAAGAGACCATCTCCTGAGACTCAGGCAGGAAGGAAGACAGAGGCTGAGCACAGGGCTATGCAGTTGTAACTGCAGCTTCTCAGGAAACGGAGCTCTGACTGTGTGAGCTCAGCAGGAGTTCAGGTCCAGTCTGAGCAGAACAATGAGAAATTTTCCCCAACAAAAAGGAAAATACAATCAGAATAGGCACACACACACACACACACACACACACACACACACACACACACACACACACAAAACAAATCAAATACTGGCAAGTTCTACCAAATATTTAAGCAATAAATTATACCAGTTCCACACAATCTCCTTTAGAAGATAAAAACAGATGAAGTGCTTATCAAACTCATGAGGTCAGCATTATTTTAACACCCAAACCAAAGATAGAACAATAAAAACAAATTGTAGGCCAAAACACCTCTCAGGAACACAGATGTCAAAATCTTCAATGAAACATTCGAAAGTATCCAATATCATACAGAAAGGATCGAGTGACACAAACAAACAGGATTTATGGCAGGGGGAGCTAACATTAAAGAATGGTAAGTGTGAGCTGGATATGTGCTGGGTTGTAGGCCAGCCATGGCTATATATAGCAAGGCCTTACCTCAAAATATTTTAAACATCTTCTTTTCTTTCTTTTTTTTTTTTTTTTTTTTTTTTGAGCTGAGGACCGAACCCAGGGTCTTGCGCTCACTAGGCAAGCGCTCTACCACTGAGCTAAATCCCCAACCCCCTTAAACATCTTCTTAATCATCATATTTACAAGTTAAATTTAAAACACATCAATCAGGATTTGGGATTTAGCTCAGTGGTAAACTTTGCCTAAAGCCGCCGAACCCCTGGGTTGATCCCCAGCTCGAAAAAAAAAAAAAAAAAAAAAAAAACACATCAATATATTCAGAAATACAACACTGCTTCAAAATAAAATATCTCAGAACATAAATTGGGAATTTCTTTAACTGGTTAAATAACTTTTATAAAACTCCTCCAGTTGGCACATTGAGTGGTGAGGAACTAAGGAAATTCTCATTGGGATGAGGAGGAAAGCAAGGGTACCCTCTCATCTCTCCAACATCTTACTGGGAGTTCTAGATAGCGGATTATGATATGAAGAAATAATAAAGTAAACATACAAGGACATAAACAACCTGTCCTGGATCATGCATGATTATCTACATATAGAATGTGAAAAAAACTGATTTTAAAAAAGCAAGCAAACAAAACCTTGGAACTAAAAAGTAATTATAAAAGGCTGCAGAATATAAGGTTAATATTTAAAAGTCAATCATTTCACTCGGTATTAACAATGTTTTAATAGCAACAAAGGTATAAACCTAATAAACGTGCATGAGATTTTTATTATTAAAATTGTTATTCTGAAAAAAAAACAAGAAATCAAAATTCCAAATTGATAGAGAATATAATACAACTCACTGTTAAGAAATCAGTCTTTCCTAAGGTGATCTAGAGGTTCTAAGCCAATCATAACCCTAGAAAGTCGGCCTGAGAGATGGCTCGGTGGTTCTCTTACAGGAAAACCATGGGTTCCGTTCCTAGCACCCACACTGCATGGCTTACAACTGCCTGTAACTCCAGTTGCTAGTATCTGATGCCCACTTATGGCTCCCACAGGCACCTGCATACATGTGGTACACATGTATACCTAAGCAACTCCCAGAAGTTTGGTTTTGGTTTATGTTTTTGGAAGAGCAATAAATGGAACCTGAGTTTTACTTAGAGAGGTGAAAGACCCAGACTATCCCATAGAGTATTAAAGGTGAAGATAAAGTTGGGGGATGAAACTTCGTGACCTTAAAACTTAGCATACAGTCATTGCACCCATAGAGTGTATACTGGCAAGTGGGCAAACAGAACAGGACATTATGGAGCCCAGAAATAAACTCACAGGAATTCACCTTGTTTTTGACAAAGGAGTAAAGATAGTTTCTTCAATGAATTGTTTCGGAACAACAGAAAATTCGTATGAACCCTTCCCCAACCAAAAGTCAAACAATAACCAGGCACCTAGACACAGACCTTGTGCACGCTCCAGGAAGGCACTGCATTTTGAAGCTATCTGGAGAGAAAGCGATGGCTGAGTACCCTTCTATCTCTTGGCATTTTGGGGTTTGGACAGAGATACACTAACTCATTCTAAGAGGAAGATTACCCTAACAGCTGTGAGATCATTCTGATTTCTTAGCCATCCACACAGATGTAATTACAGAGTAACTGAAGTTTTCACACAAGTCTCTCAAATGCATACATACAAATGAGCACCTAAGGTCATCCCACTGGGAAGGTACACATATGCTTTAAAGATACAGGTATTTTACGGTTACCCTTACAGATATTTTATAAAATAGGGACAGATAGGTGTGACTTTTGCATGTGCACCTGCACTCACACCCCCACCCCTACCCCCAGGTTGATTTTCATCCTCATCAACTACGAGATTTTGCTTTTAGCCAACCATTTGTTGACTAGTCTCCAAAGTAAAATTCATTTTCACTGTGTAAAACGGTTTGTCTTCATTAATGATGGAGACTATACATGGACTGACCCAGGGCTCCAACTGCATATGTAGCAGAGGATAGCCTTGTTGGGCACCACTGGAAGGAGAAACTCTTGGTCCTACCAAGGTTGGACCCCCAGTGCAGGGGAATGTCAGGGGGTGGGTAAGGGAGGGTGGATGGGGGGGGAACACCCTTATGGGGGAGGAGGAAGGGATAAGGGGCTTATGGACAGGAAACCTGGAAAAGGAATAACATTTGAAATGTAAATAAAGAAATCCTATAAAAAAAAAAAGAAAATTAAAAAAACAAAAAACTGAGGGGGAAAAACTTTGACTTTTCATCAAATTTGAATGGTGCAGCCTCCCTGGAATGCTATAAGGGATCATTAAGAAGGGAAGATTCCATCTGAGATCAGCCCTGGTTCCCCAGCTCTGAGTTCACAGAACAGTTGCCCCAGTTTTTCCCCCTCTGACAAAATGAAAGTTTCTCTAAGACAATTTCAAATGCCAAGGTTTGCTTTTTTTTTTTTTTTTTTTAATTCTACCTAGATTTACAAGTGGACAGGACTAGTTACTGGTAGAAGACTAGAGGAAATGTAGATACTATGCCCCAAGTGCAACTGCAGTTAGTTCCATCCTCTTACCTGTGGGGGCCTGCATGGCTGAACTTGGGATGGTGGCAGCATCTTGGGGAACAGTGCTGGTGTCTGGTTCAGGAGTGCTGGTTGTTGGTGAGGTGGGTGGTGGGCTCAGCAAAGTCCGAGGTTTCCTCTGTTAAAATGGATGAGGAAAAGTTTGCTACCATAAAGGTGACTTCTCTCCTCCTCCTCTCTCCCTATCACTCAGTACACTCATGAAGCCAGCGTATTTATCAGTGGAACCACATGTGATCTTTATTCTCTGCTTAGTAATTGGCCCCAAAGTTGTACGTATTGAAAGTCTTCAGTGAACATTTTCTGAATGTATGTCTATAATTTTGATCTTCCAAAGAGAAAGAGCTTAATGCACTTCCATGTTAAATTCAGTACCATAAGAACTCCAAATACTTTGTAAATTGGGCAGATAAAGGCAGAAAGTTTAATGTTTATGGTTTAATGTTATTGCTTTGTTTCTTTCTCTAAATGGAAATGAGAAACACTGGCAACCATAGGTCTTACTACTATTTTGAGATAGTTCTTGTATTTGAAACAAAGGCCTTCTGTGTGATTTCCTACTTATGGAGGCCCTTATTTTGTCTTTGGAATCTCTCAGATACATATTCACTCTTTTGATTAACCTCAAGATATACCCACATGCCTCTCTGGCCTTGGCATCCTTAAGGCCTGCAGCCTGTCCTCCACACATGAAAAAGAGACGAGTGTAATAAAGTAATTGTGTAGTAGATAGAGGTAGTAGTGGTGGTGGTGGTAATGGTAATAGTAATACTAGTAAGAGTGTAGTAGATAAAAGTAAGGACCAGGGCTAGGTATTAGTGGCAACAGATCAGAAATAGCATTCTATGTTATACAGAAAGATTAAGTGGTGAAATTGAGAATTCATATCCAATCAAAAAATAGATAACTAAGAGTAGTAACATTATGACTAAAACCATCCATCTATCCACCCATCCATCCATCCATCCATCCATCCATCCATCCATCCATCCTCCACCCACTCATCCATCCACCCATCCTCCATATACAGAATATCTCCCAAGAGACTAAGACATAAGGCACCGTAGGAAGAAAAGAGAAAAGACTAGGTAATTGACCCTGAGGAGCTCATATTCTATAAGGACACAGGTTAGCTAGAGTGACTTACAGGCATAGCAAATAAGTCAGCCAAATAACTAACTCTGGGAAATATGGGAACTGCAATGGAGAACCAGTGTGAACAGGGTTATTATTTCCATAGGATGACTCAATCCAACTCAGGAGGGAGGATCTGAGAAATCTTTGATTACTGGGAGTCAAGTGGAGATGAGATGCTATGCTGACAGAGACCACAGAGAAGCCTTTTCACACCATTGCTTTTGCTAGGGAAGATACCCACGAATAGGTGGGATGGCTCAAGAGGTAGTCCTTTCAGTAACAAATCAGTAAAGCTGGACTTGGTCTTTTCCCACATTAGAAGAAAATGTATGTCTTTTAGGTGTAGAAGGTGTGTATGTTGTGGCAATTTTGGAACTAGATCTAGGAACTTATCACTGCAGTCTTAAATCATTTCACAAGTTCTAACTTATCCCATAATAAAATAATGCTAGGGGGTTAGGGATTTAGCTCAGTGGTAGAGCCCTTGCCTAGCAAGCGCAAGGCCCTGGGTTCAGTCCCCAGCTCCGAAAAAAAAAATGCTAGTAGTATCACGCAGAGCTTTGAGGTATCACAATATGGGTGTGGTAGCTTGCATCTATTATAGCCTGACATTAAGTGATTAAGTGAAGTTTAAAAAAAAAGAAATGGAAGGAATAACAAAAGAAATACATTTACTGAATTAATATACTCTGTTTACATGTTAGATATCTATTTTGTGAAGGATAGTGAGGGGCAGAACTGTTATCTGTTGAAGACATTAGGTAGATCCTCTCAAAAATCAAACTTTGTTTCCTACTCTAACATTAGCAAATTCCAGATAAGTACTAAATAGGAATAACATAGGCTTTCCTCTTAAAAACCATCCACTAGACGGACAAGATGGCTAGGTGTGCTCTTTTTCAAGACGAAACATATGAATGGGTTGCCTCTTTGCTCTCCTGTGTCTCTTTCTGGGAAACCAACGTTTTACCTACCTTACTGCCAGGCTTGGGGCCTCTCTTCTTTGGAAATTTCAAAGGTTCAGCTGACTTGGATGGGGTAGAGGTGGGATGGGGAATAAGGATCTTGGGCGTCCGGCCCCGCTTCTTTCCTGGTTTGCGCCCTCTCTGCCCTGGCTGAGGCTCCAAGACAGTTTTGGTGCTGTTGATGCTGGGCTTCTCAGTGCTCACATCAGACGATGGGGAAGGATTCTTTGGAATCACAACTGTAAGAAAAAGATTCATTCCATCATCTTCCCACCACATTTCCATTTGTCTTACAGTTTCTATTACTACAGTGAAACACCATGACCAGAAAGCAAGTCGGGAAGAAAGTGAACTGGGATCACACTACTTCCACATCTGAGTCCATCACTGAAGGAAGTCAGGACAGGAACTCAAAACAGGGTAGGACACTGAAGGCAGGACCTGATGGAGAGGCCTTGGAGGGGTGCTGCTTATTGGTCTGCTCTGCATGCCTTGCTCAGCCTGCCTTCTTATAGAACCTAGGACCACCAGCCTTAGGATGATACCACCCAAAATGGGCTGGGACCTCCCCCATCAATCACTAATTAAGAAAATGTCTTTCGGGGCTGGAGGGATGGCTCAGTGGTTAAGGGCACCGACTACTCTTCCAGAGGTCCGGAGTTCAATTCCCAGCAACCACATGGTGGCTCACAACCATCTGTAATGGGATCTGATGCCCTCTTCTGGCTTATCTGAAGACAGCTGCAGTGTACTCATATACACAAAATAAATAAATCTTAAAAAGAAAATGTCTTTCGGCTGGATCTTTTTTTTTTTTTTTTTTTTTTTTTTTTTTTGAAGCCGGGGCCTTTTTTTTTTTTTTGGATCTTATTTTCTTGAGGTTCCCTCCTTTCAGAGAACTCTTTTATGTAAATCTGACATGAGGGCCACCGCCATCCCAGAAGGAAAATAGCTTGCATTTTCTGTCCTAAAGGCTCAGGACTGGGACAGAGCTCAGGAGTCTACACCCTTCTTCTGATGAGAATAAAGACACTAATTAAAGAGGAAGTAATGTCTCTCCCAGGTTACTCAGTGAGGAAAGAACTTTGTTTTCAACTGAGATGGGACAGCCAAGGCCATATCACCATGGTTGAGGTTTTAGCACGTAAACTGCAGTGAGGGGAGTGAGAATAATATGAAAATCATTTTTTCCTTAACCTGAAATGTTTGCTCTTTATTAATTTACAGTTATTTATTGCGATTTCCAAAAGTGTGAACTTTAGCCTCTGCTTCGTGCTCTAGCTATGCCTGGTGTCACACTGAGTCATCTACTTTTATATCCCTCTTGTCCTATCTATTGAGCTTTTTATTATTTTTGGTTATACATGTATCAATACTTAGTTCTCAAAGCTTAATACAGGGCCCCATTTTCTCTGAAGTCCTCTCTGACCAGGACACCACTGAGTGAGCACTTACAAAGTATTCTGTGCAATCTGTGTTATAAGGCTCCTTAGTTTTATGTCAATCATCCATCTTCTCCTTAAATTGAGAATATTTAGAGATAAGGAATACTTAATTCATCACACAAATAGCTTGTGAGCACTTTCTATCAGTTATATACTGTTTTGAGTCCTGGGGAATAGGTAGAACAGTGAACAGAACAGACATGGTTTCCACTCAAGGGAACATGTTAGTGTGTCTGAGGTTAGAATAGCTGGACATGAGGAGCAATGTGGAGAATAGCAATGTGGAGAGAAGAGTGGCACTAAAGCTGAGTAGATCAAGTTAGGTAGATAGCTCAGCTACTAAACTGCTTGCTATGCAAGCACAAAGACTTAAGTCTGAACCCAGAATCCATCTAAAAAACGCTGGCTGTGGAAGTGTGTGCTTTTAATCTTAGCTCTGGAAAGGCAGAGACAGGAAGACACCTGGGGCTCACTGCCAGATTTACCTGGTACAGTGGGTCAATGAGACCCCATCGCAAAAAACAAAAACAGGTTGGGGGTTGCTAAGGGGATGGTACAGTCAGTAAAGCGCTTGCCGCACGAGCACGCTCATCTGAACTCTGAACGCTCTGAACGCTCATCCAGCACTCACATACACCAACATAAATACAATACACAAAACATACAGAGCACTTGAAATTACTACATTCCATCAAAGTTTCCAAAATCAAAAGGATTAAAACCCATCCCTAACAGTGGTGAAGGATGTGAAGCAATTAGAATTCAACACTGCTAGTCTGAACGTACATCATTTTGGAAAATTATTTAGTTGTATACCTTATGACCCAACAAAAGATATGGCCACCAGCAGACGTCTGCTGGGTATTTATCCCATTTTTTGTGAGGTAAATGATGGGAAGAACCCAAATGACAAACAGTAGAACAGATTTCTGAAAAATATAGTATATGCATACAGAGGAACATCACAAGAAGCACAAAGGAACTACAGCTAACCATTTTTATTTGCAACGACACAGCTCAATCTCATAGAAATGTGCTGTGTGAAATAAGCCAAATAAAAAGGAAAAAGCCAGAATATATATACAATTTGTGAAGTTTAAAAACAGGGTTGACAAGGTGGATCAATTTGAAGGAACTGGATACCATGAGGGAGACTTTGAAATGCTTAAAATGAACTGTATCAGAATAAAAGAAACAAACAGAGAAGACAAAATATGGCTGAGGAGAAGGCTCAGTGCTTGCCACACAAGAATGAGGGTCCAAGTTCAGATGCCAGTATTCACATAAAAGTTACATCTACTTGATTAGATGTAGCCAAAGATTAGCAAACAAACCAGAAAAATATATCAAACACATTCAATCACAACCGTACCTAATGAAAGAGAGAGTCCTACATGATGCAGTGTTGTTAGCTGGGCCAGCTGGGAGAATAAGGACACCTTTTATTGATTTGGAACACACTGGAGAAAGAGACCTGGAATTGAGCTTCTAAACTTGTTTCTTATGAGCCGCCTACCAGATGTTAAAATATGGAAATGTTAATTAGGGAGTTATATATCTGAACCTGGAATCCAAAGAAGATGCTGGATTTGAAGATAAAAATTTGAGACTCATCAGTGTGTTTACTGATATGTAAAACCATTAGATGAAATGAGATATTGTTGACTATGAATGCATAATCAAGAAAAGAGAAGAAAGATCACTTCTGAAACGCATTAGTGTGCATCAGTTAGAGAGAAGAGGATCTAGCAAAGGAGACTAAAGAGTGGCCTAAAAATGAATCCAAAAGAAAATGAGTGTGAAGGGCCAGGAGAGTGGAAAAGGCAGCACCTCAACCTAGTGATCAAAGCGAACATCACCCCAACTAGAACACACCCAGTCTATTTATAACGTGATGGGCCAAGAGCATTGCATATGCACCATCTTTCCTTCAAATCAGTTATTTTTGAGATCAAACATACCAAAACTGAGTCTCAGTTAACAAAATAACTGGCCTTGTCAATGTTACAGAGAGAAAAATACAGGAATTATTCTATATTCTAAAGGTGAAAGTGACATACAGTTAAAGCAATGGTATAGTTTGGTTTAGAGCCTAGGGGAATATACATTTGAAAGGGATGATAATAATAGATCAATTGATAAGATTCGAATACTTACTCTGGCAACATCTGATACCAAGTGTGGCTTGCTGAGTCACACTAGGGTAGGGCATCATATGAATTCTGAATAGATCAGAGGATATATTTACCCTGTGATTTAGCAATTATAATCAGAGGTATAAACTCCAGGGAGACTCTTGCACACATATCTCAGCATATATATTAAAGTGCTCAGAGTAGTAGTATCTTTTCCAATATAATATTTTCATTTATTATTTGGGAATTTCACACCACACATCCTGATCATACTCACTTCTTAGTCCTCCCAGGTCTGCCTCCCACCCTTGTGACAACCCCTTGAAAAAAGAACAGGAGGAGGAGGAGGAGGAAGAGGAAGAGGAAGAGGAAGAAGAGGAGGAGGAAGAGGAGGAGGGGAAAGAGGAGGAAGAAGAGGAGGAGGGGAAAGAGGAAGGAGGAGGAAGAAGAGGAGGAGGAGGGGAAAGAGGAAGGAGGAGGAAAAGGAGGAGGGGAGGAGGAGGAAAAAGAGAAGCAGCAGCAACATCCAATATGTGTTGCCCATATATCCACTGGAGCACCATAACTCCCAGTGGTCAGCCTCTTAAAGAAATCTGAGTCCTTCCCACCTGACCCCTACAGATGATATCAATTGTGGAGAGCTACACTTCAGCACCACTCTATCACCATTATTAAGAGTTCTGTTCAGTGGCTTTCTACCTAGATTGTTACTCTTGGGGTGGGGGGAGTTGTCAGAGAAGCTTTCTATGTCCGCCTAAATACTTTTAAAAACCTAGCTTTCAGGGGTGGCTTTCTTGAGGCTAGAAAGATGGCTTAGTGGTTAAGAGCACTGGCTGCTCTTCCAGAGATCTCAGGTTTGATTACTAGAAGCTATGTGGCAGCTCATGACCATACTTTAGTTTCAATGTCCTCCTCTGGCCTATGGGCATAGAAATACATGCATGCAAAACATATACACACATAAAAATAAAAGTTTCATTTGTATATAAGAATGCACAAGTTTAATGCACATCATTTGATGAGTATGGCTACATGCACATACTTATGGTACCATAATCAAGGTAAAAACCATAGTCACCAGCTCCAAATTTTTTTCTGTTCATTATGAGTTCCTTTTGTGTGTGTGATAAGAACATTTAGCACAGGAACTCTACTTCTAACAATGTCTTAAGCACACAAGGATAGGCATTATGCTGTACAGTAGGTCTCTGGAACTTACCATACATCACTGAAACTTTATACCGAGTAACAACTTGTGTTTCCGTTGGCAACTGCCCTTCTAGTCTGTTCCTATACATTTGACTATTTTAGATACTTCCTATGAGTAGAATTATGTAGAATTACCCTTTTACATTTGGGCTTGTCCATATTATTATAGAGGGCATATTCTTATTCATTCTTTCCCTCTCCTTTTTTTTTTAACACTGAGTTTCATAAGCCACAATTTCTGTTTATCTGTTCATGGACACCTAGTTTGTTTCTATGGAATATGTTCTTGTATATTCTTGTTTTTAAAAGTTCTGTCTGGACTGGAAAAATGACTCAACAGATAAAAACACTGGCTGCCCTTCCAGAAGATCTGCTGGAAACTGTTCCCGCACCCACATACCAGTTCACAAGTGTCTGTAACTCTGGTCCCAAGGGATCTAGATCCTTCCTTGGCTTCCTTGGGCATCAGGCACACACATGGTTCACAGACGTAAATGCAGGCAAAACATTCACACGTACAATAAAAAAATAAATCAGAGAAAAATATTTTTAAAGTTCTGTGTTTTAATTTCTTCTGCAGCAATATGAAGATATATAAAATTTCTTTGAAGACTTTAAGAATATATTTGACAGTTAATCTTGTCTACTTGGTGAGATTTAGAATCATTTAGTGGAAAATTTCTAGGTGTGTCTGTAATGGTATTTCTAGAAAGTTTTACGGAGATGGAAAGATCTACCTCAGATGTAGGCAGTCCTGTTCCATGGGCTGGGGTCTTAGGCCAAATAGAAAGCAGAAAACCCAGTGGATGGCAGCATTCGTTTTTGTCTGCTTCTGACTACAATATGCCTCCCATTCCGGCCACAAGCCAGAACCCACCCTCTGTCACCACACTTGCCTTGCCATGGTGGACCACTGCCTTCAAACTGTGAGGCACAGAAAGCCTCCCTTCCTTGCATCATTTTTCTTAGGTATCTGATCACATACAATACTACTAAGGTTGACAGTGTTAGAGCTCCCTATCTACAGCAATACTGTGAGAAAGTTCTTCTCTTTCTTGTATAGAAAAAACCGTAACTCATTAAATTCAGTGTTCTTATTTTATGGCTAAGCCAAATGGCCTGCCTTGCTTTAAACTGATTATTATAGGTCTCCAGATAGTGATAGACTATGAACCTAAGTTGTGTAAAAGGAGTCATATGACAAACAGGGCTCTTAGTCGGTACTTAGTACATGTCTGCAGAACTGAAATGAAGCCAGATAACAAGAGAACAGTCCTCTGTCCCGGCTCTTTTCAGCAATTCTAATAGTTCTGTTTCTCCTTTCCCTGAAGCCTGAGCACATAGTGCACAGTTCTGAACTGAAACTGCCTTCACTGGCTGAAAGGGAGGGAAGCAAACAATCCTATTGGCCAGTTCTTAAAAACCAGACTGTGTGTCGTTTGTGAGCAATAACGAGATGAGGTTTCAGTCTAATTTAACAGCTTCGTAATAACTGCATCCAAAGAAGCTATCCTGGGGGGGAGATCTGGGGGTTCTTCTCATTAGAAAGCCCCAATCTGCCTTGCACGTTCTAACTTAATTATCCTGGTTGACAAAAAAAGATGATATCAAGGGGCCAGACCTAATTCTAGTTTTGTCCCTTATGATATGACCTTGAATTTGTCATTTAAACACAATCTTTTCTCACTTTTCTAGATGTAGATGATTAACCACTTTAATGGTTGTCTTATATCAGAGACGGATGAAGGACATAAGTATATTCCAACACACTGCAGTGCTACTAAGGTGGAAAGAATCCACCCTTAGTCCACAGTACGTAAGTTCTTATACACCTGGGCTTTCACTTGGCCTTAAAGCAACTCTTGTGAAGACTGGCAGTGTCTCCTCGAACAAATGAAGAGGGCCAGCTACATCAGAGTTAAGGTGGAGAGCTGGACACAGTTCTTTGGTAGAGCTGTTCACAGCACAGCATAAGAGACCTTTCTCTGAACAGAAGGGAGACAGCCAGTGAGCGCCAGCTTTATCTTCTGCTCCTGACTGCTGAGGCAGTGCACCCCATACTTGTGCCAACAGCTAGGACTGCTCTCACCATCACAACTTCCTCAGCATGGAAGCCCTGGGAGCAGCAACTGTGTGCTAATTAACATGGCCTTATTAATTTTTGAGAATGTGGTAAGTGGTATTAAAGCTGTCAAGGATCTACATTGGAACAATACAATATAAAACAACCCAGTGTGACTCTAGAGGAGCAGCCTCAAAAATACTGGTAGAATTTTGCACAACAATCCAGTGGGTGTGGAGAATATAAGGTGGCCTGGACGCCTTGGTCAGAAAGTAATGAGATTACTGGAAGAAGGATGGAGCCATGCTCCAAGAACACATAAGGACATTATAAGAGGCTTTCACTTACCAAACAGTGGACAGTCTGAACATCTCAACAGATGAAAGTTGCAAAGTATAACTAGTTAAATAAAGTAAGAACCCATGAGTTCACACTGATGTAACTAACTAACTAACTAACTAACTAACTAACTAACTAAGGTGAAGGTGGACTAGGGTGCATAGTCCAGGTTAATGAAATAACTAAAGTGACACCATACTATCCTAACCTTATTTCTGTCTGCTTGGTCACTGGTCAGCTTCTACCCCTAACAGCCACATTTGCCTTGGCCATGCTCTTGGGATTGTCCATGATCTTGGCCATAGCCCAAATGTATTACATAGGGACTAGGAGGTAGCCGCTGACCTTTACAAAAGAATTATATGTTACCAGCCACCCCCACCCCTGCAAGTCTGTCCCCTAATTCCCCTTCAGCACGGATGTTGAAAGCTGTAAACCCCTAAGCTTGGGCAGCACAAGACTTTCCAGAGTCTGAGCCTGCTCTTCGTCTGGCCATTGATAGAGAGCTGAAAACCTTTAATTGGGTCAGCATAGTTGTCAATAACTTAACTTTCCTGTGGGGATCGTTTCAGTTAATGAATATGAATAAAATTAAAAAATCTGAAAATTAAATT
The DNA here is from genome assembly GCF_011064425.1 of Rattus rattus. NCBI lineage: Eukaryota > Metazoa > Chordata > Mammalia > Rodentia > Muridae > Rattus > Rattus rattus. Next base: position 36,492,633 of record NC_046154.1, read on the forward strand.
AGGAAATAATTGATTCAGTCAAGATTACCAAATATGCTGGTATTATAGGATAAAAATTTGATTAAAAATGAGATACTTGGAGAAAAACAAATATTGCATATTCCCTTTGCATGTAGGCATCTAGATTTAAACTTAGATTTAAAGTACCATAATGTATACACATAAAAATGTCATAATGGAACCCAATGTCTGTATGCTAACTAAAAAGTTAAGAAAAAATAATGAAAAAAGAAAAGCAGGACATTTATAATCTCTCAGTATTTCCCCACAAGACAATTAATTACAAGAGGAAAAAAACTCTGTGGTAAAGGAACATGGTAGGCATAGCCTGAATCAAATAATTAAAATTACTATATTCAGTGATGAGACGGAGGTATCAAGAAAAATGTTCATTATATACTCAGACTCTGATGCAACATGGCTGCAACACTAACTCTGGGGAAATCCTGCTTAAGGATGTAGGGAAATTCTTTGTATTTCTGCAAATTTTTGTTATGGTGGAATTAAGTTAAAATATTTTTAGTTTGAAAATTCAATAGTACTGAGAAAATGAATAGAAATAGATCATCATTTGAGAAGTAGGAAAAAAAAATCAAACTTGGCCTGCTCAGTTTATCAGCAAACTTCAAGGTGAAAAGGGAAGAAAGAGAAGGACAAACATTCAAACCAACAAAATTACAGGACTCTGTGACTGCCTCTCAACAGTAACCCTAAATGTCTTAATAAGCTTCATAAAGTGACATTTAGAATATAATATAGAATAGTGAATATAGAAGCTAAGCACACATTTAGGCACATTTTCTTCCCAAGGGAATACTTTTGAACTTCATAGTCACAACAGTCATAAATCCTGTTTTAGAACAATAGCATACATATAAGAATAGTAGAAAACAGGCAAAAAAAAAAAAACAACCCATTTTGATTCTGGCTTGCAACAATTGGAGTTATGAACATTGTATCTGTATGCTATATATAATGCTGACCTCTTAGACCTAATTGTTAAAAGCAGCCAAAATGCCACTTGGATACTGTTTTCTGGTTGGTTTTAATAACAATATTTTTTGCTAAACATAAAAGATACATTTTAAAAGTAAGAATATTTGGCCTGTATGCAGCCAAGATTCTTAAAAATATTCTATTTCTTTGACAGTCTTGTATTTTTGTGACCCTAACTTAAGGCTCTAATATGCAGCATAGAAGAGCATATCTAAATGTGTTTAACATACAATTTTTAAAAAGAAACAATGGAGCATAAAAGTGAAGCATGATGATAAGAAATTAAGCATGCCTCTATACAATAATAAATGATTTATGAATTATTGATAATTTTATCTTCTCTACAGTAATAACAGAGCATATGGAATTAGAAACAGATAAATAAAATGTAACACGATTTGGTTTTGTGTGTGTGTGCGTGCATGTAATGGGAACAACTGAAGTGGGGAAAAGCTATCTGGCCGACAGTTGTCTCTCACTGCTCTGGAGACAGTGCTATAGAAGCTATATTCTCTATTAGCTTTGCTCAGCTTACCTGTGTTACCAAAGCTGAAACTCTATTACTCTTGCTTTAGTTTTCTTAATAAAGCCCGGATGCTCGCTGCTTCCAGTCAGCTCAGCAGTCAGCACTCCATGCATGCATCTTTTTGTACTACCAACTCTCATCTCTGTTGCCTGGGGAAAGGTTCTTTACAACTACAAAGACACCATGTTTTCCCAGAGACTTCTAAGTGAGGATGTAGAAAGATAACTAAAATCATACGTGATGGGGTCATAAGTCAACTCTAAAGCCTCTAGCTTACAACCTCAAAGATATGATAGACTTAGCTGACTGAAGTTATATACATTAGAATGAGCAACCCAGAAAGATATCTGTTGGTCTGCTAGCCTATTTGGCCAAGTCCATCCAGGCTACTCTGAGAGGCATCATGATAGAACACTGTGGTGAAGCATCCTGATCAAATTTGAATACTTCATGACTGAATGTGCCGCGATGCCTGGGCATTTTAATTTAGGTAAAAGTATCACATAGTAAGGCCACTTATTATAGTGTTTTGAACCTACAAACCTACATTTTCATTTCAAATTCCAATCTACCTTTAGAGTAGACACTTTCCAAAACCCCCACTGAGCCTTGCACTGCTAACAGGAGATGCTCTACACATGTTGGGGAGATGTATGAATAAAGGTCAACGTGTGAAGAGATCACAAGACCAAAGATGGAATAATGACTACAGTGTATGGTTAGTGAATGCTTGGCACAGGGAGTGGCACTATTAGAAGGTGTGGCCTTGTTGGAGGAAGTGCGTCACTGTGGGGTGGGCTTGGAGACCCTCCTAGCTCCTCCTAGGATGCTGAGTCTGTTCCTGGCTTCCTTCAGATGAAGATGTAGAACTCAGCTCCTCTTGCACCCTGCCTGCCTGGATGCTGCCACATGCCTACTCTGATGATAGTGGACTGCACCTCTAAACCTGTAAGCCAGCCCCAGTTAACTGTTGTCCTCCTAAGAGTTCCCTTGGTCCTCGTGTCTGTTCACAGCAGCAAAACCCTAACTGAGACATATGGTGTGTTTTGTGTGAACTGAACAAGAAAATAGTAAATCAGTTTAGGGAAATGGTGAAGACACTAGTTTATTAGCTATGATGTGCCAGGTGTTGGAACTATAAAAAATGAGGGATAAAAAAAGAGAAAAAGAGAAAAACAAATGTTCTCATCGAGGGTATCAATGAATTTCCTCATTAACCAAAATTCACATACCTTTTTTTTTTCTTTTTGGCATGGCTACTGAATGCTTCCTTATGAGACCCAGAGAAGCATCCTGGCCATCAGAAGCTTCCCAAAGAGACAGTACCTTGTAACTTTTTAGGAATGGAAGCTGAGCAGAAGCAGGATGTGGTCCAGGTATAGAGATGTACAAGTATCTATGAACACAGAGGTGGCATGTGCCATTCTAAATGCTGGCCCATCAAGTTTCCAAAATTAGAAAAGAACACTAGTTAAAATAGCTTTTAATCTGCTCATACAACTTTAGTAAATATTAGTACTGCCATTTTTAATCCAGTGAATAATGTTAGAATAATGATATCACATGAGCATAAACTGAAATGGAATCAAATAGTAGTACAATCTATCTCACCAACAAAATCACTCAGTAACCATAGTTATTCGTGTGACAGTTCTGAACATCATCTTGTGCTACCAAGATGGTTCTCCTGAAAATGAATCTCACCTGTAACTTTGCCATTTACAATCATTCAACAGGCTTATAGGGTAAAGACCCAGGTCTGTCAAATGGCCACTAAGGGAAGGAAGCTTTGCACTACATGTGCCTTTCTCCTCTTTAATCTCATCTCTATTCTTCCCCTTAAAATCTAGATATTCAATCTTTTTTCTGTCTTCTCCCGTCTTCTTGTCCTTCTCACTCTCCTTCCTCCTCCTCCTCCTCTTTTAATTGTTTTAAACCCTGGGAGCCAAGTAGAATGGTGTAATCTGTATCTTGCCCATAGGAAGCAAGAAAATGGTTGCAAGCCCTGGTCTGCATAGTGGGTTACAGGCCAGCTGGGGCTATAGAGTGAGCCCCTGTCTTACAAAGCTACCACACTAGCTCAGTGGTTAAGAGCACTGGTTGCTCTTCTGCAGGACCCAGGTTCATGTCCCAGCACCTACACAGAGGCTCACAGCTATCTGTAATACCAGTTCTTGATATCTGATGCTGTCTTCTGGCCCTGACTGGCACTAGGCATGCACATGGTGCGCAGACATACATGTATACAAAATACTCAAACACAGAAAATAAAATAAGAAACCACCAGCAACAACAAAATTCTGCACCTCTGCTCATCTGTTTCCCCTCTCTTCTATTCTTCAGGTGTTCTTTAGTTGTTCCTTAATTTGCACCTTTCCATATCCTCACTCTCCAGTCCTCTTACCTAGGTTAAGGTTCCTTGGCACATTTGGTCCTCTGAAGTTATAACTAGTCCTCCTACTCTCAAAACTGTGACCTCTAAAGACAGGGTCCCCTTAATCAGCAAATAAGAACAAGTTAGTCATGACCTGAAGTTCACTTCAGCTGTCCGGGTCTTATCTCTATTCTTTCTTATCTATAGTCTAGGATTATATTTTAGCCAACTCCATTTGTGTCTCAGAATCTGGAAGAGAGTGTGGTATTGTCTGATGGTTTGACTAAGAATGGCCCTAACTAATAGGCTTATATATTTGAATGCTTACTCATTAGGGAGTGGTGCTATTTGAAAGGATTGCAAAGATTAGGTGTGGTCCTGTTGAGGTAGGTGTTGCCTTGCTGGAGGAAGTGTGTCACGGGGAATGGGTTTTGAGGTATGAAAAGAAGTCTTGCTAACCGTGGATGTCATCAGGTGTGCTCCAGGCTGCTATCTCTACTGGACATTGGACTGGAGCAGACCATCCCAATTAACAGAATGATATGTGGTATAATCCAGGATAGCAATATACTGATTTTTAAATAAAAGTGAGTATAATGTAGGGTATATTTGTTTTCTTCCTCTTAATATTTAAATTCATATCAAATCAAAGCAAGGGGAAGTTACATGACTTACGATGACTCAAGGCCTGATTACCATCATAGTATGTCATGTGGAATGAATTCTTTCTATTACTTTTTATGTTAAAAAAATAAAGCATGCACTATTTTAGTTTTGTGTTACTTAAAAATGATAAGCTAAAAAAAAAATAAAAGTCATTGCCTCCAATAATCAAGAAACCTGAATGAGTTGCCTACGTGGGAGCTGGTGCCGCAAGTTTCGGAGCTAACAGGCTTATGCCTGCTTAGTGACAGACAGGAGAGGCTGTGGACAGCGTGTGGGATTCTTTCTGCACAGGGAGAGATGAGCAGTAGGGGAGCTGACTGTCTAGAATCAAAGGGACAAAGTCATGATTCATTTGCTACCTGTTCCCAGATCAGTAACACATGGGACTTCTAGAGACTAAGGCTCTTCAAAGCTCTAGTGAAGCCTCTCTCATTCAGAATTATTTGCTTAAAGACAAAGTATGTGTGTGGTCTCACTGAGCTTAGAACCTACTTTAGAGTTCTGTTAGTATAAATACTGTCTCTTTCCTATTTCCTACCAGGACCTGGAAGCTCAAATCTAGGATCTCAAATGGAGCTTTGAACGGTACAGGCCTGTGGAGAAGAATTCAGAGTATGGGGTGATGTGTGGGGATGATGTATAAGGGCAGTGTGGCTCAGTGTACTGGCCTGATAGCTGTCTCTCCCTGTGGCCTCATACATCACATACCACGTTACCTTAAGCTTCAGTTTTCTCATAAGTAAAATGTACCTGAAAATACTTATGCCTAATTTAGAGTTAAAGGGAAATACAATGAAACAGTATGTGTGAAAGAACATTAAATAAACATAACTTTCTCTTACCACAACAAGAATCATTCCTACTTTACTTTCAATTTCTAAACATTGCATTCTAATAAGCAGAAGGTAGGAAGATGGAAGAGACATTATAATCAGAAGGGGACAGACAGACTAACAGAAAACACCTTGTTCTGTGAATGGATTGCATAATCACATTCCTTCCATATCGTGTCAGCTGCTTACTAGCCAGGGCAGGAAGCTCAATAAATCTCTCACTCTGGGACCTACTGAGGCATGGGGACGGAGGGGACAGAAGCATTATTGGAGGAAGAGGAATGATAATGTTGGAAATGCTGTGGAAGAAGGTCTCTGCTCTGAGCTGGTCTTTCTGGTCACCTGCCATTGACATAAAGTCTATGGCTTTCTGAAAGACGCCTGAGAGCAGCCAGCTGCCAGCCTGCTCCTCTGGAAGCACCAGCCACAGTAAGTCATGCTTCTCAGAAAGGATGTGTGGCTGGTAGTGGCTAAAGACAGCCTTCCAGCTCTTTGGCTCAGTGGCCTGCCTGACAGGTCTAGATTTTCCAGTAACAGAACAGAACTTTCTAGACAAGAGGGTATGAAACAGTCTCCCTACTTCTGAACAGTGCCTGGAGAACAGCACGTGTCTGGTTTTAGCTTTAAGTAAACAAAAATGATTCCACTACCAGTGCCAAGGCATTTGCTGTTTCCCAGAGCCTTGTAAGCTGGGGGATGGCAATAAATTTCTTACACTGATCTAGGACATGTGTTTCTTGCAGCACATAGAAGAGTGGCACTTTCCTGGGATTAAAAGGCCTGTTTCTCCTCACCTTGGTTCAAGATCTCTCTACTTCAGCACCACTAATTGAGACTCAGGCATTCTCATTTCACTTAACACAGCTGTACGGCACAGTGTGCTGTAGCAGTCAGCCACTCATCCCTTCTTTGTTGCCAAGTAATATTTTATTAAGTGAATGTACTGAAATGTACCTGTTCCTTGGCTGGTGAATATTAAAGTTGTTCCAACTTTTGGGCTGTAATGAACGGTGCTGCTAAGACACTCATGTTTTACAGAAAGGTGTTTTCTGTTTGGGGAGTATATACCTGCGAGTGGACTTCTGGGTGGTACAGTAACTCCATTCAGCTGCTGGAACTTGTTTTCTAGTGTGTTGGCAGCATTTTACAACCTGCCAGCAGGGTATGAATGAAGAGTCCAGTTGTACTTCTTCTACAGTCCTCACCCCATGCATGTGCTGATTACAGCTATGAGTGGTGTGAGGGCCCTGCACAGTGGTTAGCATTTCCTAAGGATGAGTGGGGCCGAGCACCTTCCCAGGCCTGACTGGCCATTTACATATATTCTCTGGGGGAACAGCTACCTGAATAATGTGCCTGTTTATAATTATAGTCAGCACACACAGTAATCGTTCCAGTATAGCATTTTCATTCATGTCTGTAATTATACTTTGTTTTTATTCATCCCCTCCCACAGCATTCCCACATCCCCTCCTGCCGGTTTCCTTATCCCTTACAGATAGCCACACCTTCTGTTTTTGTGTTGCAGGTATTACATTATTGCCACATTTTCCTTATTACCTCCCCTCGAATTTTCCTCATCTGACCCCCCCCAAAATATATATTATGTGTGTGTGTGTGTGTGTGTCCATTTGCTAATGGACACCCTGCCTATATTAAAATCGGGTTATTTATCTTTTCTATTGCTGAGCTGTTAGTGTTCTTTTATATTTTAGAAAGTAATTTCAAACAATGGCTCAAATCTCTGTACTCCTTGTAGGCACATCTGACCTGTAGCCAGGCTGCATGTATCCCACGGTGGTTATGAATGCAACCTAGAATAGTTTTAGACAACAATTTGAAAACACTGATATCCCTATGTGGTTCCCCAATTAATTTAGAACAAAGTGCGAAATTGCCCCTCAGGCTTATAAAGCCCACATGATCAGGCCACTGACTGCCTACATACTCTACAGTACCTATGTACTCACCCTTCCCCCTCAGCCTACACACTCTATTAAGAACATCTTCATCTGGCCCATGTATGTTATTACAGCACCGTGTCAGTGGTTCTGTCTGTATGCTTGTATTCTCTTTCCCTATGTGGCCTCTTCTTATCCCCCCAGGAAGCAATTGAAAACTTTACAAACATTCCTGAAAAAAAATCTCCACAAATAAATTTGGGGGATGATAGACGTATACATTGTTTCAATGACAGCAATGGTACCATGAATGTATATTTATGTTAAGATTTTTTTCAAAATATACATTTAAAATAGGATCTTCTTTGTCTGGGTTGAAGACTGAAGCCAGGACCTTGCTCATACTATGGCACTTCTAACACTGAACTTGTGACAGCTCTAGCCACTGAAATAACCGTATTCTTTCATTTACTACAAATATTTACATCACATAACTAGAATAAAAATGCCATGAAGTAGGAAGACTGTCCATTTGCATCACTGCTGAATCCTCAGCTTGGCTTACAGTTAGGCATCTAATAAATAGATAATTAATGAATGTTTTATATAAATGTTTAGAAAAGAAATTCTGAAACAATAGGGTAGTTTCCCATTCTTTCAGACTCACTAATATGCTTTAGAGTTAAGATGATGGGGTTATTATTTTTGCTGCTGAGTATCTATCTCCAAATCCCTCTTGGATATGAGGAACCAGCCTGCCTCCATCTTGGATATGAGGAACCAGCCTGCCTCCATCTTAGATATGAGGAACCAGCCTGCCTCCATCTTGGATATGATGAACCAGCCTGCCTCCATCTTGGATATGAGGAACCAGCCTGCCTCCATCTTGGATATGAGGAACCAGCCTGCCTCCATCTTGGATATGATGAACCAGCCTGCCTCCATCTTGGATATGATGAACCAGCCTGCCCAGCCTGCCTCCATCTTGGGCTTGACAGGCATCTTATAGTAAAGACAAACCAGGCTCATTCCTGCTAACGATTAAATCTGTTTCTCGAGGATTGGGCTCTGCACTGCCTGTCCCAGGAAATGGCAGCTATGGCGCTGTCTCAGGAGGCAGAGCCTCACGGGCACCTTGTCATGCTTATGTTCCACTTTGCAACCCTTGCTATTTGCCTGCCTGCCAGATCCCCCACTGCAAACACCCCACTCCTCAACCATAAAAAGTCTCATCTCGCCCATGTCCAATGCTGATCTCTTGAACCCCGCTTTTAAGGGGAGGCAGCCTGTGTGCGTGGATAACAAAAGGCTTGCTGTAGTTGATTTGGGTCAGTGGTCTCCACTATTGTTATCAGAAGCATTGCTATGTCTCACTTAGTAATATGGCACATATACTCCCGAGCTTGTGGTGGTTGATTTGATAGTGATGGTGTTGTTACACTGCTGATGCAGTAGTACAACACGTGTAATAGAATAATGATAATAAGGACAGCTGACAATAGCCATAACAGCCACAGAAATAAGATAGAAATTGTCTGGAAGCTTGCTTTTATACCAGATGTTGGCATATTGTTCATGTGCTTTCACTTGTGTTTCTCAAGAATTTTCTGAAGCAGGTGTTCTTTTGGAAGTGAGAATTTGAGTTTAGAGGTGAGTTAACTGCTAGTGACAGGCAGAGGTATGGCCTATCTTCGATTCCCTTATTCCAAAGGTTCTATTTTGTCAACAGTGTTTCCCGGCTCATCACACAATTCTCAGACTTGGAGGGAATATTTGTTCTGAGAATGACGCTTCCAAACTTTTAAATGAGTTAGGGGCAAAGGCAGGAGTTGCCTGAGAATAAGTTGGGATATTTAGAAGAGAGAATTGTTTACTTTTCCCCAGATCATGTCTGACTGCATTTGATCGTACTCTGGAACTGTTAGTGATTATTCTCTGGAAGCCCTTGGTCTGTCTAAGGAGCCTACGGGAAAGTATGCTAGTAAAGACACACTGGCACAATAAACCCGGGCGGTTTCCTTATTATCTGAGGTCTGGTTTCAGGGAACTACAGGTCGCTCTTTACCTTTGGTGCCAGGCGGCTGCAGGTTATCTCCAGTCAAAGAGCACCAGCCCACAGGAAAGATGTCCCGGGAGTCAAAGCGGCACCAGTAGTCAAATGCGCCTCGCCACCCATCAAAGGTGACCAGCACCTCTGAGCCTCGGACCTCTCCAATAGTGGCTGGGCAGATGAAATGAGGGTTCTTTCTGTCCACAGCTTCCAACTTCATTCCCATTTTGAAGAAGTTGTGGGAAGGTGATGGTGGCTCCTAGATGAGAAACAGAAATATTCAGCCCTATCTCTAACTTGTGAGGTAGTTACACAGATCAAACTACAAATAAATTCTTTGTCCACTCTGTTCTTCCTCCTCCTCCTCTGTACCTGGCTGGACGTGCCCCCTACTTTGTCTTCAGCATTATCTTCAGCTGTTCTTTCTCCTTCATCTTTCAAATTCATTAATTCGCTTTTGAAGTTAAGATAAAAAACCCTTACTTGGATTTTGACAGGAACTGCAATGCATTGATAGATTGATTTGGGAAGAAATAGCCCTTATTTACTGACAACATTAAACCTTATCTATGCACATGATTACCTTTTCCACTTCTCCTTTATACAAAATTCAAATCACCCCTATAAATGCATCATACTTTACTTTTTGTTACATTTATTTATTTTGTGTGTGGCTATGTGTGACAGTGTATTGCTATGGCACAGACATTAAAGCACACATTATAAGAGTTGATCTCTTCTACCGCATGAGTCCCAGGGATGAGAGTCGGATCGGCAGGGTTGGCAGCAAGTGCCTTTACCTGCTCAGCCATCTTAACAGCCCCTCGTGCTATTGACGGACACTTGTTCTAGGTCTCATTGTTACCATGAATGTTATTTTAAATTTTTTTTATTATCAAACAGTTATAGGAATGAATGATGCTTTAAAAGTTGATCAGTGATCTTGATTGGTATATGAATTTTTGCCTGCTTTAGTTATCAACCACTGAGAGATATAAGTGGAACAATTTCTTGCTGATTGCAGGTTTTCCAGTTTTGTTGTGTGTGGTAGAATGAGGATCTCTGAGCAAAACAGCTACTATCTTGATCAGAGAAGCTGCATCTGCTTACAATAGACCACACTAGCAGCCTCTTGATGTTCCCTCAGAGAAGGAAGGCAGAGGAAGGCTGTACTCGTAGAGAACCACCTATGTCTGCCTCCTGGATGCTGGGATTAAAGGTGTGTGCTACCATGTGTAATGGCTACTACCAATATTTTTATGTTATTATGTTTAAACATGTCTATTGCAAATAGTATGTTGTAATTAAAAAGTTCTCATGATGACTGGTAACAGAATATTTATTTCCTTAAATTGGTTTTTGAGAGGATGTCTTGATATGTTTCTCAAGTTTGACCCAAACTCATGGGCTCAAGGGGTTCTCCCGTCTCAGCTCTCTGAAAACTTCAACTACAAGCAGGTTCCACTAAGCTCATCTGAATTTATTACAGTTATCTTACTGCCTATGTTTCTATTTAATTTTATTTATGGTTCTTTTACTTTTTTCAATGAACTACATTTCCTTCACTTTCTCTTCACTGACTGAGAAGTTAACATTCTATTTATAGCTGTTTGAATTCCTTTAAGATTTTAACTGTATAGCTAATTTAAATTTAATTTTAAAGCGGGGTTGGGGATTTAGCTCAGTGGTAGAGCGCTTGCCTAGGAAGCGCAAGGCCCTGGGTTCGGTCCCCAGCTCCGAAAAAAAGAACCAAGAAAAAAAAAATTTAAAGCATCTCTACTAAAACTTCTCCCCCTTTTCTCCTCTACCAACTCAGAAGTTATTCTATTTCTAGTCTTTTGTGAATTCCCTTAAGAATTTAACTGTGTAAATGACATAAAAGTCTACCCCATCTTTATATATAGTCCTGGGCGATGGAAGAGCTGTTTTAACTACTTCTGGGTTATACAGGGACACATAACTAATTTCTATATTGCTTTACTCCCAGTTAACCTTTGTTATTATACTTAGAGTGTATAACAAACCCATTTCCATTTGTATAAACAAACCCATTTCCTCACCAAATGTTCTTGAGTGTCATTTTTACTTTGTGGTTCAATTGTTTTCTTCCTGAAACATACTCAATGGCTATGCTAGGCCCTACCTGCACTGGCTTGTTTGATAGTCTGATTTAACCTCCATTCTGAAATGACAGTGTAGTTGGATATCAACTTCAAGGGCAATGATGTAGAACACTGAAACACAGACATTGCCTTTGGCTTGAACTGCTGCTGTGGAGAAACGTGCTGCGGCTAACTCTAAAGACATTCTGCTGATTACCAGCTCAGACCTTCATTTTCTACAGTTATAATAATGCCTTATTCTTACAGTGTGTATTTGTTTCTATTACACAGGCTGGAAAACTTGTTATCTTTTCAAATATTACTTCCCTTTTACTCTAACTAGTCTTTCTGGGTTTCATGATTTCCATATATGAAACCTCCTTATATTCTTCCTGCTTTTTTTCTTAGTTTGTATTTCCATTTTTTTATTTCTCAATGTTATATTCTGGGGGGGAAACTCCATATATACATATATAGACATATACATACATACTTATGTATTATGGTGGGTATCTTTTAAGTTACATAAACACTAATAATCCTTAATTTCAAAGGTTTGAAATTTCTCAGTTTTATTTTCAGATGTATGATTTTGTACTTTTAAAATTGTGGCATTTAAAAAGTGATATTTTGAGCCAGTGAGATGGCTCAGTGGTTACAGACACTTGCTAACAAGCCTGACAATTCAAGTCCTATCTGTAACCTGAGTTTCACCCCCAGAACCCAAAGAACCTCCATATATATATATGTTTTTATTTCTTCTTCTAGTTCTTCAGGCAAAATACTTACCTTATACCCGCTAGCTGATAGTTGTACTGTCTGAGACTACTTGGGTGTGTGGTGTTTGTTACATCTGTACCATGTGAGATGTGTTTTCGAGGTTTCTCAGGTCTTTGTAAGGCGGAACCCAGTGGTCACTCTGGCTGTCCTTCACTCAATTACTGTGACATCGAACCATCTACAGGGTTTTGCATTTGCTTCTGCCAGGCACCTAGCAATTGTTCATATAACTCTGAAGTCCCTAGACAACCCAACCACAGGGGAGAAGATTCATCAAAGGCTGCACCACCCCTTCCCAGAGTCTCTTCCTTAGAAATGACATCCTCTGTTTCACTTAAGAGAGAAAAATTTAGCAGATCTGGCCAGGCTCTCAGATCTACGTTCTTCTGGCATGGGTTCATCCCAATCTTGTGTTTTACCATGGGTATATAAGAACATGGTCCTATAAAGACTGGCAATCTTGTGTTTTACCGTGGGTATATAAGAACATGGTCCTATAAAGACTGGCAATCTTGTGTTTTACCGTGGGTATATAAGAATATGGTCCTATACAGACTGGCAGTCTCGTGTTTTACCGTGGGTATATAAGAACATGGTCCTATAAAGACTGGCAGTCTCGTGTTTTACCGTGGGTATATAAGAACATGGTCCTATAAAGACTGGCAGTCTCGTGTTTTACCGTGGGTATATAAGAACATGGTCCTATAAAGACTGGCAGTCTCGTGTTTTACCGTGGGTATATAAGAACATGGTCCTATAAAGACTGGCAGTCTCGTGTTTTACCGTGGGTATATAAGAACATGGTCCTATAAAGACTGGCAGTCTCGTGTTTTACAGTGGGTATATAAGAACATGGTCCTATAAAGACTGGCAGTCTCGTGTTTTACCGTGGGTATATAAGAACATGGTCCTATAAAGACTGGCAATCTCGTGTTTTACCGTGGGTATATAAGAACATGGTCCTATAAAGACTGGCAATCTCGTGTTTTACCGTGGGTATATAAGAACATGGTCCTATAAAGACTGGCAGTCTCGTGTTTTACCGTGGGTATATAAGAACATGGTCCTATAAAGACTGGCAGTCTCGTGTTTTACCGTGGGTATATAAGAACATGGTCCTGTAAAGACTGGCAGTCTCGTGTTTTACCATGGGTATATAAGAACATGGTCCTATAAAGACTGGCAGTCTCGTGTTTTACCGTGGGTATATAAGAACATGGTCCTATAAAGACTGGCAATCTCGTGTTTTACCGTGGGTATATAAGAACATGGTCCTATACAGACTGGCAGTCTCGTGTTTTACCATGGGTATATAAGAACATGGTCCTATACAGACTGGCAGTCTCGTGTTTTACCGTGGGTATATAAGAACATGGTCCTATAAAGACTGGCAGTCTCGTGTTTTACCATGGGTATATAAGAACATGGTCCTATACATGGTCCATGGGTATATAAGAACACAGACTGGCAGTCTCGTGTTTTACCGTGGGTATATAAGAACATGGTCCTATAAAGACTGGCAATCTCGTGTTTTACCGTGGGTATATAAGAACATGGTCCTATAAAGACTGGCAATCTCGTGTTTTACCGTGGGTATATAAGAACATGGTCCTGTAAAGACTGGCAATCTCGTGTTTTACCGTGGGTATATAAGAACATGGTCCTATAAAGACTGGCAGTCTCGTGTTTTACCGTGGGTATATAAGAACATGGTCCTATAAAGACTGGCAGTCTCGTGTTTTACCGTGGGTATATAAGAACATGGTCCTATAAAGACTGGCAGTCTCGTGTTTTACCATGGGTATATAAGAACATGGTCCTATACAGACTGGCAGTCTCGTGTTTTACCGTGGGTATATAAGAACATGGTCCTATAAAGACTGGCAGTCTCGTGTTTTACCGTGGGTATATAAGAACATGGTCCTATAAAGACTGGCAGTCTCGTGTTTTACCGTGGGTATATAAGAACATGGTCCTATAAAGACTGGCAGTCTCGTGTTTTACCGTGGGTATATAAGAACATGGTCCTATAAAGACTGGCAGTCTCGTGTTTTACCGTGGGTATATAAGAACATGGTCCTATAAAGACTGGCAGAGCTCCCAGGACAGCTGTGCACTTGTTACTTACATTTAACACAGTTGCTTCTCTTATTTTCTAGGGAGTGCCACAAAGCACTGAGAGAGTGGCTCTTCCATATATAACTACCTCGCAGTTTAAGGTATGTATCACTGAAAGAGGTTTCAAGTGGCCTAATATATTATATCTGAAAATCAGGGTGTTCCCATGATTTAGCTTTAACTAGTAACACAGGTTATCTCTACAGGGACTCTCACTGCACTGAGAAGTCAACTACCAGCAGGCTAACATTTTCTCCTTTTGCAGCACAGAAAGAATAAACACAGGTTACCAATCTCTGTTCTGTCCCTTACTATCTAGTGATCCTGAGCAGTTCCTTACTCAGAACCATGCTTCCTAGGGTCTGGAGCACTGGCTCAGCAGGTAAAAACACTGGTTGCTCTTTCAGAGGACCCAGGTTTGGCTTCTAGCACCCACACATGGTGGTTCACAAACATTTGTAACTCTGGCCTTTGGGAGCACCAGGCATGTTTGTGGTATAAATGCATTAATACAGGCAAACACCCATACACATAAACAAACAAAAAAATAAAGGCAGTTAAAAATTTTAAAGTATGCTTCCTTAATTGTCGAGTTTAATAATTTTTAGTATATATAGGCTAGATGGGTATTAAATGTGATAATGAGAAGACTACAAACATATTATCAGAGTTTACAGTTTCCTTCATGTCTCCTTACTTAGAACACAGACTACAGAACTCTGGAAAAATTGCTTTTGGATTGTATTATATTTTATAGTTCTAATAAACATTCTTAATTTCTTAACAATCCTGAAGAGTTCACTTTGCGGATAAGTAAAAAAATATATATATCTCAGTTGAGTGGTGGTGGTACATGCTTTTAATCCCAGCACTCAGAAGGCAGAAATAGGTGGATCTCTAGTTCTTGAAAAACCAAACCAACAACAAAAAGATATTATTAGATTTGCTTGTTATTGGGCGCTAGAACCCCACAAACAAGGAATCCTGTCTCATTATTACAGTCTAATATAATTCTCTCAAGATAACATCCACTTCACAGGTGTTTTAAAAAATCTTCTACTGAACTAGTTTTTGAGAAGCACTGTCACGCCACAGAAACAAAAGAGACAGCAGAGACTCAGTAATTGGTGGGAGGCAAGTATTTGACCTTAAAAACTTGCAGATGGTGAGAGCTGAGGGCAGCATACCTTATGGAAAATCTTGATGGGAGCCATCTCTGCTCCATTTAGCGTCTTCAAAAGGAACATGGGCCAAGAGGAGGCATTCAGCCGAAATCCTGCAGTAAATACAACGGAGAACTGGTTAAAAAAATGTTCTCAAATGCAGTGTGATATCAAGTTCTCCCTTTGGAATCTAGCTCTTCCTGCTAGACCTATGATGTGACAGTCACAGAATTAGAGGCCCTAGAAAAGGGTTTAAAAGCTGGACAGAAGAAATGGCTCAGACATGAAAGAAAGGAGGCCCTTTGGAGGGAATGCAAATTTATCCTAGGTAATGCAGCAAGTGTACAACAGGGTCTCCAAAAACAACGTTCTGACTCTAAGACAAATACTACCGTAATTCCTTAAACATTCTCCTTCATAAATCCAAGATAGATATAAGATAGAATGGATAGATACTTGGAAGTGATCTAGACAGTAGATTATAAAAGACAATCTAATAGTCTCTTAAGAAAAAATGCTAATCAGGTCAATTTACAAATTATTATAAATATAATACATTAGTAAATCACTCAGTATAAATTAACACCCCATTTTCCTATGGCTCTCTGAAGAGTCATGCATACATACATACTTTTTAACTTCCTTATCATCTTAAATAACAAGAACAATAAATGATGAAACTAAAGGTCATTCTACACCAAATTAGTCAATTTCCAAAAAGTAAGCCTAAAAATTCAATTGCCCAGTGAACTCTACACAGTCCATGGACCATTAAATGAGTGGGTTGTAAAAATTAAGATCATTATTAGACTTGGTCTTCCAATTTGATCCCCAAGTCCTCCTTTCAATTTGGCTTCAATTCCCTATCCTGAGATGGTTTTAAAACTGTTTCCCAAGTCTGGCCTTCTCATCATAGGCAGAGGACAAGTCAGTCTGTGTAACATTGAAAATATGGAACTAAGGACAGAAACTGCAATTGAGTGTGAGGTTCTGTGCCAATCACTTTCTACTGACTGCTGAATCCTTAAGACAGCCTCAAAACATAGATAACATCTTCACTTTATAGATGAGGAAGGAGGCAATGGTAAACCACTTACGGTTTCACAATATGCAAATAATACAGTCTGGGCTCTGCTAGAAAAGATCACACTGTAAGGATATGTAGAGTCAGCATTGCTGCATAGAAAAACATACCCAAATAAGACCAAAGTAGGCCTTCGATGGAGAGATTTAATAATAGCATTAAAACAATCTGTTCAAATTTGGTATACAAGTCAATTTATATATACAAGTGCTCAGTGTCCTCAATTTAATCCTCGAGGACTTACCTTAATAAATAATATCTTTACTATATCTTAATAAATAAAAAGGGGGAGTTAATGCTCCTTTTATTTCAATTTTAAAATTTTAGATGCCAAAGTTTATGGCACCCTACAACTAGGCATACTTCTGCCTAGGTGAAATAGAGAGATCCACTTATTGACATGTTCCTGTCCAGATATTTTATATGGGGAAGAGGGAATGTTTGTGTTTTTTCTACAGGATGCTACAAGAGTGTGCCAGCTGCCTGGGTGGTTGCTGAGACTTGCTGATCCTGGTTACATGAAGATTCAGCTCTCGTGGTTCGGGTCCCTAGAGTCATTCCTCTGCCCTGAAAAGAAGATGGAAGATCTCCCCTTCACCTTTTGTCATCACAGAGATTTTGCTGTTGCTACAGTCAGTGTTACCGCTGCGTGTGTTCCCATCCCACTGTGGCCTACGCTCAGACTCTGTACACTGCTGCTTGCTGACTACAGCTGTTACCCCTGTTCCTTCATTTCCTTGGTGACTCTTGCTGCCTCAACTGGTAACTGGTGTTGTCATTTTACAGACTGTAGCTTCACAGAAAGCCACCTGTGTAAAGCTACAGTAACTGGAGAACTCTGTCCTGGTTATACAGATCTCAGAAATGGTTCCATTGTCTGCTGGTTGTTCCAGAGAAGAATGACTGATCCTGAACTGTCCTGGAAAAGACCTTGACACTTTCGCTGCTATTGTAGCAGCCATTACTGCTGCACACATTGTGTCTGCAGTGTCTGGAGTTATCCTCCCCCAATCTATTGTTAGACAAGTACAGTGGGTGAACTTTCTGGAGTAGTTACTAACAATTGGGAATTCTAAATTTTATTATAGGAGCGGCTTGACCACGGCCCTTGGTGGTAACAGCTGAGGAGGACCAAATGAGGTGCCCACTACTTATCGGGAGTGGCTCTGTTTGATGCAGCCCTATGCTGTGGATCAGTATTCATACCATGGTTGGTTTTCAGACTCAGATCTCAACAGAAACGTGACAAGGCCGTTATCACTCAAGCACTTGTGGCCATTGTACGAGGGGCCTCCCCTAGAATTTGGTTAACTTGCTCAGGAATTAGTCAGTATCTGAGTTCTCTGCTCTTACACCCCATGGATCTGTGGACCCATTGCACTGGGATGAGAGAGACTCAGTGATCCTTTGATCAGCCCTTGCACATCGCTGAGGTTTCCTCATTGCACGCGATAGGGTGATCATGATTTGTTATAATATAATTGATTTGTTATAATATAAATAAATAGGGGGAGATGTAGAGGGCGCAATAACATTCGCCACCACTAGATGGCGCTGGCTTCCACTGCACCCCACGTGGAAGGCCAGGATAGCCTCCGCCATTACAAGATGGCGCCAGCCTTCCCCGTGTCAACCAGCCCCCTTTCAGGAAGTTAACTGTGCGCATGTGCAAGAGTGCCTTCGTGCCAGGTCTTTGCCCACTCCGGGGCGTGCCTTATGAGATCATTGGGTAAGCAACCAATCAGGTGTGGATGCGCCGCGCTAGGGGGTTTATAAGCGCACCATGTTGGTGCAGCAGGGCTTCTCCTTAAGATTAAAAATAAAGTTTTACTCATAGCAAGGAAAAAAAAAAAAAACAATCTGTTCAGACAGAAAACCAGGTAATTTCTTGGCCATCTTGGGTATAAAATTATATAATACTTGCCTCCTTTTTTCTTTCTCTAATCTGGCTTGAGCTTGGTTTTTGACTGCTACTTTTGCCTTGATCAGTTTTTTTTCTTTTTCTTTTAAATCAAAGTCCACCAGAAGTTGGGACTGGTGTGTGTAAGAAATAACATGGAGGTATATTTAATTAGATGTCTGCACAATTAGAAAATTTAGGTTTCAAGCCCTGAGTTTTTTCATTTTATTGGATACTTTAGGTACTTACATTTCAAATGTTATCCCCTTTCCTGATTTCCCCTCTGGAAATCATCCTCCCTCTCCCTGCTTCCATGAGGGTGCTCTCCCCGCCCTAGCATTCCTCTACACTGGGGCATTGAGCCCAGGACCAAGGGCCTCTCCTCCCCTTTATGTCCGACAAGGCCATCCTCTGTTACATATGCTGCTGGAGCCATGGGTCCCTCCACGTGTACTCTTTGGTTGGTGGTTTAGTCCCTAGGAGCTCTGGGGGGTCTGGTTGGTTGGTATTGTTGTTCTTCCTATGATGCCCTGAGTTTTTAATGAGCAGTGTGTCTGTCAATATTCAACTCCATTTTAAAGAAAGGTCACTGAGAGTCTTCCATCTCATTGGAAACTTGAGGAGTAAAAGAACAAAACAAAACAAACAAAAGCAAAAATCCTTTCAGCCATTTAAGGGTATCAGCACAACAGCCAATGTGTACCAAATGTATTATCCACTTCACATGACATTAAACATACAAAAAATTCCATAAGGAAGACAAAATGATTTATTACCAGTTTATAGAAGATGAAACGGAGATAGACTGGTAGGCTGTTCAAGATCACATTAGTATAGTGGGACAGATTTCTATACATGATGGTTTGCCCTATCTTTAAAATAATTTATTTATTATTACAGTATTACATCCCACTGCAATGGAGTTGAAATATCTGGCAGACATACTATTCATTAGAAACTGAGGGCATAAAACCTAAATTTCCTAATTGAATATGGTTCCTTGTTATCACACACACACACACACACACACACACACACACACAGAGAGAGAGACACACACACATACAGAGAGAGAGAGAGAGAGAGAGAGAGAGAGAGAGAGAGAGAGAGAGAGAGAGAGAGAGAGCGAGCGAGCCCAGTCTGAATTTCTGGAGGACTTTGATGAAGAAAAAAATATCAAAAACTATGATCCTGTCATCTGTCCTCATTCCTACTGCCCCCCGCCACCCAATCCACTCCTCTTCTGTTTCCCTTCAGAAAAGGGTAGGCCTCCCAGGGTTATCAACCAAACATGGCATGGCAAGTTGCAATAAGACTAGGTACTTCCCCCTCATATTAATGCTGGATGAGGCAACGCAGTAGGAAGAAAGGGATTCCAAAAGCAGGCAAGAGTCAGAGATAGACCCTGATACCACTATTAGGAATCCTGAAAGAAGACCAAGCTACATCTATGCAGAGGGCCTACATCAGACTCTACAGTTCAGTCTCTGTGAGTCCCTATGAGCTCATGTGAGGGGATTCTGTGGGTTTTCTTGTGGTTTCCTTGACCTGCCCCAATCTCCTCCAATCCTTCCTCCATCATTCCACAGAATTCACCAAGCTCTCTCTGCCTAATGTTTGTTAGACCTATACCTTACAGTTCTTTATTTTACTACCTCCTAGCAAACATCTTTAGGGGTAGAAGGGCAAGATACACATGTTGACAAGGTAATATCTTATTCCATGACTTCCCAAGTGATGTGGATCTCTCCCCATCCAAATTCAAGAGAATCGGAAACTCTTACAGTCACAGATCTGAGTTTTACACTGAAAAGGAGCTTGGGTGTCATAAATTAAAGGCTGGTTCAATGGTAATTCCATTTAATTGACACACCATATGTTAAAAAACTTACTAATGGATGTTTCGGGTGAAACAACTCGAGGTTAAAGTTAAGGTAAAGCAAATTATCTGTGGCCACACAATGCTCAGTCAGCCCTGCACGGCCTGCCTTGTGCTCATTGACTCAGATTGTTTTAAAGTCTTCGAGAAGCCATTCTCAGTTTCCAGGTGTCCCTGAGGTTGTGGGAGTCACTGGAGAAGTAGAGTCCAGCTGTTCAGTGAACTATCATGTACTGGATTTAAATGTAGATGGACAGAGCTCTACTCTAATTATAATTTGCACCCTCTGGTGGCAAGCCATAGAACATCACTCACTGCATGTAACAGGTAGACCCACCCCCACTCTACCATTACCAATGTCTTTTGTAACGAGCTTTGGGAATTTACTAGAACCTATGGCTATCAATATGACTCCATGGCCCCTAGCCTTGGCTCTCCTCTCTGAAGAGCTTGGCACGTGAATGAGCATACAGAGGTGTCATTAACTCACTGTCCCATGGCCTTCCCTTGCTTTCCCTTATTTCTGTATTTGCCAGACAAGATACTGACTTCCCAAGCATGCTTTGGGGTTATCAAAGTTTCAGCCCAAGTGTGTAAGACAGAAGAAGCAGAACTAGAGGAGAAGTGCTCAGGAGGAGACTATATGGGAAGGATTGCCACTAATCCTCTTGGTTCTGACAAGACTTTCCAACTACTTCCCTGCTGTGCCTGCAACTCACATTGCACTGGCAATAGACTTGTGACTGATCATGATGTAGGCCAAGGGTACAGATGTGGTCCAACAAACATTCTTTTGTATTATTAATGCCAAGAGCCTTGTTGCAGACTAGGTCAGTGAAAACTTTAAAAATTACCTTTATAAAAGAAGCATTTAAGGCACTATGTTTTAAGCCTCTTCTAATATTTTGATTGTTTCTCTTCCATAAAAATTTACAAGTATCTATAAAGTTGAACAAACAATGAATGTATCTTTGGAAAAAAAATCTCTCCACTGACACTGAAAGCTGTGTAGTAAGTGAAAAGGTTGAGCCACAATTCAGACCACACACAGTTCTGTCACACAGCACAGCACATACCCATCAGACGGCAGCCAATGCGCTGAGCAGGCAGTTTATTCTGCCATGTTTAGTTCTGCTCTAAACCAGTGACTCACAAATTTGGACAGTGGAATCTTCAGGGGAGATTTATAGGCTATATCAGTTTTACTGTCCCAAATTCTGACTTAACCAGTCTAAGACCTAGATAAAAAATTATTTACACTCCTTAGTGATTTAGCAGATATCCAAGTTTTAAACCTACTGCATTGTTTAGAATTAAACATAGTATTGAGTAGAAAAATGATCAATAGTAACGGTAGTTCTGAAGAAAAGGTTGCCATCTTTGAGCCATGTATCTACAAAGAATGGATACAGAAAATGTGGTTCATTTACACAATGGTATACTACTCAGCTATTAAAATGAGATCATGACGTTTGTAGGCAAATGGATGGAACTAGAATATATCATCCTGAATGAGGTAACTCAGACCCAAACAAGAAATGTATGTATGCATTCACTGATGAGTGGACATTAGCCAAAAAATACAGAACACCTAGGATACAATCTACAGACCATAAGAAGTGTAACAAGCAGAAATGCCCAAGTGAAAAAGCTTCAATCCCACTTAGAAGGGGGAAGGAAATAATCACGGGAGGCAGAGGGAGGGAGGGACCTGGGTGGAAGAGTGGAGAGGGAGGGGAAAAGGGGGGCAGGAGAGAAGTCCAGAGGACCAAAAGAATGAATGGAAATAGGCAGCCATGGGGAGTAGGAGGTGGGAGGACCCTCTAGAAAGTACCAGAGACGGGGGGGGGGGTGAGACACTCTACAGACTCATTGGGGTGACCTTAGCCAAAATGTCCAACATTGGGGGGAGGGTACTTAAGAGTCCACCTCCAGTAGATAGGGCCTGAAATGGAGGGACAGGTTTACTAATTCAGTCAAAATTCCTGACCCAGAATTGATTTTGTCTAAAATAACCGCAGGGGAAAAAAAAATGGAGAAGAGCCTGAAGGAAAGGAAGTCCAACTTGGGATCCATCTCATAGGGAGAGGGCCATTAAGGCTTGACACCACTATGCTATGATGTGCTTACAGGAGCCTAGCATAGCTGTCCTGAGAGGCCCCACCAGCTGCTGAGACTGAAACAGACACAGATACTTACACCCAACCACTGGACTGAAGTCGGAGACCCCTATGGTTGAATTGAAGGATTGAAGAAGCTGAAAGGGAGACTGACCCCATAGAAATACCAATATTCTCATCTAATCCAGACCCTTGGGAGCTCCAAGAGACTGAGCCACCAACCTGGAGCATAGAAGGGTTAGTTCCAGGCCCCGGGGCACATATGTAGCAGGGGTCTGCCTGGTCTGGCTGCAGTGGAAGAAGATGTACTTAATCCCAGGAGACTTGAGGCTCAGGGAAGGGGGAGGCCTTCGGGGGTTGGGGGGGAGACCCTCTTAGAGGTGAGGGGAAGGAGGAATGGGATGAGGAACTGTGGGAGGGGGAACTGAGGGCGGCAATGACTGGAATGTAAATAAGTAAAATAATTTTAAAAAAAGAAACAAAAAGTCTTGGCTGCTGCTGCTTCTTCCTCTTCTTTTTAGAATTTAATGTTTCAGGGTTGACCAATCTGAAGTACACTTCCCAGGAAGTGAAAAGTAGCCCCTTAAACATAGATTTATATCTTTTTTTTACTTTAAAAACTTTATTTTGTTCTTTTTTTTTTTTTTTTTTTGTCAAACAAACCCACCTGTACAGGGTGATCTTTTGGACCATGTTCTATATTCCTTCTATATTCCAGTATGTCCTTTCTATGAGATTTTATCTTTCCAGTCTATCTTGGATGTTTTTACTTCTTTGACTTTTCTTATAGTATTTTCATTTGGATCTGTTGTCTCATTTGTCATCGTGGAACTGAATTTTTAATTGAGCTGATTGGCTCATCAGTGTTTCCTGAGTTTGGACAATTCCATTTCACATCTTCTAGCACACATTTCTAGTGTGATTTTCACTGTGAGCCAAGGTATTTTTCTCCACCTGTCTGTACTTGTTTAGCTCGTTAGGTTGCTGTGTAAGTTTCTTTCTGGTTAGTCATTGGTTTTAGCAACAAGATTTTCAGTAACTGAAGCAGTTTTATCCTCATCTGGTTTTCTTCCTTTTTATGGATGTTGACTGATTATTTTAAAGTGTCTATTTTTCCTAGACCAATAAAATCCAGAGGTTCTATTTTGGCAGAGAACTTAGTTTCTGAGTTGCCTAAATGAAATGTAGTTTCTTCAGAAAACAGATTTCTTTGAAAAGGGATGAAGAGGCTGGGATGCCTTTTGATTTTTATTCTCTTAGGTTCTACATAGACTTAAATTCCACTCTTTGCATCCCTTTTCCCTGTTTCAACACTAAGTCTCCTTTCCCACAACAGTGCTTTTTCAATATTGTCCTTCACACTCTCAGTTCAGACCCTTCTGCTTTATTACATAATAGCATATATCTGAATCCACTGGGTCTCGGCTTCGTTTTGAGTATCTCCTGCTCTATATGGGTCTATTTCTTTCTAGGCTGTGTTAGATCTCCAGTGCTCTTCCTTTTTGTACAGTTTCTGCCTGCATAAACTGTTTATTCTGGTCTCTGCTGGTATCAGAGCTTCATATTATCATGAAAATGTAGTTTAATTTGTGGTATTTCTTAACTCAAAATTATATTTAAGTATGAGTAACCAATGGTTTGATTTGTGTTCTTTTTATGATATGTATGTTTTTAGAGATATTTTCATGACTTTATTTAGATACTCATTATTATCACTGAGTGTATAGTTTTAGTAATCTCTGAAATTGTTTCTATTCTATTTGTTTTGAGACAAATCCTCATGAATTCTAGGGTGGCCTTGAAGTCATTATACAGACAAGGATGACCTTGAACTTCTGGTCTTTTACCTCCATCTCCTGCGTGCTGGGATTATAAATATGAACCACTACACTCAATTTATTTAGTTCTTGGGGTTGAACCCAAGGTTCTCAGTCTCACACATGCTAGTTAATCTCTCTACCAACTAAACTACATTCTCAGTACTAAAGAGTTTCTTCTTTTTTGTTGTGTTGAGAACTGAACCCTAGGGCTTCATACCCTAGGATGGGCAAATGAGAAGTTACCTACCACTGAGTTACATTCCCACTTCACACGCTAGCTTCCTTTGGGTACTGCTGGTTTGTTGTAACTGTTTTGAAATGCTGGAGATTCGTGCATGCAAAACAAGCATTCTACCAACTACTGCTACCAAGGTGCTTCTAAATGGCCGTCCAAAAGTAGCACAATAAAATAGCACCATGCAACTCGAAAAGGCAGTAGGAATAATTCTATTTCACTGTAAAATCATCTTTAGGACATACCAGTAAACAAAAAGACAAAGCTAAGACAAGTATGTAAAGTATGCTATCTTTCATAGGCATACATGTAATGCACATGCATTACACAATTCAAATATGTACATATATGCATGCTTTGATATAACTATTAATAATTAATCTTCTGGCACAAATATATTCATATTAACATATAATAGTTATATATATATGTAAATGTGTGTATACACACATATATTTACCTAAATGTTTTGTTTGCTTTTATATTACTTTTTCAGTATTAGGTATTATATCCAGGATATTGTACATACTATGAAAGTGCTCTATCTCTGAACTATATCCAAAGTCTATGGCTATATTTTTTGAATGAAAAATAGACAATTAAGTTAAAGAGGTAACCTATTCAAACAGGAAAAACTACACCGAGAGGAATTCTTGATACTTTGTTTCATAAGCTTTACCTTAAAATGCATTACTTACATATTTGCAAACACAATTAATTAGAAAGCAAGTCCAAAAATCCACATAAATAAACCTTAATTCTTTTTTTTAAAGATTTATTTATTTATTTATTTATTTATTTATTTATTTATTTATTATAAGTACACTGTAGCTGTCCTCAGACACACCAGAAGAGGGCATCGGATCCCATTACAGATGGTTGTGAACCACCATGTGGTTGCTGGGATTTGAACTCAGGACCTCTGGAAGAGCAGTCAGTGCTCTTAACCACTGAGCCATCTCTCCAGCCCAATTCTTGTTAGTGATAGAGCCACCCAGAAAAAAAAAATTAATCCAAAAAACCATACTGTCTTCATACCAACCAACTTTATTCAAGGAAATTCAAGATGAGAAAGGACAGAGGAGAAGAGGGAGAGAGGAAAAGGAAGAAATATAAAAGAGGATATGAAAAGAGAGGGAAGGATATGAGAGGGGGAGGTGGAATGAGAAGGAGGGAAAGAGAAGAGTTAAGCAGAGAAGGAGGAAAAGACAAGCAGAAGAGGTGAGGAGATCAAAGATGTGTGAAATGAGAAACAGACCAGGGAAGACAGAAAAAGTAAAGGTGGTGTGACAATAGCAAATTCTAAATGCTAAATATTTAATGGTATTAAGAAATAAGCCTGGCCTGTTTCATGCCTTTAATCCCAGCACTTAGGAGGCAGAGGCAGGTGGAACTCTGAATTTGAGGCCAGCCTGGTCTACAGAGTGAGTTCCAGAATAGCCACGGCCACACAGAGAAACCCTGTCTCAAAAAACAAAAATAAGTTAATTTAATTATTAATGTGATAATAGGGTGCAGTTATGTTTTAAGAATAGTCTTGCCTATAAAAGAGACACTGTTTCATGAAAAGGTGGTACTATATTTGTACTTTAGGACAGAAACAATCAAGTACAGATACTTGAGTACACAGTGTCAATTATAACGGTAGAAGACAGACTGACACAATTGTGTTGTTTACTTTTGTACATACTTGAAATTTTCCAGTGTAACTTTTTTCACAAGGAAGAAAATGTTAGACTCTTTTAAATGATACATATTCCTGAGCGCAGTTAACATAGCTCAGCATCCTGAACGGAACAG
The DNA here is from genome assembly GCF_011064425.1 of Rattus rattus. Taxonomy (NCBI): domain Eukaryota; kingdom Metazoa; phylum Chordata; class Mammalia; order Rodentia; family Muridae; genus Rattus; species Rattus rattus. The sequence continues at coordinate 36,518,980 of NC_046154.1, forward strand.
GTTCTGTAACTTATCACTCATGAAAACCCACCGCAGTCAATAGTAACTGTCAATGACTCATGAGGTGGCCTCATTTTCTCAGCCATTAAGAAAAAAAAAAAGAATGACTGTGATCTGAAAGAGAAGTATGATTATCAGTTTAACTAAAAGAATAGATGGATCCTTAAAGAGAAAATTCCAAGGGCCACGTAAGAACTGGGAGAGAACTGGGGGAGAGGACATAAACCCTTATTAAAACATCTGGAAAGGCAAAAAAACAAGAATAGCTAAAACATTCTTAAAACAATTCTTTTTTTTTTTCTTTCTTTTTTTTTGGAGCTGAGGACCGAACCCAGGGCCTTGCGCTTTCTAGGCAAGCTCTCTACCACTGAGCTAAATCCCCAACCTAAAACATTCTTAACAATAAAAGAACGGCTGGGGGAATCACCATTCCTGACCTCAAGCTCCACCATAGAGCAATAGTGATAAAAAAACAATAAAAACAAACAAACAAACAAACAAACTACATGGCAGTGGTACAGAGACAGACAGGTTGATCAATGGAATAAAATTGAAGACCCAGAAATAAAACCACATATTTATGCACACTTGATCTCTGACAAAGAAGCCACAAATATACAATGGGAAAAAAAAGCATCTTTAATGAATGTTGCTGGTCTAACTGGCTGTCTGTATGTAGAAAAATGAAAATGGAACCATATTTGTAACCATGCACAAAGCTCAAGTCCAAGTGAATCAAGGACATCAACATAAAACCAGATGCACTGAATCTAACAGAAGAGAGAGTGGGGAAGAGCCTGGAACTCATTGGCACAGGGGACATTTCTTGAACAGAACTCCAGTGGCTCACGCTCTAAGATCAAGTATTGATAAATGGGACCCCATGAAACTAGAAAGCTCCTGTAAGGCAAAGGACATAGTCAGTATGACAAATCAGCAACTTACAGATTGTGAACAAATCTTCACTAATGCCACTTCTGATATAGGGTTAATATCCAAAATATATAAAGAACTCAAGAAGCTAACCACCAAAAAAACAAACAACCCAATAAAAAAAAAATGGGGTATAGAATGAAAGCAAGAATTCACAACAGAGGAATCTTGAATGGCTGAGAAGCACCTAAAGAAATGTTTAAAGTCCTTAGTGATCAGAGAAATGCAAATCAACACAACCCTGAGATTCCACCTCACACCAGTCAGAATGGCTAAGGTCAAAACCTCAGGTGACAGTACATATTGGCGCTGATGTGGAGAAAGAGGAACACTCCTCCATTGCTGGTGGGATTGAAAACTGGTACAAGCACTCTGGAAATCAATTTGGAGGTTCCTCAGAAAACCGGAAATAGATCTGCCTGAAGACCCAGCTATACCACTCTTGGGAATATACCCCAAAGATGCCCCACCATGCCACAGGGGCACATGTTCCACTATGTTCATAGCGACCTTATTTTGGAAACAACCCAGATGTCCCACAATAGAAGGATGGATACAGAAAATATGGTTCATTTACACAATGGAATACTTCTCAGCTATTAAGAACAAGGACATCCTGAGTTTTGCAGGAAAATGGATGGAACTGGAAAATGTCATTCTGAGTGAGGTAACTCAGACCCAAAAGGACATGCACCATGCACAGTATGTTCTCACTAATAAGTGGATATTAGCCACAAAAAAAAGTACAGAATACCCAAGATACAGTCCACAGAACTCAAAAAGGGCAACAGGCTGAAGGGCCCAAGTGAGGATGCCTCAGTCCCACTTGGGAGGGAGAAGAAAGCAACTACAAGGAGTATGGAAAGGAGGAACAGGGTACAGAAAGGGGATGGGGATAGCCTGAGAGGGGAACATGATCTGGTATTGGGTGGGGAGAAAAGGATTGAAGCCCTGAGGGCCAGCAGAAAGAATGGAAAGAGGCCATCTAGGGAGGAGGGAAGTTGGGAAGACCCTCTAGAATGTACCAGAGACCTGGGAAGTGAGAGACTCTCAGGACTCAAAGTGGGAGACTCTAGATGAAATGCCGTATAGTGGGGAGAGGGAACTTATTGAATCCACCTCCAGCAGAAAGACAGGACATCAAGTGAGGGATGGGGTTGCTAACCCACAGCCAAAGCTCTGTCCCACAATTCTCCCTGTCTGAAAGAACGGCAGAGATGGAAATGGAGAAGAGCCTGAGGAAAAGAAGGTCCAGCTACAGGCACAAAGTGTGATCCAGCTCAAGGGGAGGCCCCAGGACATGACACCATTACTGAGGCTATGGGGTGTTCACTAAAAGGGCCCTACCATGACTGCCCTCCAAAAGACCCAACAACCAGCTGAAAGAGTCAGATGCAGATATGTGCACCCAACCAACGAACAGAAGCTACTGATCCCTCTGGCTGAATTAGGGAAAAGCTGGAGGAAGCTAAGGAGGAGGGCAACCCAGTAGGAGGATCAGCAGTCTCAATTAAGCTGGACCCCTGAGATAACTCAGGTGACAGCAGATGCTGGCAAGGATGTGGAGAAAGAGGAATACTCCTCCATTGTTGGTGGGATTGCAAACTGGTACAACCACTCTGGAAATCAGCCTAACAGTTCCTTAGAAAACTGGAGATAGCACTACCTGAGGACCCAGCTATACCTCTCTTGGGCATATACCCAAAAAGATGCTCCAACATATAAAAAAGACACGTGCTCCACTATGTTCATCGCAGCTTTATTTATAATAGCCAGAAGCTGGAAAGAACCCAGATGCCCTTCAACAGAGGAATGGATACAGAAAATGTGGTACATTTATACAATGGAGTACTACTATTAATACTATTCAGCTATTAAAAACAATGACTTCATGAAATTTGCAGGCAAATGGATGGAACTAGAAAATATCATCCTGAGTGAGGTAACCCAGTCACAAAAGAACACACATGGTATGCACTCACTGGTAAGTGGATATTAGCCCAAAAGCTCAGAATACCCAAGAAACAATTCACAGACCACATGAAGCTCAAGAAGAAGGAAGACCAAAGTGTGGATGCTTCAGTCCTTCTTAGAAGGGGAAACAAAATACTCACAGGAGGAAATACAGGGACAAAGAGTAAAGCAGGGACTGAAGGAAAGGTCATCCAGAGACTGCCCCACCTAGGGATTCATCCCATATGCAGCCACCAAACCCAGACACTATTGCTGATGCCAAGAAAGTCTTGCTGATTGGAGCCTGATATAGCTGTCTCCTGCGAGGCTCTGCCAAAGCCTTACTGATACAGATGAGGATGCTTGCAGCCAACTATCAGACCGAGCACAGGGACCCCAGTGGAGGAGTTAGGGAAAAGACTGAAGGAGCTGAAAGGGTTTGCAACCCCATAGAAAGAACAACAATATCAACCAACCAGACACCCCAGAGCTCCCAGGGACTAAACCACCAACCAAAGAGCACACATGGAGAGATCAAAGCCCCAGCTGCATATGTAGCAGAGGATGGCATTGTCTGGCATCAATAGGAGGAAAAGCCCTTGGTCCTATGAAGGCTTGTTTCCCCAGTGTAAGGGAATGCCAGGGTGTTGAGGTGGGAGTGGGTAGGTGGCAGTGGGAGGATCTTCAGAGAAGCAGGGGGGAGGGGGGAAGAGCAGGAAAAGGAGATAACATTTGAAATGTAAATACATAAAATATCCAACAAAAAAAAGGAAAAAAATAGTATCCTTTCCTCCAGGTGAATTCTCTCTCTTGTGTTTTTTGGGGTTGATAAGAGCTTTATGCGGTCATGATCTCTGCCCCCCCTCTCCCTCCCTCCCTCCTCCCCTCCCTCCCTTCCTCCATGTTTTTTGAAGTAGGTTAAATGGAGCAATCCCCTTCCATTTTTCTCTTTCAGGATAAATGAGCACTGACACAGATGGGGAGGAGTGTGGCCTATTGTTAGGTTACAAAGGGTGAGGACTTACACCCTACACTAAGGTAAAGACAAGTCTCTTTATTTTAGGTGGGCCTTTCAGGGGAACTACTCTATGAGAGAGTAGGTATGTGCTCCAGACTTTTCCATAATGTGATGCATACTTTTTGGAAGCTAGCCCATTGGCCAGGGAGAACCAGGCTCTAGTTACTCACCTAGAGGTGGCTGCAGCATACCGCCATTCTTCTCACAGTTTCCAATTGGTTGGATTTCGGAGGAGTCAACCAGTCTCCAGAAGTCATTCTTGTTGTCACTGCCATCAAGGCGCAGACGAAGTCGGGCACCTGTCAGTCCAACTACTGTGGCAATACAGGTGGATGTGGTGTTCCTGGGGTCCTGTGCTTCCAATTTCATGCTAATCTTGAACTCATTGCTTGGAGGTGTGTAGGACTGAGGAGAACAAGGCAGGAGATGTAGGCAGACTACGGATGAACTGCATGTCAATAGGAATGCTAGGAGATGGCACTTGAAAATACAGGCATTTGGATTCAAACTGGTTATAGGTGGGTCAAGGACAGCCAGCCTTGCTTATTCGCTAACGTTTAGGAAAGGCTTTATATAATTGAGGCATGACAAAGTACAATGAAGGGAAGTGTTACTTTCCTATCAAATATTGACTCATTACCAGTACAGGAAATGGTAGAAGTGTCTGATGATGCCTGCTAACCTTTTGCTTTTTCTGCATCTACCATACAGACCATTAGAGGTTATTTTTTCTTATTTTAATATTAAATCAATTAACACAACTGACATACAGTAAGCTGTACACTGGTGAGTTGTGACATGGCCTCACATGTACACATCTACCTCTGAAAGCACCATTATGATCAACATAATGAATGTGCACTATCTTCAAGTTCTCACCTGCTTCACTGGAATTGCCTTCTCTAGCCCCTCCCCTTCTAGTCTTAGAGGGAATCCTGAAGGAGTACTGTTTTTATTATTCATTTTTTTCAGTCAGTATAACTATTCTGGGGTCCTCAGTATTACTGAATATATCAATATAAGTGAAGTATACCTAATCTGAAATTATAAAATTCAAACTGAGAACCGTTGTCACTAACATGCAGTACAAGAAAAGTCTGTACTTGGTATTATATGTTATCTTGAAGTTAAAGTACAGACTATTAAAATATTGTATAGTAATTACCTTTAGACCATAGGCATTAGGTATGTAAGAAACAATAATAGTGTGCTTAGATGGGTTACATCCATAAGAAAATATTCCAAAATTTGAAAACTTAAAACATTTATGATTTCTAAAATTTAGTGACTGTGGATCTGATATACATTTTCTTTTGTTGCTGAATAAGAGGCCATTAAGTTTAGTTCTAGCGTTTGGCTCTTACAAACATGTGGCAATGTATATTCATAAACAAATTCTTATATGAAAATATATAATAGTCATTAATGTCTATGAGGGATTAATTCCAGGCTGTCACTTTATATTCAAGCAGGTGTTTAAACCCCATAGATAAAACAGTGTGGTGTCTGTGTGTAGCCTATGAACATCCTCCCAGAGACTTTTTGTTTTTTCTTGATTCAGCCTCACTCTGTAGTTGTCTGTTCTAGAATTCATAATCCTCTTGAATGCTGGGATAATCTCGGCATCTGTATTAATAACTAATATAAATGCTGTTATTGTATTGTCTAGGTAGCAACAACAAAAATATTATCTATATATGTCAGTACAGAAAACCTTTTTACCCACCCACCCCCATTTTTTGAGGTGTCTCAACCATAGTCCAGCTGTACCTGGATCTCACTATACTGCTCAGGCAGGCCTCTAATTACTGTGCTCCTGCTGCCTCAGCCTCCTAAGTACTAGGATTATAGATGTACAACACTACACCTGGCTTTCCCCAAATATTTCAGATCTGCTGTTTACTACATCTTCAGATAGATGGAGGGCCACTTTCTTTTCTCTTGCAAAAACTAAAAGAATGGCTGAATGATGATAGGTTTATGTGTGACCCATATACATCAAAAGCTAACTCCTTTACAGCATATGACTCAATGCTTTTTAGCATATTCATGGTTGTACAAACACCACACCTATTTTTGTAATAACTTCATCATCCTAAAGAAACCCTATTGTTAGGAGCTTTTTCCATTTCCCTCTCTGCAGAGAGCCCAAAAGTTATTAATTAACCTTGGATGGACATACTCCATTTTGCTCACTTATTGATGGATATTTGCATTGTTGGTAGTACATATAACTAATGTTGAAAAGTAATTACAACTTTCCCTTCACAAGTCCATACCTATGTTTGTCTCATAATAAGGTATAGATTGAACCACAGTTAATAATAAAAATGAACAACTGTTTCATAATGCTCCACTAAGAAGTTCTTTTCTGCATCAAAGCCAGGAATCCCAGTATTTTTTTGAGTCAAGGTCTGTAAAAGATCAGGGAACTGCTCAGGCTGCTAAGAGCAACAGTGTGGACTCATGCCTCTATCCCCTCACCTCCGGCACAACTGTAACATCTGACAAGAGTAGGCTAATTGGCTTTTCCTTCTATCTCTTGCCTAAGTGCTCTGGTTAAAGTTTCTAGTATTATACTACAGAAGAGCTGTGGCAATACTAAATTTTAAGGGCCATGTAAACCACAACAGCAGGATAGTTTCTAATATTACCTGGGAGAAAATGCTTTCAGTTTTCTCCATTCAGTAAGATGCTGCCTAAATGTCTGTCAGACACAGGTTTTATCACGTTGAGGTACAATCCTTCTATACCTAATATATTCAGGACTTCTATCATGAAGAACACTAAAAGCTATGCTGCTGTTTCTGCACCTATTAAGACGATCATGTGAATTTTATAATTCATTGTATGTATGTAATGTATTATGTATACATTATATAATGAGTATTTGACTTGCGCATTCTGAAGCATTCTTACATGTCTGGAAACAAACCAACCTGAACATGGTATATGATCTGGCAAGCTTTTGGTTTTAATTTACAAGTATTTTCTTGAGGATATTTGCATTTTTGTCTATCAGGGTTTATTGTTCTAGGGTTTTCTTATGTTGTTTTCAGCCTTTGTCAACAGGTATTTCAAGCTCAACAGAATAGGTGGAGAAGGGTCCCCCTTCCCATTTCAGTTGATTTCTAATCTTTAAAACTCAGCACACAGGTGCTAAATAACATTCTAACATTTTCAAACAGAGTATGACTTGCTACTTTTTACACCTCATCCTTGTTTCCCTGTTGCAGACACATACAATGATCCTTTTCTTTCATGATTTGAGATGCATTAGTGTTAGATCTTTAAGTTTAGATAAATTCAGGAGCTTGGGATGTGGTTCAGTGGGGTAGAGTGCTTGCCTACTGTGTAAAAAGCCTGGGATTCAACTCCCAACACTGCACAAACTAGGATGCAGATGCAGGAGGATCAGAAGTTCAAGGTCATACTCCACTGTATAGGGTGTCTGAGGCCATACATACATACATACATACATACATACATACAAGTGCTTTGGTCCACGCAGCCATCTTTCTAGAGCCCCGTTCTGGTTCTCATATCTTCTTGGTTCAACTTTGATAGGTTATACAGGTCTTAAAATTTTTCTATTTTATTAGCATTTCCTATTTTTTTTTTCAAAAATCATTTCTGCTCTAAGTTGTGATGTTTCTACTTTCATCTGGAATTTTATCTGGGCCCTCACTCTTCCTTTAGTTAAGGCTTGTTGATTTTGTTTATCTTTTCAAAAGATTACTTCTTTTATCCATTGTGTTCATTTCTCCTCTAGTTCATTTCTCTTCTGATTCTTCTACAAATTTTGGGTATGGATTTTGAAGAACAGAAGTTTATAATTCTGAAAATGTTCCTTTACGTATTTTGTGTATGTGGTATACTGTATATGTACATATTTATGTGTGTGCACATGTATATGTATGCATATGTAGGCTGGAGGTCAAAGTCAGATGATTTCCTCAGTTGTTCTTTCTTATCGCACGTGTGTGCGTGTATGTGCGTGTGCGTGTGTGGGTGCATGTGTATGTGCGTGTGTGTGGCAGTCAGAGGTTGGTGATGTCTGTCTACAGGTGCAGGCTGTCACACTGTTTTCATCTGGGTGCTAGGGAGTCTGAGCAACAAGCCTTTTACTGACTGAGCCATCTCCTCAGCGCCTCCTTTTATGATTTTTAATTATTATAGAGCTTATTTTAGTGAGGTATTTTCTATATCTTAGGTGGATATTTGGAAGCTCAGCACAACCCTTTGGCTGCTGTTTTTAAGTGGAAGTTTCTCTTGTGTTATATATCCTGCTGGATTACTTTAAATCATTAACTAGAATACTAACTTAATAGAGAGGTAATTTTTTTAGTTAAATTATTCAATTCTAAGGGCTTTTTCCCCTTCAGTAGTATGTTTTCTGTCAATAGTAAGACACTGTATTTTTGCTAACAGCATATGAGAATCCCTTTTGCTCTGTTATCTCTAACTCATCGATGTCTTCTTTTAAAACACAACCATTTAAAAAATGTATGGGGCTATCTTAGCCTCACGCACTCTTCTCTTTCCCTTCTCTTTGGGAACTCCGATTACACATCTATGTGGCGAGCAGAAGCCATGGCTTGCTGCTCTCTTTTCATTTACATCTGAACTGCTTTCTCTCTGTGGTTCACTTAGGATAATTTCTGTTTCTGTGTCTCAAAGCCTAATATTTTCTTCTAACATTAATACTAACCAGAGTGTTTTTAATTTTACACATAGTTGAGTTTTGATACATCTCATTTCTCTACTTACATTTTGAACCTATTAAATAATTAAACTAATAGTTTAAGGTTTTACCTGCTGTTCTGTGCTCTGTATAGTCCTGAGTCGTTTGAACCAATTAATTATTCTCTTCACTACTGATTGCACTCCTCTGCCTCTGCATGCCCAGTGATCTTTGACTGGATATTAGGTACTGTGGATTCTATCACTGAGTATTAGATATTTTAATTTTTTTGATCTCTTATGATTTGTTTCTAGATAAAGTTTCCTAAGGGCAGATTGAGCCCTTCAAGTATTATTTTTATGATTTTTTTTTATGAGAGTATAGAGCACTGCTCAGGGTATGACTTATTTTAAAAGGACTTCCTGAGTATTCTCCCAATGCCCAATTAATAAAAGAGTTTTCCAGGAACTATGCTCAGTCTTATGTGGGTATCAGCTGTCTTCTAATATTTTCAGATTGACTTTGCATTGTCTGAAGTGGGTTCCTGTCACTCCGTAGCAGTGCTTTCCTGAGTAATTAAAGATGAGCCCCTGTAGGCCTGTTCGGCTTTGTTATGTTAAACACTCGTCTTCTCCGACACACTTCCCTGTAAATTCTAGCTACTTCAATGTGCCTGGACTCTTGGTTCCGTATGCTTGAATTAGGGCATCTGATGGTGAAGACGATCTGGTCCAGGCAGTGAGAAGGCAGATCACACAGGCGGAGCTCATTTGTTCCCATTTCTCAGATCACTGTTCTGTTGCCGGATCTTTGGTGTCTCGAAAGCTACTGCTTAGTATATTTTGACTGAAGAATGTTTTAGGTAAAAACATGAATTTAGACTATACTATTTCAGTTAACCAGAATTATGTCTGTTTTCGTAGACAAGTGAGGCATTGATGAGGAAACGCTTGAGGACTAAAGGAGGGTCATGTGGAGAACGGTGACATCTTGCTGTTTAGCAACAGTGCACTGCTGTACTCACCAACCTTATTACACAGACATGGCAACAACACCCACACATTGTCTGGAACGCTTAATTTAATGTGGGAGGCTCTAAATTACTCCAAAAATGTCGCTCATTAAGGCTGGGTTCTGTGTTTTTAAAGAAAGGTAAGATTGTGAGAGAGGTGTTGAACACAGGAAAATACTGCTCTATATTCAAGAACTACCTAAAATCCACAATTCTCTTTTCTATCTCTCTGAATTAAGAGCTACAGGGGAAAAAAGACTCAGTATAATTAGTAACAGAATTACCTTGGAGGAAAGAAGGTGTTACTTGGAATGAAGTCAGGGAAATGCCTGGTGCTAAATTAAACTCAGTGACCAACTTTTACTTGGGTCCTTCTAATAAAATTTTACGTTGGAATCCTCAGGTAAGAAGTCAAAGGGCTCCTACCTCATGATCTGATTACTCAAGCACCAGAAAACACTGTCTCCCACCTACTAACGATGTTGAAAATCAATTACCTGCTTGAAGCAATGGACAGGCGCTGGGACTGAACTTGTTTCTTTTAGGTATTTGTCCCAGGTAAAATGACCTGTAAAGGAAATAGAAATGTCTATCACAGTCAACTTCCTAAAAAGATGCTTTCAGGATGTGCTTTACACGAAACAGCAAGTAAACCATTAGTAGACTAATTTAAACGTTTGTTTCCCTATTTGATCTTAATCAAAAATGATCTTAGAGGGAAGAATCCAAGTGCCCTGGGTGAGTCTTTTTAAATTAACACTTTAAAATCAGTCTTAAGATGACTTTCACTGTTTTTCATGTTAGTCCCTATACTGACCAAAAATTCTGAAGTAGGGTATATTAGTATTCCCTATATAGGGTAGTAAAGAAGTATCAAGGAGTCCACAGAAAGCAGAAAAGGCAGAAGGTGGTAGGAGAATTGTTTGCTTTGCACAATCTGACTCCTAGAGAGGCCCTGAAACGCTATCAGGTAGCATGACTTAGCACCCAATATGGCTTAACCCCACATCACAGCTTAGCAGGTATAAAGTGAAGACTACCTAGAGATATAAGCAAGAAGATTTCAGGGGAGGGAAAGCAACATGAGTGAGATAAATACACTCTAGCCCTCACCTTTTAAATCGCCACTCCCAGCACGGAATGCTGTGCTGTGGTACGTACAGAATGGAGAGCATGTGATAATCTAACCCAAGTAGGGCTTGGGAAGCAATCCTGATGGCAGTAAGGAAGGGGAGACTGGCTGTCTACAGAATCATCTCTTCATACTGCCTTAAGGAACTCTAGAAAGTGTAAAGAGCAGTTGAACGAGAGAAGCAATTCTTAAGGTTGACAGAGGTCAGGACAACATAGAAAGGCATAGGCTATTATATACGAATAGCATTGAATGATGAAAAGATTACCAATTCTTTATTTCAAAATTAAAGCAATGCACAGTTTCCCCCTAATACCCACCTAGAGGTGACCCCATGATGGAGCAGGGAAGGTCCCAGAGACTCTCACAAGCTAAAACACTGTAGCAAACCAGCATTTCTTGAAGTTTCCTCTGTAGTGGAGTAGCACAAGGCCCCTTTGGCCCATGCAAAAAGCACTAGATGCTGGGAATAAAAATGAGTCACTGAATAATGATATCTAAATCACTACAAAGACGATGCCAAGACTTCACACTCTATTGACTTTATACCTGCTGTTTTGTCCCTTTCCCACCATCCATAACTAAGCAACTAAGTCTGGCCAGGGTTCTGAAATTTCTCACAAACCAGTCAATGATTACACAACATGACTAGACAGTCCATACAGTAAATGAAAGGGTAACTTCCTGGAATGAAGATTTAAAGAGGTTACCAAAATTTAATTTTGATAGTATTATAACTATTAGCCGAGAAGGTCTTAAGTTAAAGACTGAATAATGTTATCATTACTTGCTATTAGAAAAAGAAAACATTGCAAATTATTATTACATCTTTACAAATGAAAGACTTAAGTCAAACCTTAAATCTTGGATTTCACTGAACTGTGGCCCTTAAGCTCTCCACCATCTAGAGCAGCAACTCCAGTTCAACTTTTCTATGCTGACAGAAATGAACTATGTATCCAGTAAGATAACACTAGATACATATACCTTCTGAATATTTTAAACGTGACTAGTGTAGGGAACTAAATTCTAAATTTTATTTGACTTCAAATAATTTTAAAATGTATATATGGCTCATGCCTAATGTGTTAGGAAGCAGCACAGGTTAAAGGTATGGCCAATTCTGGGCAATTGCTTTTATTAGCTTGAGTTCTGATCAAAAGTACCCAAGAGACTCTGGTTTTAAGAATTATGATAGCATTAGTTACAGTTGCCTATTATACCTATCAACCATGCTAATCAATTCCCATGCTATAAGGTAAAAGGCCAGAAGCCCCAGGCATATACCATGTAGAAAATCTCCTATTACTGAGTAAAGAGGAATTTGTTCAGGGCAGCCCACCCACCATGATGGCTAATTGATTTGAACCATAATTTTTTCCTTCTATTTGATTGCCCCTTGGTTTTAGGAGAGAAGAGAGAGAGAGGGGGAGGGAAGGAGGGAGGTAGGGAGGTAGGGAGGGAGGGAGGGAGGAAAAGGAAGAGAAGAGAAGAGACAGGAAAAACTAACCTACCAGATTATTTAAACACATTCTTTCATGTTTATCATAAAGTAAACTATTATATGATTCTGAATCTGCAAGCATTAAAATAATCACAAAAGAAATTACAGTAAACAAGGTATATGTTAAGATTTAGTTTAAGTCAAAAAATGTTGCTTTTATAGCAAATATCTTGGGCAAATTTAGCCTTCCAAGCTTCCGTTTACTCATCTGAAAGACAGAGATAGTTGCATATATGATGCATACAATTGTATATAAATTCATCTGATAAATACATAATATCATTTCAAGTATGAAGAACTGTGTTATATGTTACGACACTTTCGGATGAGCAGAATATTAAACTTACTTGCACAAGTAATACTGTAATGAGGTAAGTTTAACAAGGTAGAACAGATCGCCGTGAGAACGTAGTATGGGAAAATTTTATATTTTATTTTTGCTAATTTAATTATGTATGTTATGTCAATGTTTGAGCATGTACACATGTGTATGAGTGTCCACAGAGTCCCAAAAAAAAGGGCCTCAGATCTCCTTAGAGTTAGAGATGAGCCACATGACCTAGGTGCTGGGAACCAAACTGAGGTCCTCTTCAGGAGCAGCAAGTGATCTTAATTGTTAAGCCACCTCTCCAAACCCAGTAAAGGGAAATTTAGTTCATACTTGGGATCTACAACCACTTGACTAATATTACTAACAAACATATAATATTTTATAATTTAAGCACATATAAAACAAGTGTTTAAAAGTGTTCGTGTTATTTAAAGCATTCAAATGTTATAATTTGAGTTTTCAATTACTTATTCAACACATGTTTACTGCACTTTCATAGAGTAGGCACTTTAACCAAAATCCCTACCTTATGGAATTTACCTTGCATTCTGCTGTATAAGACACACCTAGCACATGAAATGGGCTAAACATCTGAAAGGGATCGAGCGGTGTGAAAGCTCATGCAAGCTACAAAGAAGCAAGCCTATTGAAGCAAGCCTACTCTGACTGGTTTGTCCCCTTAGGGATCCACTTCATTCTACTTAGATGTGCAAAGGAAAGTCCTTAAGAGCAATAATAATGATCAATGTCTTTGATCACTGTCAAAGCACTGTTTACTTGTGCGTATGCCCTGTAACCTAACAGATCCTAGCAACGTGTGATGGTCATCTAAGTGCTGCCTGATTTCTTAGTCCATATCTCTGTGTACCCACCTGTACTTTTAAAATGATCTTTCTGATAGTCTTAACTGTTAACTTGGTTGGACTGAGAGACCCTTAGGAGCTTATTAAGGCCTCTTCCTGGGCCTCTGAGGAGGTGTTCTCACAGATGAATACATCATGAGGTCTCGGACCTTATCAATGGCTTCACCTATTCAAAGATTCAGACTGTCAGCAGTCAGCAGATTCCTGGGAGGTGGTCACATGGTAGAAGATGGAATCTAATTCAGAGGCTGGTTGCTTGGTGTGTGCCTTTGAAGGGTTTATCTAATCTCTTTCTGTTACTCTTCTTTACCTTCTTTACAATAAGACAATCTCCTTCCTTCCTTCCTTCCTTCCTTCCTTCCTTCCTTCCTTCCTTCCTTCCTCCCTCCCTCCTTCCTTCTTCCCTGATATATCTGCTTTCCCATAGACCTAAAAGCAACAAGGCTGACTGACCATGACCAAAACTTCTGAAACAACAACCTAAAATAAATCTCTCCTCCCTTATTTCTCTTGCGTATTTATTATTTGTTTAGCTTCTTACACTGTTATTAACATACATTAATTATACACCATGTGTTTCATTAGGATACTTTGTACATGCATATAAAGCACTTTGGTCATATTCACAGCACCGCCCTCTCTTGCGTCCTCCTACTCTCAGGTCTGAGTTAGTGATGGAAGTCTGACTAAGATGGTCTTCCTAGGGGAATACCCAAGAGGAGGATTAACAGACAAACTGGGTATTTTAGGCTTTGATCCAAAGAAACATGCTCTGCAAAGAGTGTTTCTACCTCTGTTAAATCACAAGACATGAGTGAAGGGAGGAGGCATGACCAAGCCACACTCTGTGCACATCTACAGTTCTCAAAGAATAGAGAAATAAAACAAGCATTGTAAATATATATGTCATGCCTTTGCTAAAATTATGTTTTGACAATTTCTAGCTTTTGATTTTTTTTAAGACAGGGTCTCACTTATTCAGCCCAGTCTGGCATGAAACTTGGTACTTACCCTAGGCTGACCTCAAACTAGCAGTGCTACTGCCCTAGCTTCTCATGTGCTAGGAAATTTGATAAATCTTAACAGTAAACATAACAAAACAAAATGAAATGCTAATATACTTTTTGGACTGTTCTTTGATTATTGAAAAGTTTGAAGACCTTTGGAGGCTTAGTTACTAGTTTTTATTTTTAGCTATCTTTCTGTAACAAACTTCCATTTCTCACAGAGTTTAAGGTCTTTGCAAACATTAGCCCTTCATCTATATCATTAAAATGCTTGTCTCATTCGGAAGGGTTTACCCTTATGTTTCTCCACCATCCCTTTTATGGCTTCTTGGATTTCATATCACATTTTCCTCACCGATATTATAAAAAATATTAATTCATTTTTTCTTCAAGAATGTCTCCAGTTTGTTTTTCATATGTAAGCATTTGGTCTTCTTGTAATTTAGTTTATAAAATAAATGAGGCAAGCATCTAGCTTTCCTTTCTTACTTTTTTCCCTAGTAAATGTGCTCCAATGTCATCTACTGAATAAACTATTTTTTCTCCATGGATTTGAAATCACTTTGCTTTTGTATTTTGTTTTATATATTATTAGATCTATCTCTGGATGCTGTTCTGTTCTTCTCATTAATCTGTCTATCCCAGCATCAGGAGCACTGCTCCAAGTAATTTTACAATCAATTTAAATAATTTGCCTGAGTGGGTTCTCTTGATAATGCATACCTTTCGCACTGTGTTCTTGGCATTTTCCAGATGATTAATACGTGGTAGCATATATAGCCCCAATAAATCCAGTTGTTCTAAAATATCTAACGTTAAGTCGAACTCATTAGGTTGACATTTTAATGGATCAGATAACAGTAAGACATCTAACCAAAAATTAACTTTTGAAAATAAATAACAGGAACATAATTGTATTATTAGTGTTTCTCAAATATACCACAAAGAAACCTCTTAGCTAAAAGCCAGGTGCTCCTCAAATACCTGGCTAACAAGGGGAGGGAGTTTCAAGTGGCAGCTTAGCCCCCAGACTCAGTGTGCTAGGAGCTCATTAATATACATTCCAACTGTCTGGTTTGGGGTTTTAAAACATTCATGCAGAGAAGTATGAGTGATTTAGTATGTACCGTCTTTTATCAAATGCCTTGAGACTAGAGCAGAAGGTTGGGTAAAACAAAAACCAAACATCCAAACAAAACCCCAAAATAACAACAACAAAACAACACCATCCCAAATAAACCAAACAAAGTTTCAGCTGTGACACTGAATAACATTTTCATGTAGTTTCTTCACTGAGGAAAAAAAGAAAAAGAAAGGTTACTTGAGGTTGTTATGAAATAGAAATAAGGCATCTACAACAACGTTGCTCTTCTTTCCAGGCAATGAAGAAAAGACCTTGCTGTGCTTTCTGAAGGCTTGGGTTCAAGAGGCTTCACAGGCCCAGAATCATGCAGCTTATTCTGGGTGAAAGCGAAGGCTTTCCTCAAACGAACTTCGGATACTTTGCTTGGCCTCCTACCTTAGCACCTCATACCATCCCACCTCTGCACACTGAAAGCACTCAACAAAACCATTATTTGATGTGCAAAGCCTTCTGATTTTCCTTATCCCCTTTCAGCTCCTTCCATACTCATCCCGTCATATCGCTGTGGTGAGCTAGTTAAAGTCTTTATGGATGGGGACTGTTTATTCAACCCTTACTGTTGAACACAGTGCCTTGAAGTTTAGTGCAGCTTAGCCAACGTTTTTGGATAAATGAAAGCAAGAAAGAAGCACACAAGTCCTACTTCTGTCCTGGACTAGTAACATCACATGTAGGCATTATGTTTGGCCTGACTCTGAGAGAGAGATAGCACACAAAATAAAATGGTGACTTTGTGTTAGAGATCTGAAAATATGTCACCTGTGAACCAACGAAAGAAATAATCCATTAACATTAGTCACAAGTAAGAAAGCAAGTTCTCAGAGTCATTTCCTCACCCATTCTTCCAAGACTTATTTACAGTATTGTGCTGGGCACTGCAGATACAACCATGATCAAAATATTGCCCTCGTTCCTGTGAGCTTCAGTCTAGTGAAGGACAGAAACTAAGTGATCCATGGCAGAAAGGTGTGGTGAGAGCTGCACTTGGAGAGGTGGAGGGTGCTGTAGGAGCACGCAGAAGGTTTGTGGAAGGCTTCCCAGAGGCAATAGCATTCGGGCTCCTAAGTATAAAAGGATAAGATAAGCAGGAGTCAAAGCAAGAGCAAACTGTTTCAGAGAAAAGTTTCAAAAAGAGATATAGACAGAGTGTGGGTATTAAAGGACTCTTTATACCACATGGTTAATACAGTCAACACAATAGGAGCTAGAAACAAATTTATGAGCGGGTTAACTGAAGTGGAAAGAAACACAAGGACTGTAAACACCACCACTCAATGGGTTCCAGAATAGATAAGATGTTGAGACTTAGCTGAGTAGAGGCACTCATCTCCCTCTGCTTCCTGCTTGTGGATATGGATGGCTAGCTGTCTGAAGCTCGTGACACCACTGTCCATGAGTATGAACTCAAACTAAAGAAACCCTTCTTCCTAACTTGCTTTTGTCAAGTATTCTGCTATAACAAGACAAGGAACTAATGCATATGTTAAGGAGAAATAGAATACTCATATGTTTAGGGGACAGTCGCTCAAGCTGCACTGTTACCTTGGTGTGAGGTGACAGTGGCTGCACTGTAAAAGTGGCAGGGCAGCAGAGAGCAGGCAGTCCCTGGAACTGCCACCTAATAAGCAGAAAGCGGACTTTCTTCTGTACGGCCCAAAGTTAGAACATGGTTAACAGAAATTATGAGAAAACATATTTGGCTCAACGGATACCTGTCTAATATGAAACAATTTACCTGGAGAGACAATTAAATTCCTAACAAGGTGAGGTACTCAAGATATTCAATAAGCAATCTAAAGGGTCAAATTTTCAAATGCTGCACCAAAGCAAATAATAATTATTACTCTTATTATCAAACCAGGGTTTTGAACATGTCAGGCAGTCCTCCAAAGCAGATTATTTTAGGGTCTTCTTCAGAGTGAAGGCTTTGGAAGTCTTTGACTCTCAATTCTCATGGGAAAAATAGATCATGAAGCCTTAATGTATATCAGAGAATACATCTGTGTCACCAATCACTCTAAGGAAAATCGTACTTCCAAGTTATAAACTCCTTTGCCAACTGATGTTCTTCATGTACCATGTGTAACAAAACTCCCTGTAAACATGCAGTTTACAACACGCCCAGGTAGTGAGCTGAGCTACAACTGTTACCATGACTGAAATTAGCAACAAGACCAAAACCAGCAGCAGCTATGACTGTGCCCCCTTGGCCTGCTCACATCACATTAGCTCAGCATCTTTGTTTCATGTTCATTTTAAAGATGAGGGAGTATGTCAGAAAGATTAATTTGCTTGGAGTAGAGAAGAGGAATTGAGTCAAGCCTGTCCAACTCCATGCTCATGGTTTTCTCACTTACACATTAGTGCCATAACGCTTGAGGAAAAATCTAAAGAATCAAGGCCTATTTATTATTTGTTTACCAAATCTCAGGTACTTTGCCCTTCATCATTTCACTTCACCCATTTGATCATAATGCTTCATTTCCAAGAATGTCAGATTGTACTGAAAGTGTGAGCTCAGCTTCTGAGAAGAAGGAAAAGCATTACAATTCTCCAGTGTAAAGGAACAGGCTATGATGTTCACATTCACTAGCTCAGGTGATCTTCCAGTCCTGAGACGCAGACAAGACAGGTTATTATTCCCACTTAACTAATGCTAAAACTAAGGACCAGAGTCACAAAGTGACTACATGGCAGAGCCAGCTCTCAACAACCCGGGAATTCTGCTGGACTCCTCCTCTACTCCTCTAGTTGCTGTTTTCTATATCAGGATTGACAGAAATATCTTACAGGAAGGAAAGACAAGAAGAGAATGGATAATCACTATAATACTGCTGAACACATAGAATTATAATAACAAAATATATCAAAATACTTGAGTAAATATCAACACTTATGTGGGACACAGGACATCACAGGACCCTAAGAAACTGACTGGTGTTTATGTAGAAACCTTAAAAGCTAACTGAGAATCTTAAGCATTAATTTTATTCCTCAAATCTTAGTCCTGAAATATACTATGCAAAATAAAAACTAAATGCAGTATCAGTCTGACTTGTTACTATAACAGATGTATCTGTGTTTTTTTTTCTGTAGTTTACAAATGAAAGTTTATTTTTAAAAAGAGTTTAATTTTGGTTCAACATACCCTATTAATAATTTCCATTAGAAAAATTGCACTAAATGTACTATGAACAATGGAGGTTTGCTTTAGTGTGGATTGGTAGACTGAGGAGCTACTTCCAGTTTGTTTTGGTTTCCTGTCTTACCTGTGTGCTATGTAAGTAACATACTCCTTCCCTTTGCTATCTTGTGTGCTATCTGTGTGCTATGTAAGTAACATACTCCTTCCTTTTTTGCTATCTTGGTCTGTAGCCTCCTGATAAGTAGGACTTGATATGACTCCTAAGTTAATTACATGCCAATTAGGCAAACAGTGATTCCTGGATTATGAAACAAAGACTCATGGAGTTCTTTTCCTAGTGTATTAAAACTGCTTACAATCAATCCCTGGTCTCATAAGTTACCCCTTATTGAACAGCAAGAGAAACAATCTTACCTAGCTCCAGGATGTCCACAGGCTCTATTAAAGAAAACAAATGTTAACCATGGGTCACTAGGTAACAGGCTGAAACAGAACGATAGAAAGGTAAAGTTCTGCAGCTAAATGGGGGCTTCAAAATGTAACTACTACAACTATCTCAGTTTAAAAGGGCTTATTAATAACTGCAGAGGCATAACTTTCAATTTTGCCTCCCTTCTAAGCCTAAATAAATAAAATGAAAATGCGGAGGCCAAGCAACTCTGCCTAGAGCAATAACACTAAGCTGGATTATTTATACTCAGAATCTAGGGTTCCAGATCAAAGGAAAATAAATTTCCTTTGACAGACATGTCTATAAATGATAATATATGCTTTTGAATTAAAGAGCCAGTTAGTTGTAAACACAGACTTCTAAGAACAACTTTTATGGTGAGAAATATTGAATACAATTTTTCATGCTAAATAGTATTTTCTTACCTTGGTATTGAGATGCAGATTCTGACAAGTGACCATACTTAGGTTTTTTCACATCATTCCAGTCTATTTTACAGAAAGAGAAAAGGATGCCATAAGGAAAGAAAATATAATTCAGTATTTGTGGCAGCACGCATTAGTAGTTCTTATTAAAGAAGCACACCTCAGAGACTTCATCTAAGGAAATGATACAAATAGAGAAGAGGGTTTTATTTGAAAAGGTTCAGTTTTTCTATATAGTAAAAGAAAAAGGCAAGTGTTTCAGGATTTTGTACCTTCCGTGGGTCAGGCTTGCTCTAGCTGGCTCTTTCCCTGGTATGCCCATTGCCTCCCTCTGGAATGGGAGTGTTTATTCTGCACCAGTGAACAGTGGAAGTGTAGAAGCTGCTTACAGGTGTTCACAGTTAAGAGACTGCATGAGTTTTAGAAAAGACTGCATTTACACCTTAGATCTGTTCAAGACTAAGGGATTTTTTAAAATTGGAGTAAATGCATTCTGTCTTATCAGATTTCCATAAATCTATGGGACAGGCTTAAAGTGATATATTTGGATGTTAAGTTGGTGAGAAATAGCCTTTTATGGTTATTATTGTCAACTTGACTAGATCTAGGATCGCTTAAAATTTCTAGGAATATCTTTTTAGCTTCTAGATTGGGTTAGAGTGAGAAGATTCTCCATCACCACCAATAAATGTGGGTGGTACCATTCCTTAGGCTGGTGTCCTAGACTGCATGGAAAGGAGAAAACAGATCAGTTTCCTATGATGAGTTAAAAGTTCAAATTAAGAACTTCCAGGTAAGATGGCAGATTAGAAGCTGCATTTGCACGAGTGGGTGGATAGAAGATATGGCTGACAGAAGAATAACCAGGGTTGCTGTGCTATTCTTTAAGATGGTCCTGCTAACTCCCTTACTCACCGACAGAGGGTGCTTTCTGTACACACCAGCAAAGGTCTGTGAATGGACCTTGCCTGTTCCTGCAGCAAGTAGGCTGCAAAGCCACCCCACTGATCAGAGTAACTGCCAGGAGACTCCTGCAGGAGCAGCATAGGTGTTCTAGAGAGAGGATCTAGACTATGAACAAGAACCTGAGACAGCAGCCAGGAGACAAACTTTCCCCACCACCCTTTTCAAAACACAAGCTATGTAGGGTCTTATCAGGTATGCTGTAGGACCTAACATAGTACTCTGCAAACATACAAAAACACTGAGATGGGCTAGCTTTCCACATTCTGTCAGAGCCTGACTCACAGAAAGCCCTACCTATGGCAAGTTGTTCCTCAAATCATTATCTAATGACCAAAGACTGTTAACTTGCTTGGCAAGAAGACAGGGCACATATCTAGATGAAGGAAGGCTTAGGCATTTATGTATTAATTTCATTTCAGATTCAACTAACTTTGACTATACCCGTGTACTAGGTCAATGTAAAACTGTCTCATATATATCATATCAGGCATTATCAGTATCTTTTTAAGGTGAGAAATTAGGATGCAGTAAGAATTAGTTGGGATAAGAGCAAGGAAAGAAAAATAAAAAATAACATTCTATAAAAAAGTTAAACAACAAATAAATGGAAATAATACTTAGTGGGATACCTCCCTCTTGGTTAGGAGACTTCTAAAGTCCTTAGAACAACAAATACAGAGTTTTGCCACTGTTCTTGGATGCCCATCAGAATTTGATGGGAAAACCCTGTAAATGTAACCACACAGTTACAGAACACAGAGCACTCAAGCTGGACCTGAGCTGGAGGCTTCCTTCCTGCTGGCTAGCTCTCAGTGTGTTAGAAAGTGCGTGCAGGCTGCTGAGGGAAAGAGAGCAATTGATGCGTCTTACCCAGCTGTGAACCCTGCAAGGCACAGTAGTGTCCTACCAAGATAGTTGTGCAGTAGCTTTCTGATTTGAGGCACATCCACAGAAGGCAACCCGTTCCTGGTACTGTAGACCTACTAACAAGTCCATGACTGGGGATGACCATAGTCCCTAAAGGAGAACTTACAAGTTGTCTTTGCTAAATGGACAAGTTGTCAAATTGCCTTCTAACTACTAGTGTTTACACCCACAGCTTGGTATTGTTCTCAGCTTTGGTCAGAGGAGCTTCTAATTGGTGCTGGAAGCAGTTAATGCAGAGATTCAGAAACGGCCAACATGCCAAGAATAAGCAGTCGTCTTCTACTACTCTCAATAGGACATTTACATCACTCCTTCCAAGACTCAGGGAACAGACAGAATGTAAGGGCCAGAGGATGAGGAGGTATGCTGTGAAAATGTCTTAAGGATACAACATGGCCATTGCCCCAGTGAACCCCAGCAGCTGTGGTTATCTGAGCAAGCCCAGCCAAGACTGGGCCAGCCAACATTTCATCATGGATGGAGGACAGATTCATGAGGTCTCACCCTTCACCTAAGGGATCATTGGCAGTTAATAGCTGCTAGTGAGAGAAGTGTCATTTTCTTCACTGGAGAGTTGCCCATACTACAGTAAATAACCTCCTACTTATGCTCAAGCAAGCACAAAAACATGAAAGTAGGCAGGGGACTTCTTAGGAGAAAAAAGGATTCAGCAGAAGAGGGAGACAGAATATGCAGGGAAACAGGGGTAAAATGACTAAAATTAATTCTACACATGGATGAAGTTGTCAAAGAATGAGAAAAATAAAAATAACATCTGTGAACATGCTTATGTAGGTCTATTCATTCAACAACAGTTATCACCTGCTATTTAGCAGTCCCTACCCTAAATAGTAAGATCACTGATAAAGCAGATAAACCCTTGCCCCAGCTTATACTCTATGGTGTGCTCAGCAGGGATTTAAAAATAGCTTTTTTATTAATTAGAGGAATCTTTTCTTAAAAGATTTGTTTTACTATTTATTCAGATGTACGTGTGTGTGCTTGCTCATGCAGGGTTTCACAAATACGTGTGTATATGTGTACGTGTGTGTGCATGTGTGTACATGTGTGCAGTGTCTGTGCACATGTGTATGCGGGTGCCTATGAAGGTCAAAAGAGGGAATCAAGTGTACCTTCTCTGAGGAGAAGGGGAGAATGGAAAGAGGGGGAGTGTAAGAGTGGGACTGTGAGGAGTCCCATTCTCTGATCGGGATGTAAAATGAATAAATAAATTAATTAAAAAAGAGGGCATCAGATCCCCTGCATCTAAAGTTACAGGTGGCTGAGAGCCACATGTCATGGGCTTGGGATTCAAACTCCAGTTCTTTGGAGGAGCAGCAAGTGCTCTTAGCTGCTGAGCCTTTCCCCAGACTCTTATTTGAGGGATCTTAAAGGATATTCTTTGCAGGGAGGTTCATGTCAGAAATTTTTAGATAATAATGCTTGCCTTGTGGCTAGTCAGACCCTAAAATGAGCAAACAGAAAGGCTGGATGAACACTTATTACCAAGGATTAGGAAAACTTTCCAAGCTGAGAAGGATGTATAGGTTGGACAAGAGAAGTAACTAAATAAACTATAAGATCCTAGTGAACACTTGAGTTCTCTCTCGTTAAGCACCAAAGAACACTTGGGTACTGACAAAGCAGCAATGGACACATTTTTGCATGTATTTGTGTCGAAGAATGCGCCCACCCTGCTTATGAGCTACTAATCTGAACAGATTATGCCATATCCTCTGTCGTATCTCAGACATCAGATTCAATGAGATGAATGGAGAGAAAAGCAGTGAAATCTTCATATTCTATGTCATTCAATTTGATATGTACATTAAATTTCAAACATACTATTTCCAAAATAAATCTCTAAATGGTCTGCTACTTCCTTATTGAAATTCTACTCATTCATGCTTAGAATGAAAATTCACTGACAACATATAGGTCCCAGCCTTGTGCTAGGTAATAAGAACTGAAAAAAATAACAAAGACAGCCACTGTTTGGGTCTAGAAAAGGGGGAGCAACACATGAATCCACACATTAGAGTGTTGTAGACATTATACTAAACAAAGCACGGTGGCGAGAGGAAGACATGAGGGGAGAGCCAGGTCTATAATGGAAGATTTGAAGGGTGAGAACGGAAGGGAAGACAGTGTTCCGTGGAGTCTTGGAGCTGGAATCCTGGCAGCAGAGTAAAGCTGTGAAGTGCAGGAAGTGATGAGGGGAAGTGCTGTGTCTGCTGCCCACTCTGACATGGCAGCCACCAGCCACACCAGCAGCTGAGTACCTGCAATGTGTTGCAGTCCCGCAAGAGGTGAGTCTGCATGCAGTTTTGTGTATTTTCATTAATTTCAGGAAAAGAAAAAAACTGACTGCAGCTACTGAGAAGACTTTTACGTTTATTTGAGAAAACTTTTAAATATATTTGGAATAAAACCTGATACGTGAACTTACTTTTCCAACTGTGCGTGTTTGCCAGCGTGTTTTTACAACGTGTGCCTAGAGATGTTTGTGAGCCACTCTGTGCTTACCAAGCCTATGTCCTCTGCAAGAACAGCCAGTGCACCCAACTGGTGAGCTCTCTCTCCAGCCTAGAATTTTTTTTAAATCTAAATACAAATTAGGTATTTCTGATAAACCTAGGACCTGAGTCAAGATGTGCTAAAGAGATTCTAAACACCTTTTATTAGACTTTTATGTTGGTCACATGTCAAAATAATTTTTAGATATAAAAATTACATATATATTGTTAATTTCTGTTTTTTATCTTTTTAATGTAAGAATTTAAATCACATATGGGATTGCACTGGTCTCTACTGGAGAACACCAAGTTGGACAACTGTGCTTCAGTGTGGTGAGGCAATGGCTACTTCACTATACTTAAGTAAGAAGGAAATAAGTGCCTAGCATGAAGAGCTGGGAATAATGGAGGGCGCCTTTAACCCCAGCACTCGGGAGGCAGAGGCAGAGGAATCTGTGAGTTTGAGGCCAACCTGGTCTACAGAGCAAGCTCTAGGCCAGCCGGGGCTACATAGTAAAACCTTGTCTCAAAAATTAAAAAACAAACAACAATGACAACAAAAAACCCAACAACAAAAAGTGCTTAGATTGTGGTGCTCACAGAGACAAGAAATTCATTAATTTCAGGTTTTTCTTTTCTTTGTTTCTTTCTTTTCCCATTCTTAATAATTTTTAGCCTGGCCAAACAGGAAAATAATTTTAGTTATTTGAGAAGTAAAACTTCCAATCTCCTTTCCCAACTTGGAAAATTAACGTTAATAACAACAACCACAAGGAATTATAGGTGTAAAGAAAAGGAAAGGGGCTTCGAAAGATGGCTCAGCCATTAAAAGCATTTACTGCTCTTGTAGAGGATCAGAGTCTGGTTCCCAATGCCCATGTCAGGTGACTGTAACTCCTATAACTCCGGTTTCAGGGGATCCAATGCCCTGTCTGACTTCTCTAGGCACCTGCACTCATTTGCACAAACCTACATGCATACAGATGCATACACCAAATTTAAAAATAAACTAAACAGGAAAGTGTGGTAGTTTGAATAGTTTGGCCCCCATAGACTCATATGTTTGAATGGTGGTCACGGGGAGTGGCACTATAGGGAGGTGTGGCCTTGGAGGAAGTGTGCCACTGTGGGAGCAGGCTTTGAGGTTATATATGCTCAAGCTACCCCCGGTCATACAATTTCCTTTTGCTGCCTGCAGATGAAGATGTCGCACTCTCTGCTCCTCCAGCACCATGTCTGCACGCAAGCTGCCATGCTTCCCACCATGATGATACTGAACTGAATCTCTGAACTGTAAGCCAGCCCCAACTAAATGTTTGTTTATAAGAGCTGCCTTGGTCATGGTATCTCTTCACAGCAATAAAACCCTAACTAAAACAAAAAGGATAATAAATTTAATTAGTAACAAGAAATTCCTTAAACTCAATCTTCGTTAGGGCTCCTTAGTTCTACTTACAGGTAAGAGGGCATGAGTGGGTACTTACCACTAGGCTGCATAGTCAATGAACTAAAACTAAGCAAGGAGTGACGAAGTTTAGGACTTATTCCTGGATCCACCTCTGCCTTGCTCTGACTCTGACAAGTTAGGTTCTCTGTGTATTAATCTCTCCATCTGTAAAGAAAGGGAATGGACAGAAAGAGAATGGTTAAAATCCTATGGCGAGACCTCTAAGTACTAATACTAGGCTGCACTGTTAAGAAAAATGTATATCAGTACATATTTTTTGCTATTAGAATATCTCGGAATTAGAAGGTACCCTACAACAAGTACAACAGGTACAATTGAGCTCTTTACACTTATAGAAATAAATACAAATATTTTTATATTTGTTTCTATGCAAATATTGAAAATAAACATAGCTTCCAACTAACCAGTTAAAGCCAGAAAATCCAAAAGTCACAAAAACCTATTAATAAGGATTATGAATTTTGAAACCTTAGCCCTACAATTTGAACATATTTGGAGATAGGTTTTAGCAGGTGGTAATTACTATGAAATGAAATCACACTGATAGAGTGGCCACTGTATTGAAAATTGCAGATATATAGCATATAAAAATTTTGATATTTTTTAAAGTTTTTTGTTTGGTTTATTTTTAATTAATTAATTTATTTATTTATATTCCAAATGTTGTTACTCCTTCCTGTCCCCCCTCCAAGAGTTATTCGGCCCATTCCCTTCCCCTTTGCCTCTAAGAGTGTGTTCTCTCACCTACTCCACCTCACCACACCACACTGCCCCCACCCAGGCATCCATCCCCCTTCCCTGGGTCATCAAGTATCTACAGGATTAGGCGCATCCTCTCCCACTGAGGCCACTCAAGGCAATTTTCTGCTACATATGCTCTGGGGTCCATAGACCAGCCCATGTATGCTCTTTGATTGGTGGCTTAGTCCCTGCGAGATCCTAGGGCTCCAGGTTACTTGACATGGTTAGTCTTTCCATGGGGTGGCTATCCCCTTCGTTTTCCTCAATCCTTTCCCCAACTCTTCCATAGGGGTCCCTGCCTTCATTCCAATGGTTGGCTGTAAGTGTCAGCATCTTTCAGTCAGCTGCTAGTAGACTCTCTCAAAGGACAGCCTCACTAGGCTCCTGTGTGCAAGCACAGCATAGTATCAGTAATATAGTATCAAGTCTTGGGGCCTGCCCGTGGGATGGATCCCAAGTTGTGCTGGTCACTGGATGACCTTTCCTGCCATCTCTGCTCTGCTTTTGTCCCTGTATTTCCTTTAGATAGAAACAATTCTAGATCAAAAGTTTGAAGTTGGGTTGGTGACCCCATGTCCACTGGGGGCCCTGTCTGTCTACTAAAGGAAGATTCTTCAGGTTCCATCTCCCCACCATTGGTCATTTCTGCTAAGGTCACCCCCACTGAGTCCTGGGAGCCTCTTACATCCCAAGACTCTGAGACTTTCTAGAGGTTGCCCTTATCCCCCTAAATTTTTAAAGGACAGAATTAAAATAAGTAGAGCCCCGACATGATATACTAAGACAAGGAACCTCCAAAGATGTAACTATGTTTTGTTCAGGAAATTTTCTCCAGTGCCCATGTGTTCGAGACTCTTCCCCACTTTTTCTTCTATTAGTTTGAGTGTATCTGGTTTGATGTGGAGGTCCTTGATCCACTTGGACTTAAGCTTTGTACAGGGTGATAAGCATGGATCGATCTACATTCCTCTACATGCTGACCTCCAGTTGAACCAGCACCATTTGCTGAAAATGCTATATTTTTTCCATTGGATGGTTTTGGCTCCTTTGTCAAAAGTCAAGTGCCCATAGGTGTGTGGGTTCATTTCTGAGTCTTCAATTCTGTTCCATTGGTCTATCTGTCTGTCTCTGTACCAATACCATGCAGTTTTTATCACTATTGCTCTGTAATACTGCTTGATTTCAGGGATAGTGATTGCCCCTGAAGTCCTTTTATTGTTGAGGATAGTTTTAGCTATCCTGGGATTTTTGTTATTCCAGATGAATTTGCAAATTGTTCTAACTCTATGAAGAATTGGATTGGAATTTTGATGGGGATTGCATTGAATCTGTAGATCGCTTTTGGTAAAATGGCCATTTTTACTATATTAATCCTGCCGATCCATGAGCATGGGAGATCTTTCCATCTTCTGAGATCTTCTTTAATTTCTTTCTTCAGAGGCTTGAAGTTCTTATCATACAGATCTTCCACTTGCTTGGTTAAAGTCGCACCGAGGTATTTTATATTATTTGGGTTTATTATGAAGGGTGTCGTTTCCCTAATTTCTTTCTCAGCTTGTTTCTCTTTTGTGTAGAGGAAGGATACTGATTTGTTTGAGTTAATTTTATAACCAAGTCACTTTGCTGAAGGTGTTTATCAGGTTTAGTAGTTCTCTAGTGGAACTTTTGGGATCGTTTAAATATACTATCATATCATCTGCAAATAGTGATATTTTGACTTCTTCCTTTCCAATCTGTATCCCTTTGATCTCCTTTTGTTGTCTGATTGCTCTGGCTAGGACTTCACACCAATGGCTTATGCTCTAAGATCAAGAATTGACAAATGGGATCTCATAAAACTACAAAGCTTCTGTAAGGCAAAGGACACTGTCATTAGGACAAAACAGTAACCAACACATTGGGAAAAGATCTTTACCAATCCTACAGCTGATAGAGGACTTATATCCAAAATATACAAAGAACTCATGAAGTTAGACTGCAGGGAGACCTGCATAACCTATTTAATAACCCTATTAAAAATGGAGTTCAGAGTTAAACAAAGAATTCACAGCTGAGGAATGCCGAATGGCTGAGAAGCACCTAAAGAAATGTTCAACATCTTTAGTCATAAGAGAAATGCAAATCAAAACAACCCTGAGATTCCACCTCACACCAGTCAGAATGGCTAAGATCAAAAACTCCAGCGACAGCAGATGTTGGCGAGGATGTGGAGAAAGAGGAACACTTCTCCATTGTTGGTGGGATTGCAGACTGGTACAACCCTTCTGGAAATCAGTCTGGAGGTTCCTCAGAAAATTGGACATTGCACTCCGTGAGGACCCAGCTATACCTCTCTTGGGCATATACCCAAAAGATGCTCCAACATATAACAAAGACACATGCTCCAATATGTTCATAGCAACCTTATTTATAATAGCCAGAAGCTGGAAAGAACCCAGATGCCCTTCAACAGAGGAATGGATACAGAAAATGTGGTACATCTACACAATGGAATACTGCTCCACTATCAAAAACAATGAATTTATGAAATTCATAGGCAAATGGATGAAACTGGAAAATATCATCCTGAGAGAGGTAACCCAATCACAGAAAAACACACATAGTATGCACTCATTGATAAGTGGATATTAGCCCAAATGCTCGAATTAACCTAGATGCACAGAACACATGAAACTCAAGAATGATGTCCAAAATGCGGATGCTTCACTCCTTCTTTAAAAGGGGAACAAGAATACCCTTAGGAGGGGATAGGGTGGCAAAGTTTAAAACAGAGGCTGAAGGAACGCCCATTCAGAACCTGTCCCTCATGTGGCCCATATGTATACAGCCACCAAACTAGATAAGATGGATGGAGCAAAGAAGTGCAGGCTGACAGGAACCGGATGTAGATCTGTCCTGAGAGACACAGCCAGAATACAGCAAATACATAGGCGAATGCCAGCAGCAAACCACTGAACTGAGAATGGGACCCTCGTTGAAGGAATCAGAGAAAGGACTGAAAGAACTGAAGGGTCTTGAGACCCCATATGAACAACAATGCCAACCAACCAGAGCTTCCAGGGACTAAGCCACTATCCAAAGACTCTACATGGACTGACCCCGGGCTCCAACTGCATAGGTAGCAACAAATAGCCTAGTAAGGGCACCAGTGGAAGGGGAAGCTTAGGTCCTGCCAAGGCTAGACCCCCCCAGTGAATGGGATTCTTGGGGGGAGGGTGGTAATGGGGGGAGGATGGGGGGTATGTTGGCCTGGAAACCTCGAAAGGGAATAATACTTGAAATGTAAATAAGAAATACGCAATTTAATAAAGATGGGGGGAGGAGATGTAAGTATGCTCATTTTCTGTTGGCTGTCTCCTCCTGGGCATGCTGGCTCAGTCTGAGTTCATGCATGCATCCATTACAGTGACTTAGAAGGCCTGTGTCTTGGTGTGCACCATCTCCTCTGGCTCTTATGTTGTTCCATCCTCTCTTCCGCAGTGCTTCCTGTTCCTTGAGGTACAAGATTTGGTGCACAAAGGGCTGAACAAAAGGCCTCTCCATCTCTGCATACTATCTCGCTGTGGGTCTCTGTATTTGTTCTGATACCGGACTAGGATTCTCTGATGATGGCTGAGCTAGGGACTGATCATATTCGTCCTTCTGGGTATGGGTAACCTCACTCAGGATTTTTTCAAATTTCATCTACTTATCTACAAGTTTTATGATTTTATTGTTTTTAAAGAAGGATTAATGTTTCACAATATAAATATAAGACATTTTCTTTATCCATTTTTTTCTTAAGGGTCATAAAGATTGTTTCCAAATTCAGGGTATTATGAATATAACTTCAATGAACATATTTGATCATATATCTCTATGATAAAAGTTTCACTATATAACCTCAAACTTGCTATGTAGCCCAGGCTTGCCTTGAATCCACAATCCACTTTCTAGGCCCCTAAGTGCTAGAATTATTTTCACGTTCCACTACATTTGCATGTATTTCTGGAAATTTTTAAAAGAAAGATATGTGGTTGAAATATCAACAGGTATGGAAACATTCCTTATAAATGGGATAAAACATCACTCTGTCCACCCATGAAGCCAGGAAACATTGGACAGATTCAGCATATGATACTATTTTAAAATCAGCTGTAAACTGTAACATATATTACTATTAATTCTTAGCACTGTATCGCTATCATAAAGTGTCTACCATATGCCAGGTAGTATACTAAGTATCTCACTAACAGACATGATCTTGTGAGTACTCACCATGTGGGAAATATTACTGTCTCCTTTACTAGTAAGGAAATGATACCAAAAAAGATTAATTAACTTTCTTTCATTAGAAAAATCATTTGAACCCAAACAATATTCTTCCTTTAAAAAAACTTAAATTTTTTATTTTAAAAATCTCCTTATCATAAGAAATGGTACTTAACCCATTTATTTCTTTACTGTTTATCTTTAATTATGTGTGTGTTGGGGGGGGTTACATTCATATGAGAGTGCAAATGCCTGCAATGGACAGAACCCATGAGAATCCCTGGAGCTGGAATTACAGGGAGGTCTGAGCTACCCAACATGGATTCCAGGAAGTAAACTTGGGCCCTCTCCAAGAATAAATAGTATGTGCTGTTAACCGCTGGGCCAGTCTCTCCAGCCCTGGTTTTTATTTTTATTGATTTAGTATATCTGTGTTTGTGTTATGAATATGTGTGTGGGTACCTGTAGAGGTCAAAAGAGGGTGTTGGAACTTTGGAGCTGATATAAGTACTGGGGGCCAAATTCATGTCCTCTGCAAAAGTAGTCAGTGCTCTTGACCACTGAGTTATAGTTCAGTACTCCTCCATGTTTGACTATAGTATCTCCCATCTCTGTGCTGTCTCACCCAACAAAAACGACACAAGGAAACCTTTGAATGCTTCTCACATGCTTATTGTTACCTCAATCTGGATACTGAATAAGAGTGGCATAGTGAATTACTTTTTAAAATGTAAAGCTAGATTAAATGTAGAATGCTCATAGGTATGGTACTATGTTTCAAATGCTCATAAAGTTTGAAAACTATAAAAGGACAAGAGGTTTGAAAGAACATACAAATGTAAAGAGGTGAGGAAGTGGAGCAAAGGAATAGGAAAGAAGGGACGTTCCCCTAAAAATGAGCCTGGAAAACAAAGACGTATCAAACATACCTCTGAAGACCCACTATGAAAAGACAACTCCTTTGGTTTGGGATAAAACATAATTCCATGCCAGTATATACAGAGCTCAGAGTGTAAGAACTGGAAATAGAATACGTGTTTGAAATAGACAGAGAACTGGTGTGGGACATCCGACTGATGAGTCACTTCCATTAGCTGATGTTCTTAGTGCTTCTCAGGCAATTGTCTGCCTCCAGAGCCTCTTAATTTATATACTTCATTTGGAGACAAGAGTGAGATTAATATTCCTCTGGGGCGTGCTCTAGGAGAAGGAAGGGCAGCAAACCTGGCAATCCTGTTCCCTCTACATAGCAGATGTATGCAGACAAGAAGAGATTTCTGCCACTTGCTTTGTAACAAATCATGCATCTCTGTGTGTACATACAAGAATCCCAGAGAACAGCAACATTTTCTTCAACAACCAAAGGCAGCTAGCAATGGAGGGTTCATGGAAATGCTGAGAGGCAATAATGCTCTTTGTCCTATCAATATGCCTAAAGATAGATAGATAGATAGATAGATAGATAGATAGATAGATAGATAGATAGACAGACAGACAGACATATAATTTTTATTGGTTATTTTATTTACATTTCAAATGTTAGCTCCCTTCCCGGTTTCCCATGATATTCTTTAGAATGCTTCTGGCTCATGCTTCTTGAACAGAAGGTTAGTGGTTCCAATGTTACCATGTTATATTTCCAGGAATACAAATGTGAACCCAATGTCATGAAGTCTCACCATGCAGTCCAAACTAGCTTCAAATGTTCAATTTTCTGAAGTATCTCCAGTTTAGAGTATCACTAAGCTCAACCTTGTTACTATTTGGAATAAAAGAAATGATAGTTCCATATGCTCTACTCTATGTCAGTCAGAATACATCAGAGATAGGCCCTTCCGGTCAAATCTAGATCTGTAAGCCTGAATGTGCTACAAGCACATAATCTTATTTCAAAGCAACCAGAAAAGGGTTTTCCTTTTAAGATTTAAGTGTGTGTGTGTGTGTGTGTGTGTGTGTGTGTGTGTGTGTGTGTGTGTGTGTAGGTGCTTTGGCCACATGCATACCCATCCATGTACTACTGTGTGTATAATATCCTTGGAAGTCAGAAGATGGCATTGGATCCTCTGAAACTGGATTTTTAGATGGTTATGAGCCAGTATGTTGGTGCTGGAAATAAAATCTGGGTCCTCTGGAAAGCAGACTGTGGTTTTTAACCCTGAACCATCTCTCCAGCCTGGGCTGCGAACTATGGATGGTTAGGAAGGAAAAGACTTGGGAGAAATACACAGCCTGTTTGTAACTCTGTGGAGGACTCTTATGCAGAGGAGTGATGAGGTTCCTCTTCTTGTTCAATAATTACTCCAGGAGGAAAACTGCCAACTGGAGGGTGGAAGTCCCAGATAGGAAGATGTGAACACATTACTTAGAAATGTTGGCAGTCAAAGGTATCCAAAAATGAGATAAGTTCACTATAAAGGAAAGGATGAATTTAGCATTAGAGAAGGTTCAGACCCAGAAGTCAGATAATCTCTTGGTCAAGACATTTTAATTCATTGGATAAAAGAGGGTATAATGTTAAATTTTTCAAAGTCTACTTTTAATCATGGTTCTTAAATGCTTTAACCTCCCTTCTTACCCACCAGAGGTAGTGAGAAAGAAAGGATATAGGACAAGTGGACCTGTTTAGAAATGGTTCTTTGGAGCAAATCCATCTGCCTTGTCAGGAAATTAGCAGTTCAGTTCACAGGTCACCAGCGGCAGCTCAATACACTCGCAAACACTTCACAGATATACCAGCAGTCCAGTTGGGTAAGTATCAGGATAACAACATGGCGGCATGACCTAGCAGGAATGCCCAGGCCTCAGCTGAATCCACAGGAGTCAGCAGAAGGACCAGGGCCAACAGGAACGAATGTCAGGAACAGTTCTCAGCTGTGCCTCTCTCAGCAAATTGAAGATCAGTGAAGACAGGAGACCAAGAAGCATTTAGCTATGCAACCAAGCCAAGCTCAGCCAAGCCTCTGTCACAGTCTGTTGGGTCCAAACATCAAGTGTCCTCAGTACATCAAGTGTCTTGCCTCAGAAGGTGAATCTGTCTCAGCTGACATCATTCTACCAAACAGCCCAAAGAAGCCACAGCACACCACCAGAAGTTTTTCCGTGTGTTTCTCTCTATGACATCCCAACAAATGGAGCTCAACTACACAATGGAAGATGGACCAATACATGCCTGTCGTTGTTAGCAAAGAATCCTTCATCACATGTCCTCCTATGTACTTGCTTTAGCAGAACATCGTTTCCCTGTGTCTGCTTTAAAGGAACATTCCTTTATGAGTCTGCCTTAGCCATTTACCTGTGTCCACTTCAGTGAAATGTTCCTTCACATTTGTCCCAGGCAAAACACCATCTGACACAACTGACTTTCTAAGAAACCTTAAGTTTCCACTTCAAAAGGAACTACACTTACTGCTTTTAAAGTCCTTTCCAAATCTGACAATCTAAATCTAAGTCCTGGTTTCGACTATAAGTAATAAATGTACAACTTAAAGTTTTGCACATATTTGTGTGTAGATTTGTGATTTTTTGTGGGGTGACTTAAGACTTTTCATTTTTACAGTAATGCAAAGGGCACTTATCTTAGTTACTTTTCTGTCAGTATGATAAAACATCATGACCCAAATTACAGAAGAAAGAATTTATTTGGGGTTTACAGTTTATAGAAGAAAGAATTTATTTAAGGCTTCCAGTTTCAGAGAATTAGAGTCCATAACCATCATAGTGAGAAATTTAGCAGCAGGCAAACAAGCATGGCACTGAAGCAATAGCTGAGAGCTCCAATCTTAAGATAAAATCAGGAGGCAGAGAAACTCAAAGCCCACCCATAAGACACACCTCCTCTAACAAGGCCACACCTCTGAACCCTTCCCAAATATTTCTACCAACTGAGATCAAGTATCAGTTATTTGAGCCTATGGGAGCCATTCTTATTCAAACCACCACAGTACCCAATGCAACCATACTTTCACTCACAGTATAGTATTTAACAAATAACACAAGATATTAAACCTTATCGCAATTTGGGTTTTATGTTTGATGACTGTCCAACTGTTGGTTAAATGTAAAGTGTCCTATGTGTATCTAAAGTAGGCTAGGTAAACTATATGTTTGGTAGGCCAGGTATACTTAAATGTATTTTTGACTAATGATTTTCAACTTATAATCAAGGCTAATTAAGGCTACTGATTAGGACATGTCTATACACATTATACATGCACACACATGCATAATATATATTATATATGCACACACAATAGCAGCTCTCTCAGTTGGCTTATTGAAATGTGACACAGGGGCAGCAAACACGGCAGCAGCATCTTTGCTTCCTGCTTATTTATCTCTCATTTACTGGCATTTACATACTTTATCTTAGGGCCTACGAGCCTCAGGAGCAATAGCAGCAGGACATAGCTCAATTTTATGCCCTTTATCTACCACAATATAACTTCATATGTTTAGAAAAAAATAGTGGAGACTGTGAGCCTATTTTGCTTTACATAGTATGCATAGTACTGAAGATACTTTTATTAAATATTAATTAATAAATATTTTATTAAGAATGAAGTGTATCTTGGAGACACCAACAGATTAATTTGCATCAAATATTAAGATGTTATTTATGGAGGATTTCAGTATCATCTCATAGATTGTGCTATTTTTTTAAGCAGGCCTTTTCTGTTCCTATCTGATTTGTTGGTGATATCTTACAGCTACAAAAAAGTTGTAGTGCTTTTTATAGAGCTTAAATGTACATTTTCTAATGTCCATTAAGCTGGAAAAATATTTGCTCAATCATGTTGATTATGGTTTGCAATGTTTTGGGAATGGTCAGATTTAGAGGCAAAACTATCTGTGATAAAGCCTTATAATTAAGAGTCTAAGTCTCCGGGGTTGGGGATTTAGCTCATTGGTAGAGCGCTTGCCTAGCAAGCGCAAGGCCCTGAGTTCGGTCTCCAGCTCCGAAAAAAAGAAAAAAGAAAAAAAAAAAAGAGTCTAAGTCTCTTAGTCCACCACTGTTACCACTCAGGGTTAACAAATACAATTTACTTTATGAAATTCTGTATAAAGGATAAAGTGTAAAGACTACAGGAGATAGCCATGTAGAAAGCACTTTTCAAACTATGAAGACCTATGTAGTTTGTCCACAGGCTTTGTTAAAGCTACAGAACAAGCTGGCAAGAAGGGAATAATCTTTATTCAGTATGTTTTTGTAACAGAAAACATTCATGCACAGCTAAACAGAGGATAAGTCTATATCCATCCTATGCATACAGACTCTGACCTTTTCAAGGATCTCATTTTGCATAGCACCATCAGCTATACCAAATAGAAAATCATTTTCCTTAGAAAGCTGTGAAGAATCTGGAAGCAAAAACATACATAGAGAAAAAATAGAAAAGTGAAGTAATGTAGATTAAAAGAGACTTGTGGTGAAACTGGGTTTCTAACTCACAGAAGTCATCAGATTGGGTATCCAGACAGACCTTCCCAAGAGCAGCATTTTGGTTAAGTTTCCAGTTTCTAGGATTTTCTTCTTAGTTTTGCGGACTCTAAATATTAATGCTGTTAAAAGTAGATTTTTTATGAATAAAAACCTGTTTGCCCACAATAATAATAATACTATTTTTTAAAAAGCCAACCATCCTAAAATTTTCAATGACCAGCACTGTTCAATTTAACAATACACCTCTGCCAAATCAACATGAAAACCAGAAGAGTCGGGAGAGTAGAAGCAGTTGAGACAGTGACAAAGCTTTCCTGTAAAACGGTAGTGGGATCTGGAGAAATGGCTCAATGGTTAGGAACACTGGCTGCTTTTGCAGAGACCCTGGGTTTGGTTCCCAGTACCTACATGGTGGATCTGAAGCCCTCTTCTGGTCTTCAAGGGCACTGCCTACATTGCTAGCAAAATATGCAGATACATAAAATAAAAATCTTTTAAAAATCTCAATATTTTCAATTAGGTGAGCCATGTAGTATCTGCTCAAACACGTCAGTTCTATTGTAGTATAAGAGCAGCCACAAGTAGCACAAAAATTAATGGGCAAGGTTATGTTCCAATATTTTAATTCAAAACCAGGTAACAGACCATACCTATTAATAGAAAAATCATCAACAAAACACTAGCAAACAAAATTCAGTCACATGGTCTAAGGATTATTACATACAAAATATCAGAAAAAGATACTTCCAGAATGCAAAGATGGCTCACCATATGAAAACCAAACGATGCAATGTAGGCCATAAACAGAAAAAGATTTTTAAAAGGCAGAAATTTGAAAAATCTCAATTGATGTTAAAAAAACATTTGACAAAATTCAATACTTTCATAATAAAGCACTCAACAATAATATCTTTAACATAATAAACATCACATATGAAAAACTCATAGCTAATAGGATAAATAAAAAATTTGAAAAAAATTTCCCTTAAAATTAGGAAAAAGACATCTATGTCCCATACGCCATTTCTAAATAGTTGCTTTTTACTACTTAGGAAATAATAAGAGGAAAAAGTTCATCTATCACATCTGTAC
Source organism: Rattus rattus (assembly GCF_011064425.1). Lineage (NCBI taxonomy): Eukaryota > Metazoa > Chordata > Mammalia > Rodentia > Muridae > Rattus > Rattus rattus. The sequence continues at coordinate 36,555,983 of NC_046154.1, forward strand.
AGGTAGGCTTTAAGAAAAACTTCAATCTGTGACTGGCTGGATACGACAGGAATAGAGCACTCCTATGTGGAGCCCACAATAAGGGCTGACTGTGCTGAAGTCTAGCCAGAGCAATTAGGTAGGAAAAAGTAATTAAAGGCATCCAGACATGAAAGGAAGCAGCAAAACAATCTTTGCAGCTGATAGAGCAATACAGTAAACCTTGGTAAGTACACACACACACACACACACACACACACGCACACACACACGCACACACACACACACACACACACACACACACACACACACACACATACACGAGGGCACCTGTGAACACATGGAAGAGTTACAGGAACTAATAAACTCAGCATAGTTTCAGGATGTAAACGATGGATAATCTGAAAAGGAGATTAAAATAATATGAAAAATAAAAAATAGGAATCTTTTTAAAATGTATTTTTATGCCCATTGGTGTTCTGCCTGCATGTCTGTGAGAGGGTGCCAGGTTATATGGAACTTAAGTTAAAGACAGTTGTGAGCTGCCATGTGGGTGCTGAGAATTGAACTCAGGACCTCTGGAGAGAAGCCAGTGCTCTTAACTGCTGAGCCACCTCTCCAGCCCAACATAGGAATTGTTTAACTAAAGAAATGAAAAAGACTTGTATACTGAAAATTATCAAACAATTCTGAAATATTAAAGGCAATAAATAAAATCAATCAATAAAAGGCAATCAGTGTTCATGAATTCTAAGACTAGTACTGTTAGGATTATGATCCTACCCAAGGTAATGTACAGTCAAAATGAAATTCCTATGAAAACCTCAATCTTTCTTCTTTGCCTTCCACACGGCTAGAGAAAGTGGTCTTAAAATTTACATGGAAGTGCGAGAGGGAGGACTCAGTGAAATGTTTGTCTTGACGACATGAAGATCTGAGTTCAAAGCCTAGAACCCATGTACAAACCCAGGTGTAACGGCCGTGTCTATAATCCCAATGCTGGGGAGACAGAGAGGGAAGGATTTCTGAGACTTGCGCCAGCCAGGTGAAGTGAGTGAGAGAGCCTGTCTCAAAAGACAAGATGGAGAACAATTGAGGAAGATACCCAATGCTTATCTCTCTGGCCTTTTCACACACTTGCACACACACAGTCTTCAAAATGTATATAGTGGACAATATGAGTGAGTGATGAATATGCAAATATGAGATTCTCAGAAATATATATTGACTTTTAATGTATACGAAATCTTTTTAAAAATCCCAAGCAGCTAAAAGAATATTTAAAAATATTTTAATTAATGCCATAGAGCAAAATTGAACCTGTCATATATTACATACATACATACATACATACATACATACATACATACATACACATGCTAATTAAATTAAAATTCATTAAGAGCTAAAATGTAAAATTGTTAGGAGAAAAGCCAGGGAGAGTCTTTGCTACATTTAACCTGTCAGTGGTTTTACATACCACTGAAGTGGCTCAGTGGTAAGAACTCCCAGAACCCATATGGTGGCATAAAACCACCTGGAATTCCAGTTCCAAAGGATCCGATGTCCTCTTCTGACCTCTGTGCACCACCACTCACAGTGCACCTGAACTTACACAGGCTCACATACATACACATAAAAATTTAGGAAATATTTTATTGTCTTATTTTTTAAAAGATTTACTTATTTATTTTATATAGCTGACTTCAGCCACACCAGAAGAGGGCATCGGATCCCATTACAGATGGTTGTGAGCCACCATGTGGTTGCTGGGAATTGAACTCTGGACCTCTGGAAGAGCAGTCAGTGCTCCTAACCACTGAGCCATCTCTCCAACCCTATTTCTGATTTTTTTTTAATTTTAAGACAGGGTTTTACTGTGCAGCCCTGGCTGTCCTATAACTCACTCTGCAGACCAGGCAGGTTTTGAACTCAGAGAGCTCCGCCTGTCTATAACTCCCAAGTGCTGGGATTAAAGGTGTCCACCACAACAGTCAGTCGTAAGTAAATATTTATGTAAACATAAGTATCATTAATAAAACTCATTCTTTTTCATAATAAGTCTTCAAAATTTGGTATGTGGTTATAAATATAGCTCATATCAATTTAAATAAAATTTTTCATCAGAAAATCATGACCTGTATTTTGGTTTTTAAGATAATTGAAAAAACATCTCATATCAAGTTGTTCAAAACATGCTTAGAATTTTTCCAAGAACCTAAATGAAGGTTAGTTTCTAATTTAAAGTTATATTAAGTTTAAAAAACAGTAGTTGAAATCACACTCAAGCTTGAAAGGATAAATATTAAGGATATATCATGTACTAAATTTTCTCTAACCATTTCACATGTATTAAAACGTTCAATTATCTCTATTTTACAAGGCAAGAGCTATTATTTTCACAGTAGAAAAGGTCTGAAAATTTGTTTACACATTCAGTTAATGGTGAATTTAATTTACTTAAAAGCAATAGAATCTGGTCAAATTTCTTACCTCTAAGGTTTTTTAAGAAAACCAGAATACTTGGTTTTACTTAACAGAAAATCCAATCTTTTGCATATGAGAGGTTCTCAGTATTAACCTTTTCATAGATCCTGTCTGGATTATATTAATGTAATTTGATGATACCCCTTTCATTTTGAATCTTTTAAAGGCTGAAAGTACCTTCCCATGGCCTACGCAGCACAGTGTGATCTGGCCCTGAGCTGCCTGCCTCTCTTGACCCCTCCCTCGCTCTCACCATCCACTCCATGCTCAGTCTCTACTGAGGCCAGAATCGCTCATTATGGGACTATTTCATCCTCTATTCACTTGTGCCAACCTTTTCTTTTTCAGGCCTCCTTTAAAATGTAAGCTCCTCAAAACCTTCCTGACCTCTCAAAGTTGTCATCAGTGGATAGGCACACCCAAAAAGTAGAAGGACAGTGCCACCCACCCATCTCAAAAATTCTAACCCAGAATTGTTCCTGTCTACAGAAAATACAAGGACTAAGAGTGGAACAGAGACTGAAGGAAAGGCCATTCAAAAACTGCCCAACCTAGGAATTCATCCCATCTTCAGATACCAAACCCCGACATTATTGCTGATGCTAAGAAGCACTTACTGACTGGAGCCTGGTATAGCTGTCCCAAGAGGCTCTGCCAGAGCCTGACAAATATAGATGTGGATGCTCGCAGACAGCTATCAAACCCCATGGGGACTCCAATGGAAGAGTTAGGTCAAAGACTGAAGGAGATGAAGGGGATTGCAACCCCATAGGAAGAACAATATCAACTAACCAGATTCCCTAGAGCTCCCAGGGACTAAGCCATCAACCAAAGAATACACACAGAAGAACCCCACAGCTGGATCAAAGGATTGCCTTATCTGGCATCAATGGAAGGGGAGGCCCTTAGTCCTGTGGAGGCTCAATGCCCCAGTGTAGGGGGATCTAGGGTGGGAGGTGGGTAGAGCACCCTCACAGAGGCAGGGGGAAAGGGATGGGATAGGAGGCTTGCTGAGGAGAAACCAGGAAGGGGGAGACAACATTTGAAATGTAAACAAATAAAATAGCCAATAAAAAAGTTGTCTGTCATTCAAATCTCTATTATTCTTTAGTTCTCTACAAAGTAATTAACACCATTAATATTTTCTACATCTATTTATGTATCTCTCCCAACACAGCCTTGTCTTTGTTATTTACTCAGCCCTAGATCTCAACACCTGGAATATGCCTAGCAATAGAGGAAACAGTATTTAGGGGTCAAATGAAAGTATTCTAATAGCTTGGAAAAACAGTACAATTTTTTAAAAAATTGAACAAGAACACAGTAGTCACGATTGAATTTTTAAGTTTTTTCTTGGAAAGATTATAATTAAAACCCCTGAGTAGATTTCTGAGAGAAAAATAATTAATGAAAATTGTTGAAGTTTGGTTCTAATGCTTTGAATTAATCCAGCTCCCCAAAATCTGTGGGAATCTGTGTTTCCAAACACTGAAGTCCTTATCCCCAATTGGCTTTAGATCAATTAATAAAGAGCCAATGGCCAATGGCTGGGCGGTGAGAGAGAGGCGGAACTTTTAGATTTTCAAGGGCTAGGAACTAGAAGGGAGGGAAAAGAGAGAATTGCCATGATTCGGAGGGAGACATCAGACTTAGAGCTGCAGAAGGAAAATCATCCGAAATGTAGGTGAGGAGAAATGCGGCCCATGGAAGGGCTGCCCTGAAGTGTCTGGGCAGCAAAGACTAGGGGGACACCCAGATGGAGCCAGGGCAACAAAGATAAAATACAGCATTAGAGGATTAGAATTAGCCAGGATTGCAGATGGAAATGTGTGCTAGCTGTGGGGAGGATTAGAACTGCCCAGCCTATGAGCTAGTCAAAGCATATTAAAATTAACTGGTGCAGGGTGTGTGTGTGTGTGTGTGTGTGTGTGTGTGTGTGTGTGTGTGTGTGTGTGTGTGTGTGTGTGTGTGTGTGTGGCGCCGCGTGTAGCTTCTTTCTTTCATGGATCCAGATATGGCTCTTGGGCAATCACGCACATGCAATTTTTGTTACACAAAGCAGTTTAGCTAATTACAGAAAACCTCCTAAAATTAAACAAAACCAAGATGAACACTTTTACATTTCTCTGTAAGGCACTGTAACTCGATAGGATCACTGTTTAAAGGCACCTTCATGATAGAAGGAATTGAGTAACAAGGATTATAATTCAGCTTTACAGGGCTTCTGAATACGGTTTGTACAACCTGACACAAAGGCAAATCCTAGCTCATTAAAAGCCATTTAAAAGCCATGCATTCAAATGACAAAAGATTTTTAAAATACATTCTACAGCCACTTATAGCACCGGAAATAGAGAAAGAACCAGAAACTTGAAAGGATTTTTGTAATATAAAACATAAATAGCTTTTAGGAGAAAACCATTCAAAGCTGAGCATCTCTCTGAACAAACACAGTAAACAAATAACCAAGCAACCCACCTGTTTATCTCTTGATACACTATAAGGTCTAATTTTCCTGAGAGAGGCTGAGAAGAACTAAGACTCCCAACTCCATGTTCACACCCCACCCATGTGCATGAAAGTTATAGCTGCAGAGATGGGCTTTAGGCTACTAGGTCCAAGTTGTGCAGTGCTGTTTTTATTCATTTTAAAAGTTCTTTTTTTTTTAGATTTTATTTATTCATTTTATATATGATGCGTACACTGTCACTGTCTTCAGACACACCAGAAGAGGGCATCAGATCTTGTTACAGATGGTTGTGAGCCACCATGTGGTTGCTGGGATTTGAACTCATGACCTCTGGAAGAGCAGTCAGTGCTCTTAACCGCTGAGCCATCTCTCCAGCCCATTTTAAACGTTCTTTAAAGTGAGAAAGGAAAAGACTAGAATTTAAAACACCCACTCTAAAAGAGACATCCCCGAAAGACCAGCTAAAAGTGTTCTACAGAAAGTACAATCATTTCAGTACCCAAGACTCCAAAAAAAATTTTTTTTGTTTTTTTTTTGAGACAGGACTTCTCTGTGTAGCCCTGGCTGTCCTAGAACTAGCTCTGTAAACTGGCCTGGTCTTGAACTCAGAGATCCTCCTGCTTCTGCCTTCCGAGTATTGGGATTAAAGGCATGTGCCACCACCACCTGGCTCCAAAGATATTTTAAGGTAAAATAGGAATAGTATAGTAGCAGAAGTCACTCTCACATTTCCTATTCTCCTCAGAGCTGGTCATAAAAAACAAGGAAGGTTTTCTCACTTTCCCTCAACACAAGTCCTATCCTAAGACCCTCATAGTAAAAGTTACCTCCTATACCAGGAGGTAAGCAATCCTGGAAAAATCTAACAAACTTCTGGCCCTAACTGCTGAAGCCCCCAAGTTCTGACCATTATACTTCATCCCCTTTGTTAATTTTATTTCTCCCTGACTTCTTCATCAAAGCTGGCATAAAAATACACAAACCATTGAGCACCATGCCCTTATAAAGGCTTGAATATCATGAGAAAACTTATATGAGTTAAATACGTGCTTTTCTCTTGTTAATGTCTTTCATTATGTGGAAATATGCAGTGAACATATGACAAGGAGAGGACAGTTTCCTCCCTTACAGTGTGTCCATTAGAAATAGTTTAAATGTTTTGCTGAAGCTGCCACTGTAAGGCTTAATGAAGGACATCAACAGTGCACTGGTCTTCAGGATAAGCAGAGATTGAAGGAGAGAATAGACACTTGCTTGAGCATGATTTATAAAGAATGACCATCTCTCTCAAAAACTTTAAAAGTTAGATATTATCTCAACTACAGAAATATGCACATCTGTACATGCCTACATACACATCTGAGGCTTAGAATAACTTAGGCAAATTATTCAGATATCAATTAATATAAGGTCAGCCAAGTTTGAGATCAAAATCTACACACAGGCATGAAAGCATGAGCTCCTCGGCCATCTCTACCATTTACTCTGTGACACTGGTTGTGAGCCCGGCCTCAGGTGGCTGGGCCGTCTCTCCAGCTCCTGTGTCACTTACTGTTGAAAGGCATCTAACTGTTACTATCTCAGTTACTATATTTGAGAGGCACTTTAAATAATAAAGATAATAAAATCATTTTACAAAATCCAACTATATAAAGATCTCATCCATTTTCAAAATCCTTTGTAACTTTCAATCATCAGATCTGCATATTAACTTCTCTGTATTAGTTATTTGTATATTTGTGGACATCAAACTTAAAGTTTTAAGATTTGCTTCAGGATACTTCTGCAGCTCATCTTCTCTTTCCTTTTTCCCTCCAAGTTGTCCCTACAAGATTCATAACACTTTGCTCATACACCAAACACATCTTGCCAACTACAAATTCTTTACAATTTAACTTAAAAATCTTTCAGCCTTCCTGACTCTTTTCTCTTGGTAAACAATTCCTCTTCTATATGGCATTTATAGCTGGTTCATACTTAAAACATTTAAATCACATTATAATTTTTAAAATAAAATTTTAAACTAGGTAAAATTAAAGCACACTCTTATCAAGTTAGAAAGCACATAATACTAAGACAGAATTTGGATTTTGCAAAGTATATGTTTCAAAGGGAATAAACAGAAACCTTACAACAATGGCAGTTGCCCTGAAGGTCCCTGTCAGCCCTCTGTACCCCAGCTGGCCTCTAGAAAGCTCATTACTTTCATATTACCACCGTGGCAATTTATTAATGTGTTCAATGCAAGTAAACTAAATTGAAATGACAGTCCTGGCAACCAACATTTCATATTACTAGAGCTTCCTCTCACCAGTAGTGCCATGGGTAAGTCTTCTTAATGCAAAACCATTTTTATATAATAGTCTGAGATCTTCAACATTGATGTTAGTAGTAAATTTTTTTTAAAAAAGTACAAAAACTATAGGTCCTCATGAAGACAGACAAAGGAAGCAGGCACAGTGGCACCTGGCTGTCATCATAGGACTTGCAAGGCTGAAAGCCCTCTAAACACACAGCTATGTGGTGCTCACTGGCTTGCCCTGGTGAGTACAGAACCCCAGACGACACTCTGATTTGCCTTTCCTAGGGCTGCTATCTTCTGTAACAGCTCTAGAGTGTATCATGACACAAGGCTGATGTTTGAGATCAAGCTGTACACAGGCCTGTCTCTAGCAGCCCTAGGAAATGCAGAATGATCATACCTAAACCGGAATGCTCTCTAACAGCTAAAAATGAGGACTTAATCCTGGAATTAAGTTAGGAGGAGTTGCTGAAAGAGGCTTAATGTCCTAAAAAGAAAAAGAAAACCCTTGGCTTGATGGGACACATGGTTATAAAATGTGAGCACTAAAGGTATTTCTGGTGGGACCTTGGGAGAAAATAAAATACAAGTTATTGGACATCTTTGAGAAATCTCTGTTATAATAAAGTGGCAGAAAACTTTGAATTGTATTTGGCAGCTGGGTTTTTCTAGAGAGTAAAAGTAATTACCTGGGATGCTTATCTCATATTACTAATTAAAGTGTAGAAGGGCCTGGAGTCTTCTTGATGCTTAAAGTAAAATGTAGAAGACGAATCAAGAAAAAGCAAAAAGGAACCATTAATTGATGACTTGGAAAATTCTCTGCTCATCTAGAGAGTGTGCTCTGCAAACAAGGTAAAAAATGAGGCTAGCCAATCATTTGTGTGGGTCAGTTAAGCATCTTAGCAAGAGCCAGGTGTATGACAGGAAAAATACACAAAGTCTCTTACCGGATGGCTCAGATACCAGTACATTACACGAAAAGACTGACCAGGTTTTGAGAATTTCATACTAGCAGAAATGTCTTCAGACTGGACCAAAGGGGCAGAAATAGAGCACTATAAAGATAAATAGATTCCAAAGGCAGAGTCACAGACACAGAAACATAGGCCAGTGGATCTTGGCGTGAAAGGATAATGACATTTTAGCAGCTCAGAAGGCACAATTTAACCATAAAATACTATTATCTTAGAATTGAATATAATGTCTCCTACAGAATTGTGAACTTACTCTAGACCAGTGATACTTTTATCCCCAAGGTCCTGGGGTCATGCCTAGAGGAGTAGGTGAATTTTTTCTTTAATTTTTATTTTCTTTTGATGGGAGGGGGGTTACAAGGATGGAGGGAGGATATGGAAGGACTGGGAAATGAGTGGGGGATTGAGCTACATGATGTGAAATTCCCAAAGAATCAATTAAAACTATGTCTCCCTTTTGATGGAACTCCTCCTGTGACTGCCCTGTCATTGTGTCTTGGAAGCAGGTAACCTGCCTTCTAGGCTTCACAGAGTTGACTGTCTCAGGATGGGCCATATCCAGGGGCTTACTCGTCCCAGATTCAAATAATGAGAAGTAGAAATTTGGAATTTTATTTAGGAAAGAATGTCTCAAAAACAAAAACAAAAAGGATAGAGGAGGACAGACAGTTCCTGAGAAACAACATCTGAGGTTATTTTCTGACTTACACACACTTGTGCATACATACACACATGCAAACAATGGAGAAAAGGGAACTGCACACTGTTGGTGGGAACATAAATAAGTACAACCATTATGGGTTGTAAATGAGTACAATCAAATGACATAACTTCCTTATTCTTCACAGATGAAAACTTCCACTATGTATTAAATATTACATTTTCTTTATTCATTCCTCTGTTGACAGACATTGTAGCCAATATCTTGAAATATTTTCTATACTTTTTCTTCTAACAGTTTCAAAGTTTTGGGGCTTATATTAAGGTATTTAATTCCTCTGAAGTTGAGAAACGGGAATCTAGTTTCATTCTTCCATGTGTGGACAGGTTTTTTGTTTGTTTGTTTTGTGTTGTGTTATTTTGTTTGGAAACAGAGTCTCACTATTTCACCCTGGATAGCCTGAAACTCTCATCATGCTAAGTGAAATAAGCTAGATACTGAACGACAAATATCACATATTCTCTCTCATACACAGAATCTAGAGTTTTAAAAGGTAAGACTGAACATATGAGCAGCTCTATTTGTGCAGAGGGAGGGGATATGAGACATCTGCCCCAATTCTGAATATACATTTCAAAGAAACGTGATTAGCATATCACAGAGATACTTCCATGTCTATGTTCACTGAAGTACTGTTCACAAGAGCAGAGATGGAGAATCAAGCTAGGTGCCCATCAGATGAATGAGTCAAGAAAACATGGTATCTGTGCTGGCTAGTTTTTAATCAATTTTACATTGCATAACCTGGAAAGAAGGAAGCTTAACTAAGGAATTGGCTCTATCCAATTTGGTCTGCAGGCAAGTCTGGGGGCTAAGGGGGATGGTTTTTTTTTTTTTTTTGGTTCTTTTTTTGGAGCTGGGGACCCGAACTCAGGGCCTTTGCGCCTTCCCAGGCAAGCTCTACCACTGAGCTAAATCCCCAACCTGGTCGGGGGTCTTGATTGATAGTTAATGCTAAGGGTCCAGCCCAGGAAGGATAATGCTACCCTTGGGCTGGTGGTCTTGGAATATGTAAGAAAGCAAGCTGGCCAGTAAGCAGAACTCCTTCATGGTCTCTCTGTTTGAGTACCACATGTTCTCTCTCATCTATGCGAGGTTAAAAAGAGAAAAAGGAAACATGGTAGTCTTGATTATAGAATAGTGATTTTTAGAGGATGAGGAAGGGGAATAGCTAGACAAAAGAAGCAGACTAAACTTGATTATATACTGTTACAGTATTGAAATATCACATTAAACACCAATGTGTAAAATAAATGCATGCTAATAAATAAAATGATTTACTTTATATTTACATTTCAAAATAAATGTATCCAAAACTTTCACTGAACTTAGTATATTATTTCAACCATTCATTTCATTCATTCATTCATTCTAGAAATCAAACTCAGGGCCTCATACATCCTAAACAAGTGTTCTACCACTAAGCTATATAGTCCCTGTCTTGTTTTAAATTAAACAAGTGAAATAAAATAAAGTTAGAAGAGCAAAGACAAAACATTTCAACAATTCAACTAGTAGTTCTCAAGAAATTAGTGTAACAATTAAGTATGAAGGTTAACCAAAAAACAACACCGCCCACCCATTGGTTCAACAGTTGGATTTGCCCTGTTCAGCATATTTGCTTTAAGTCAGCTGCAGGTGTTGTGGAAATCTGAGAATTCAGAGTTGGAGGATTTGGTGAATGGGTCCTTGAACAAGAAAGACAAGATAATTTCTAGTTCTATAGATATTTGTTTAGCAACAGTTTCTGTTTTCTATAACAAGTGGACATCTGATGTCATTAAAAGTATTTACAGAATATACCCTGAAAGATAATTTCTATGAGTGGTTTTTATTATATAATCATAACTAACAATGAAAATAATTTTAGTAGAACTACAAACTCTATTGAGATGTGTGGTTGGTTGCACACATGTGTGTGCACATGTGAACTGGAATGTGTGCACCTGTATGTGCACAAGCCAAAGGTAGATGTCAAACACCTTATCCTACGGTGCTCCCCTTCATTTTTTCACAAAGAGTTTCTCACTGACCTGGAACTCATCAATTGGGCTACACCTGGGCAAAGCTCCTGGAGTCCTCTGTCTCTGACTCCCAGGACCAGGATTACAAGTGTGCACCACCACACCCAGCTTTTCCTATGGGTGTTGTGAATCTAAACTCAGGTCCTCACGCTTACACTGAAAGCATTTTACCTTCTGAGCATCTCCCTAGCCCCTGAAAAGGTTTTATTTTTGAAAGAATTATAGGTCTTTTAAGTTTATCCCATGCTTTTCATACAGACAAAATCATAACTACTCAATTCTCATTGACATACAAAGGTAATAACTATTAAAACATTTTAAACATCACACAAACAATTCAAATAAAAATACATATATATATATATAGATAGATAGATATGAAATCATTTTTGTTCACAAGCCAATGTGAGGACATATTCACAATTCTGTCAAATAATGGCACTGTGTTTTCAATTAAGAAACAATATTATATGGTAAGAATTGTTTACATTTGTCTGAATGCTTTCTGTTGACCTAAACTTGGCACAGTTTTGACAGCTACATGTATGACATAGATATGAAAAAATTTATTTGACATCCAGTTAGCATATACTCTGGCACATAAGTCTATCTATAGATTGCAGCTTGTCAGACCCATAAAATGAGTCAACCATTTGGCATATCATTATGAAGAAATATGTTTTAATTAAATTTCAAATAAATAGCATCTAATCCTTTATTTGAACAGTTTTAGATTTATGGGAAATTGCATAGATATTTTGTACTTTTCATTCATTTTGCTGGCTATAATATTTTGTATCATAATAACATGCATATTATTAGTTATAGTTAATAAACCAATGCAAATGCCCTATCAATTATAAAGACAATACTTGAGTCATGTTTTCTCAATTTTACCTAACACACTCTTTGTTCCACGATGACCCCCAAGTGATCAAGTGATTACAATATATTTAGTTGTCTTATCTTCTTAAGCTTAAGCTTGGCTTGAAAGTCTCTCAGACTTTTTTTCCTCTTACTCATGTACAAAGTTTTGAGGAGTATAGCTATTTTTCAGACTGGTCTTCAGCTAGTATTTGTTTGATGCTCTTGTCATGAGGAGAGTAGGGTTATAGGCTTGTTAAGGAAAGACACTGAAGTAAAATTCCTCTCACCTGGATAAAAAACTCCATCTCCCTCTGGAGCACCAGGCAAGTGTGGTTAAAGAACTGTTAAAATACCAGGCATTGTTAAAGAACTGTTAAATCTGGGAACTAAGAAGATGGCCTAGACTATAAAGTGATTACTGTAGAAGCATGACTCTTGACTTTGAACCCAGCATACATGTAAAAGCTGTGTGTGTGGCATGTACCTATTATCCCAGTGCTGAGAAAATAGAGAGGGGAGAATCCTTAGAGCGTGCTGACAAGCCAGTCTAGTCAAATCTGTAAGTTTCAGATTCAGTGAGAGACTGTCTCAAAAATTACGGTGAAGGGCCAATTGAAGAACACACACAAATTAATATCTGGCTTATATACATGCACACATCTTCCAATACATATACATAAACAGGTATACATAAAAATATCTACTAAAGTCACAATTAGTGTTGGTAAGTTCTTTCTGATTTTACTGCAGGGGCTAAAGAGATAGCCCAATGGTTAAGAATACCAATTGCTTTTCCAGATGACCAGAGTTCAGTTCGCAGAATCCATATGGACTACTACTCTAGTTCCAAGGGATCCATGCCTTTGGTATCTGCAGGTATCAAGCACACAAGTGGTACAGACATATATACATACACACAGATGAAACATCCATGCACATAAAATTAATTTTAAAAAAGGATCTTGTAAGCATACCCAATGGATGTTCACTTTACTGTAAATGAACAAAGATATTAAGGGTGGGGCAATGTGACCCTATAGTTGAATTCTCTCTTGCTTCTTCGGCTGCTGAAAGAGGACTCTTAAAGGAACACTAGCTGTTTCCAACACTCCATAGATATTTTGAAAGAACTTCATAATGACTAAAGCCGATTGCTCTGGCTCCTGAAGGTACAGCCTTAGCCAGGACTGTTTGGAACAGTTTGTACCTGTCTTTTTGCTATTACAAGCCTCAGTACACTCCAGATGACCCTGTAACCATTCTCAACAAAGGCAAAAGGAGCATTTTTCCTGGTGGGACTACTGTGGCAGGTACTAAAAAGACATTGATGCAATTGGTGCAAAAAAACCTACATCTGAATGACAGGTTTGCTATGATTGGTGCAAACACCCATTTTCTGGCTCTATGAGCAAGGAGTTTGGTTATTTGGCTGAGAGACAACTCCTCTGCCATTGCAAAATTAGGCACAAGTAAAAGCTTCTTGGGTGGTCTTTTCTTGTCTACTTCTAGTGTTGGGAACTGAGCTAGTATCAGAAAGAGAGAAGCAGCAGAGAAAATAGCAGTGACAGCAAGACAGCAGAAAGGCAGACAGAGGAGCAGCCAGGACTCAGAGCTGCAGAAGCAGATCTGTCTGTATGTACACAAGACGGGTGGTCAAATGCAGCACACGCAGTGATGGCAACAATAGTGGTTGAAAAGCATCAGTGGGGGTTGGGGATTTAGCTCAGTGGTAGAGCGCTTGCCTAGCAAACGCAAGGTCCTGGGTTCGGTCTCCAGCTCCGAAAAAAAGAAAAGAAAAAAAAAAAGAAAAAAGAAAAAAAGAAAAGCATCAGTGGTCACCTCCTGAACAGTAGCAACTGGGAAAAGAGGTCATAGTAGTAAGAGAGAACTGAACAATTCAAGAGGCCATCTAGGGCAGAAACAAGGAGAATGGCAGAAGTAGGAAGAGAACAGAGCTGAGTCTGACAAAGAACTGAAGACTATAAGGAACCTGAGAAGAGAAGCTGTAGCCCCCTATCACTTGAAGAGTTCCTGAGAGCTGATAAGCTCTTAGGAACACGCCAGAGGTCTCAGATACTCAAGGCAGGAGCTGTAAAACTGACAACTGCCAAGGGCTAGGGAATCTCAACTTTTCAGGCCAATGAGAGAGCTGGAATACTGTAGAGCTAAAGGCCTGGCTTCCTTGAAGCCTGCAGGAAAACTGTAACACTAGGAGGTACTTTCTGTCTGCTGCTTCTCCACCTGCCTACTGCCATGGCTTCTGGGGTCAAATGCTAACTGGCACCATGCCAAAGCCTAGTACTTGGGCTTTGCTTTGCCTAACCACTGTTTCTAACCTAGTAGACCAAAAGAACCCCAGCTAGGGTACTGGTAATAAAGTCAGCAAGGAAAAAAACCATCTCATCCTTCTTTGTGTCATTAGAGAGTTTGTAAGAGATTGGCTGAGCCGGGAAAGCAGATGCAAACCAAAGATTGCGAGAGTATAGAAATTTTGGAGCTTATTAAAACATGGGCATTAACTCTTTAAAAAAAAGGAAAACACATTTTCTCAAATTCAAAATCAACCTCAGGCTGAGGAAATGACTTAATTGGTAGAATGCTTGCCATGAAGCAAGCTGTAGTCCCCAGAACCCAATTTAAAAAAAAAAAAACAAAAAACGACCAGATATGGTAATATGAACTTGTAACCTTAACACTGGAAGGCTGAGACCAGATGAGGATCCACAGGGTGCCAGCAGTCTAGCCTAACATGGGAGGTCCAGATCAATGAAAATCTGTCTCAGAAATAAGGTGGGCAGTATTCCTGAGGTTTTCCTCTGGCCGCCATATGCATGCATAGCACTTGCATGGACACCACCACATGCAGAAAGGATCTTGATCGATTTACTGAAGCATTCCATTCTTCTACTTAGATGCTAATGAATTTTCTGTCAGTCTAACAAATACCTGGGACAACCTACTAATGAAGAGAAAACATTTATTTTGGCTCAAGTTTAGAGAATTCAACCCATATTCAATTGGCCCTGTCATTCTGGGCCTGTGGCAGATCAGCATTGTAGCAGTGCAAAGCTGTCTACTTATTGGTGGAAAGCAGGGAAAAAATGAAAGAAGATACTGATGTCCCAACGTTGCTTTTAAGAGCATCCCCTAATAGCCCGGAGACCTCCTGTTAGGCCCATATTTTAAAGGTTTCAATAGCATCTAAAAGCACTAACCTGGGGACCAAGTCTTTAACAAATGGGCCTTTTACAGGGACACTTAAGACTCAAACTATAGCATCAGGATTCTAGTTTGCCTATACTGTTTGATGAAATAAAATATACTCAGTAAACATATGTGTTAACTGTCATAAATCAACTTATAAAGTCCTAAAATTATAGGAAACTCCTGGGACAGTGTACACAGTAAATGGAAAAGGCAATGGCATTAAGTTAGGCTGGCCTATGTTTGGAACTGTGTCCTAACATGCATTACTTAATTGTGGCCAAATATTTGAGTCCCACCATCTATTTTTAACGTATCAAATAGAATTAATAATACTTATATGCAGTTATCAAAAATGTTTTAATGTTTCAGTGTATCTAGAAAATACCCAAGTTACTCAAGAAAGGTTACCCTCCTGCTTAGTTTAATACCTTATGTGGAAAAGGTGTATTTTAGAATAAGACAAGATATGTATAAACACACATAAAGAAGATCTGGTTGCCACTTTGATACACTGGATAAACTCTGAAGCAATTTCCCATGCTTCCCCCTCCCCTACCTCATATAACTAGTTCATGCCTAATATACAGCAGCTAATCAAATACCTGATGATATGTGAGCCAAGAGTCAATAGAACTAGCTAGATTCCAGCTTTCATGCCTTTGCCAAGCTATTTCTTTCATTGGACCTCAAGTTTTGTCACTGAACATCTAGCAGTTCCAGAACTTGAGTTAGAAGAGATCTTAGAGATCACTATTGCAATGTCCTTGCCTAAATCACAAAACCAGCAAATGGAAGACTAGGATTGAAGAGGGACTTTCTAACCACCAAGTTATACAACTATGTCCAGATTGTTGAGGTTTTTTTTTTTTTTTTTAAATTAGACGTATCTGTGGGATTGGGGTGTGTGTGCACACAAGTGCAGGTGCCCTCAGAAATCAAAGGCATTGGAACCCCCTAGAGCTGAAGTTACAGAAGGTTATGATCTACCCAGTGTAGGTGTGTAGGTGATGGGAACTGAATTCAGATCCTCTGTAAGAACAATACCCACTCTTAATCACTGAACCATTTCTCCTGACCCCAATTTCCAGATTGTTAAATTCTATTTAAAAGTTCTCTTCCATCCTCTCAGTTGTAAAGTGTTTAAGGCTGAAATGTTCTTTAGAGTATCCAGAAGCCCTTTACTTTGTCTTGAAATCCACTAAAATCATAAGGATAAGTTCTATTTTTGTTAAAAATCAGCAGATACAGAGTAAACAAAATTGTCAATATCAATCCCGATTAGCTAAGAGAAACTACGATTATAGTCTTCAAAGGATAAAATTCCTTTCTTCATGTTGATACACCAAGCTCTTTTGAGTTATATCTTACTCTATCATCTTCTCAAACTAATGGGGTTATAATCACCAGCCCAGAGAATAGGTAATGGGTTGAATAATTAGTGTTCTGAGACCTGTTCCTCTATTGTCTTAGTGTCTTGTATTTAAAGCAAATGACTTTAAGTGAATGCTGTTTTTTTTTTTAAATCTTTGTTTTGACTACTTTTGTTTTTCATACTATGACTATTCTTTTTTTTTTTTTCTTTTCTTTTTTCGGAGACTGGGGACCGAACAGGGCCTTTTTGCTTGCTAGCAAAAGCGCTCTACCACTGAGCTAAGACTATTCTTTTTTAACTTATTGTTGCCTCCTTGACACACAATAACAATATTACTCAAAACACTATTTCTTACCAAATTTGTTTATATGTTTATTGATTATATACATAGACTCTGGTCCCAGGCTGCCAGAGTTCAAATCTTAGTTTTACAATTAGCCAACCTCGTGACTTTGAGCAGTCTAAGTTCTATGCTGTTTGGTGCTATACAGATGAACGATGTTGTACTGTTCTTCCTCTTAATCCCTTCTTCCAAGGCATTTCTTTGGCTGACACTATTCCATTCAAAGGGGTCTTTACCTCTTCCTATGGAGAGCTGTTTTCCATCATCTCTTCCTCAGAGGTCATATGCCATTCTCACCACAGAGGCTACCAAAGGTCTCTTCCTCTTCTGCCTTGGCAGACTGCTCTTCTCACCTTTGTGCTCTGACAGTAATTGTAATGTACTCACCAAAACACTTGTTATGCTAGATTCCAGGAGTTTAGGTAATTTAATACACCCTGTATTAGGCTATTTCAGACCTACAAAACCAGAAGTGTTACATGATTCAACTTAATTATATCTCTTTATACTTCTGCTATCTTCTTCCCATACTACACTCATAAAAAGGGCTCTATATTGATATTTAAAACACAACTGGTGAGACCATATTTTTAAGTATAATGGATACATATATTCACTACACAGTTGAAATCCAATTTAAGCTTTATATACTTATTTTTTGAAATTTACTCTGTAGTCAAATGTTTGTGAGATTTACAAGTTCATTTTCAATATCATATGTCATTATATTAGGTAAAGTGTCAGTATTTTCATCCTTTTGTTAAAAGATATTTGAACTAGTTTTTTTGTTTGGTTGGTTTTTTGTTTGTTTTTTTGAGACAGGATCTCTTTTTGTAGCCCTGGCTGTCATGGAGCTCAATATATTGCCCAGGCTGGCCTCAAACTCACAGAAATCCACTTACCTCTCTGCCTCCTGTGTGCTAGGATTAAAGGCATGTGCCACCATGCCCGATCTTAGTCGTATTATTTTGTTATAATCATGTGTGGATATTTTTGTATGTTTCTTTTTTTAATTATTTATTTTTTGAGGTTATAATATTTCATTATTTCCCCTTTCCTCTCACCCTTCCTTACTCCCTTTCAAATTCTTATCCATTCTCCATTAATTCTTGCTACATACATATATGTATATGTACACATAAGCACAACTGCTCAATCTGTATGTTACACATATGTATGTTTTCAGGGCTAACCAGTCGGTATTGGATAGCCAATTGATGTCCTCTTCCTTGGGAAAGACTATTTCTCCATTCTCAGCATTCCTTAATTGTCTGTAGTTCTCTGAGTAGGGTGGAGGTCTTTGGGATTTCCCCACTCTTTCATTTCCCATCTTACCCCTCTGGCCACTTTAGCATGTCTCTTATTGCCCTTGTTTAACTCATGTTTAGGTAGCCATGCTGGTGAGGCTTTATGGGTGTAACAGTTTACTGTCAACAGGTATAGCCAAATTGTTTTTTCTGCTGTGGTTGTGTAACTACTAGTCTTACTAACAGTACCCAAGAGCTCTTTAGCTCTTCATCTCCACTAACTTTTGATATTGCAAGGCTTTGTCTTTGCCAATTTGATAGGTATAAAATGACATCTTGTAAGAATTTAATTTGTCCAAATGGTTAATAAACATTTTGTCTGTCTTATCTGTCTACTGATTTGTCTGGTTTAATCCACTAAAACGGATTTTTATTATTGTATTAATATTGGCTATTAGGTGTACCACAAATATTTTTTCAACTCTATGACTTATCTTTTAATTTTTTTACAGTATCCATCATAGTATACTACTAGTTTTATGTCAATTTGACACAAGCTAGAGTCAGCAGAGAGGAGGAATCCTTACGATCCAGCTGTAAGTAAGATCCAGCTGTAAGGCATTTTCTTAATTAGTGATCAATGGAGGAGGACACAATTTATTTTGTGAGTGGTGCTACTCCAAGGCTGGTAGTCCTGAGTTCTTTAAAAAAAAAAAAAAAAGGCAGGTTAAGCAAGCCAGTCAGCAGCACCCCTCTATGGTCCCTGCTTCCCTGTTCTGACCGGTGTGAGTCGCTGCCCTCAATGCTTTTGATGACTTCCTGTTATGTGGAACTGTGAGTAAAATAATCGTCACATTGCATTAGGTCATGCCATTTCATCACAGCAATAGTAACCATGACTGAGACACAGGGAATAGATTATAGCAGAGTCTGGACACAAACATTTATTAGACACAAATAAATATTTGTTGAACTGATGAACAAATCAAAGTCTGTAAAAATGCAAACAACAGCAGCAACTTGTCTAACCTCAAATAAATATTCTCTTACTTTGGGATTATGAGCCTTTATATAAGTGTTTATACTCCTAATTTTTTTATTTTACTTTATTTTGGGGGATGAGATTGTCTACATAACCCTGGTTGATCTGGAATTTGCTTTATTTTTGAAGAAACAAATGTAATATGATTTGGAAACTTTCTGGCACAGTGGAATACTACAAAATCAGAATTGGAAGTCTAAACTTCTAAATTATTTGTTATCAATGAATATACTGACCTCTCTGTTTTCTCTCATACTTCACAGGACACAGTGGTTAAAACAGTCTCATTTCCACCATGTTAGAGTGCCCAAGAGCAATGGTTGTGTGTCTTAGGATTTCGACTGCTGTGATAATATGCTGATCAAAAGCAACTTGGGGATGGCAGGGTTTATTTAGTTCATCCTACACTTCCTTATCATGGGCCATTATCAAAGGAAGTCAGGGCAGGAACCTGGAGGCAGGAACTGATGGAAAGCCACGGAGGATGCTGCTTGTTGGCCTGTTCACTATGTTTTGTTCAGCCTGCTGTCTTTTACCACTCAGGTCCACCTACCCAGGGGTGGCACTGCTCATCAATCAAGAAAATGCAACATCAGCTTGCTCACAGGCAAATCTGGTGGGAGCACTTTCTCCACCGAGGTTCCCTCTTCCCAAATGACTTTCTCTAGGTTGTGTCAAGCTAGCATAAAACTGTCTAGTACAGTAAGGACAGAGTAAAGCAACTCTAATAAAACACTCTAAGAAAGTTTCTGGGAATGTGGCTATAAGTCAAGCAACAAAGCCCACTGCAGATAAAAATGAAAATACATGTATATGCTTCTGTTTTAAAAAGTGAATAATACTTACAATCAATAACAAGGGTATATAATACAGCAGCACTTATAAGCATCAAAAATTAGGAAAATTAATTATGATGATTATCAGGAGAACAACCATGCGGTTCAATAATACCAAGTTTTTAGAAAGAGGTCAAAAGAGGCAGTGAGCCATGCTGAACAAAGCAGGGTGTAGTAAGACCTGGTTTTGAGGAGTCACCCTGACACTTCCTAGCTGTTCACAATTGGGCACATCGTTTTCTCCATCTGCACTTCAGTTTCTTATCAGAAAATCCTGTTGACAATGCCTGGCATCCCATTATTAGGAGTAGTACAGACTTCAGATTTAAAAGATGTACACAACATCTGTCAATATTCTGCAGCTAAAATTGTCTGCCCTTCCCAACAGCTTCCACCTCTCTACTGTGACCTGTAGCACCTCCAAGCCAAACTGGACACTAGCTGTACAAGGTCCTTGAAAGCTAGAGGTAGCATTAAAGCTTTGACCAAGGTATCAATTTCAGATAAGGAAAAAGGAACCCAATATCCAGTGTCTTGTGTGACCAACGACTACCAAGAACTTACTCAAACTTTCTTCAACCTTACAGCTATACCTTCCCTCATTTTATAAAGATGTGGAGTATCTGAGAATCAAAGTGACTGCTCTCTATGCAGTTAACATTCAGCAACACTGAGAGAGCTAAGCTTCATTTTAACTCTAAGTTAGTATGGTGGGGAAGAGAATCTTTTCCTGATAAAATACAGAATTTGACTGAGCCTATCTCCCAAATAAGATCCTTGCAAGGATTAAACTAGAGCTTCAAAACAAACCATAATGGTTACTTTGTTAATCTGAGATTGGCCTACAGGGGGACTTATTTTCAGAGAGGAATCTATTTACTTCAAACAAAAATCTGAACTTGAATTAATGTGTATAAACAAGCACAAAGTAAACTGGGGTACAACTTACTTCCCTACTACTTATTGATATATCTGCAACCAATCCCAAATGTGATAGTGTTGAGGCTCTCACAGAACAGTTCAAGTCCATTTCTCTAGCTACACAGTACCCGAATTTGTGTCAAAGCTAATAATTTGAGCAAAATACTCTATACTTGATAGAGTACACTTGGTAGCTAGGCATAATTATTACTTAATCTGCTGAGATATCTTGGATGTGAAGACTAAACTTATTTCCAAATGTTGAAAGTGATTGCTCTTTCCTACTGTGCCTTCGCTTCCCTTAGGTAAAAGAGCACTTACTGTATTCTGCCTAATAATTTGGTAAGTGTGTGTGTGGAGGGGGGCTTCATTTCTGCAAGCAGAGCATAAGCCCATTAAAAGTAGAGACAAGAAAATTAACATTTACTTTACTTATATAAAGAGCCAATTGCTTTTCTAGTGCCTCTTGTGGTTTTATGTAAACGTTGTGAAATTCTATGGAATAAGAATTTATTTTATTTATTTATTTTATATTTATCAGGGTATTTACAGTCACAAGGCTGGAAAGTAACAGAGCCTAGATGTAAACCCTGGTGTTTCTAGATCCAAGCCTAGGCTCTTTCTACTAGACTGTCCCAAACCACAGGTTAGACTCACTGCTTTATCTAATTGTTTCCCTACTTACCACCTATAAGCATCAGAGGAAAATCCCTTTGTCCTTATATATGGGCAGAAAAGATTCAATATATGGTATTTGCCCTTATTGTCAAGACTTAAAAAAGACTCTTTGGTGCAAACAAGAATTGATGTGAGTCCTGAATAAAACTGAAGAGATCAGAACCCTGCCTATAAGAGGGAAGAGGGTAAAAACCCTGACTTGTCCACTCCTGCATTTAAAAGTCCCCCTCTGAGGTCTGTGCCATCTGGCAGTACCACTTTCTGCCCCACTGCCTCCTGTGTCATCTACCACCTCAATCAATCCTTTATCTTTGTTGCACCTGGGTCACACTCCTCCTCTTTTCCTCATCCCATCATCCTAAATCACTCTGCTATCCTCACAGCGCCGTCATACTTCACTTCCATGACCTTCGCTTCTGTTGTGTTTTAGTTAGCCAACCCCGCACACACATGTCTACATACACATCTAGTTGTCACCTAGAACAGTTCCACATCAGACAACTTTATTATTTATAATAGTAAACTAATATTTTATGTTCTGACTACAACCTGTTTTCTTCCACATTACTTCCATTATATTTGTCCCCTGGTCTAACTCAAAAAATTCCTAAATCTAAAAATAAGAAATAAAATAAACCCATCTTCAAGTGTTTCCTGTTTCAATTAACAACACCATCCTCCCATGGTCATCCAAGCCTAAGGTCCTGAGTACAACAGGAATTATTCCCTCATAAACATAAGACCTCATAAGCTTTCTCAAATTCATTTCTTTTTCATCTCTGTGACCATTTTTAATGTTACATCAATCATATCTATGTTTTTTTAGTAAGTCTTTCAGTGATTAAAGAACATCCCCCCACTGAATTAATTTCACATTGTTTACATATATATAATGCCCACCGTAACACAACCTCTGCCTGACTGGAGCATCATAATTTACATTTTATCTTTACTGTCCCATTACTGGCAGTCACAAATGCTGTGGGTTTTGTGGGGGCGGCTCCTTTTCTCACACTTTCATTTGTTCTATTTTCTCTAAGGCATATTCTACTCCTCTTGGCCCCCTTATCACGGTAGCCTGGGCTCATCCCTCCCAAAGACTTCCCTCAAAGCCTGGCTTGTTCAAAAACCCTCACTTAGGCAACCAGAGCACTTTATGTGCAGTATCTAACTTTTATTGCGATAACCTGTGTACATGCCACATTGATCCAGCTCCACAATGATTAGAAATGTCTCACTTCTCTGTGTCCAAAGAAATGTGTGCAGCTTAGCACCACATATAACACAATGCCTAACACATGGTAGTATATAAGTATAAAGGCACAATACAGCAAGTTTAAATTTCATTCTCATGTTCATGCCAATGTTTTCCCAGGTTTGAATTCTTACACTGGAGGGTTCAGAGACTTCTGTACCTATACAGTTCTATACAGAAAGCTTTTAACAAGTTACACAAAAGTGAAACATTTGTACAAACATACCAGAAATTAAAATCTGACATTTGTGGGGCTGAAGAGATAGCTCAGTGTTTAAGATGATGTATCTCTCCTCCAGAGGAACCAAGCTCAGCACTTAGCACCCAACTGTTACCTTACAACTGCCTGTAACTCCAGCTGTAGGGCGTATTCCACTGGCCTCCAGGGGTAACTACACTCAAGTGCACACACACACACACACACACACACACACACACACACAATTAAAAATAAATACCTTTAATTTTTTTTTTACATATATGCTACAAACTTTAAAACCACTAACTATTCAAGAAACAAAGACATAGGGCAAAGATAAACACAGTTCCGACTGCTGGTATGCGTTGGCCTTAGCTATAAAAACAGTGAAACTTCCCTAGATCTTGAACAAGGTCCCAGACACAGAGTTTAGCATTTTATCTACAAGGCCATCGCTTCTCTAATGGGCTTAAGAAATTACTTCTTTGCAGGGACGCTTAGGCAAGGGTCTAAGAAACCGATAAAAGATCCTTTTAAGTACTGTGACCCTATGTACCACCAAGGCTAAGTGACTTAAAAGAAATTACACTACGAAAAAAAAAAAAAAAAGAATGCTTTTTAATGAGCAACAAAAAGTGTTGTTTTTCACAAGTTGAGGCCTTCTGTTGGCAGGGAAAAAAAGCAGAGTTCATTGTAATAAAGCAGTTCTCTCTCCAAGCAAATATTAAATTGCAGTTTGGCACCAATCTACGTCTCAGTCCTTTTTAGAGCAAAAATAATAAGCTCTTTTATTTGCATGATATATTACACTGTACAACCTTCTGATATACATTCCCTCACTTGATGAAGTGTTCAATTTTTCAAAGGACGAGAAACCACAAAACAGGATGATCTCTTTCAACTTGGGTGAACACATGCTACTAGACAGCTTTCCCTCGCCGCTCCCCACCCCCACCCCCTAATTCAACGCAGTACGAAAATGAGGAAGGGAGAGCACTTTTTATTTAAGGTCAGCCGTTTAGGGTCAAAGCTCTTCCCTCGGAAACGATAGAGTTTGGTCTCTCTGTTCAGAATAGGCTCTTCTGTGGGGGCAATATGGGCAAACTAGTGCTCATCAAAGGAGCGGATCAAAGACCAGAGTAAAGAGAAAGACTAAAGGAATTGGGAGTTAGCCAAAATAAGACTCAGGGGACACGATTACTATCTTCACTCCGAACAGCTGCCCACAAGGGAAACGAAGCAGAAAGACAGGAGACAGCCGTTTCTTTCTTTCTACCTATAACCAAATCCATCCAGGATCGGACTGGGTTACTTTGGAACGAAGAGCCGTCCTAAAAGGTTCGCCAAATTACTGGGATATTTTTTGGGATTTTTCAAGATACTTTCATTCCGAATAGGATGAGAGTAGGAGTAAACTGGATGTCTCTCGGTTCTCTTCGCTTCTGGAGATTTGGGGGGGGGTGTTTCACCCATCTACCTGGGAACCCCCTTCCCTGCTGTGCTCCAAGGTTGCCCTCCGTCCCCAACTGAGGTTCGAAACCTGCTGTAGCCGCCGGGTGCTGGCCGGGTTCCAGGCAGGTGGCACACGTGAATTCCCCCCCAGCCGCGGGACGCTGGCGACAGCTCCAAGCCCACGGCGCCCACCGCGCCCACGACCCCCGGTCCTCCGCTACTGGGACCCAGGAGAATCTCGCTGGCGACGCGTCCCCCCAGCCCGAAAGAGCCTCCGCACTGGGCCCGAGCCAGGCTTCCCGGTTCCGCCCCAAGCCCTGCTGCCCGCTCCGAAGGGGCCCTGTGCGGGGACTCGCGCGCCGCGCCCCGGCCGACCCCGGCGCGTCAGGCCGCCGCCGGACACTGGGCCCTGAGTGGATGCGACGCAGGCCGCCGGGGTTCGGGCCGAGTTGACACGGCGGCCGAGGGCCGCGGACACAGACCCCGGGGTCACCGGGCGGGGACTCGCTCCGGCCCGTTACCCTAGGGCGGGCCCCTCAGGGAACCGGCCCCGCTGGCGGCGGCAGCGAGGCGCTTACCTGAGGGCGACAGCTGCGCGGGGCGCGGGCGGCTCACTCACTCCCTTCTAGCCGCCATGTTTCCGCTGCGCAGGGAGCGAGCGAGGACGCCGGCAGGGGCGGGCGGCGGCTCAGGAGAGCGGCTTGGCTGAGGCGGCGGCGCGGGCGGCGGGCGGCGGGCGGCGGGGGGCTCCACCGAGGCGGCGGCCGAGGGGCGGGGGGCGGGGGCGAGAGCTGCCCAGCCCCGCCCGTCAGAGACTCCTGCCGCGAGGTGGCGCGCACCGCGGCCGTTGGGCTCTGGCGCGCGCGGGGCGGCGGGAAGGGGCGACCCCCCTCGCGCCTTCCCGCCGCCTCGCGACCGCCAACCCTAAGCGCCGGACCCACAGTATTGCTCGCGTCTCCCACACAAGCGAGTGACGTCCTCTGAGGTCCCAAGTTCGAATCCCGTCGGCCCTCAGCCCCCACCCGGCTAGTGGCCGACTGTGAGTGACCTTAAAAGAGTTCCTTCGCACCTTTTCTCTTTCCAGTGGGCAGGCAGGAGGAGAAATACTCTGAGGAGAAAATGAGTGTGCCCCAAAAGGGTACAACAGCACTAAAGAAAGCAGCCCTTCTCTTTTGCCCCGAGTGGGCTTTGAACCTCAGTGTGCTAGGTATGGTGACCCTGAGTTCTTCCAGTGATGCATCCCCACTCCACACACAATTGCGTTTCAGGAACGTGAGGTTTTAGCTCGCGGAAACTGAAGTACAAGGAGATAGAGTTACTTCTCCAAGGTCACACGATTTCGATGGCTGTGCTCTAGCCAGAGGGTCAGGTGTTAGGGGAAGAGCTGGTTGATTTTTATCAACTTGAAACAAATCTACACTTATCTCGGAAGACGAAATCTCAGTTGCAGGATTGTCTCCATCAGATTGGCCTGTAGGCAAAGTCTGTGTGGGCATTTTCATGATTAATGATTGATGTGGGAGGTGCTACCCCGAGGTGGTCCTCGGTGGCATAAAGAGCAGACCAAGAAGAGCAAGCCCCCAAAGCAGTGTTCCTCCACAGCCTCTGCTTCAGTTCCGTCTCCATGTTGCTGCTCTGACCTCCCTCAGATGGGCAATGTTGTGAAAGTGTGAACCAAATAATCCGTTTCCTCTCCCAAGTTGCTTTTAGTAGTGGTCTTTATCACGGGTATAGAACCCAAACCAGAACGGGAGGGTTCCAGGAAAAGCAGCCCTTGGCCCTAGGCTCATTCAATAGGAAGCTGCAAGGGAAGGCATCTCAGGGTAAGGGAAGGCTTAGAGCAAAGAAGTAGCAGAGATGGCTACCAGGAGTCTGAGAGGCTCTGGGAATATGGTGGAGAAGGAAGAGAAGGCAAAGCATAGGAGTTCCCTGCACTCTAGATTAGAGCTTCGAATTGGTTTGAGTCCATGATAATATGCACCTTGAAACTCAAGGTTCCCGAAGATCCTTTCAGGGGTCAGTGAACTGAGGTGTCTTTTTCTTAATAATGCTTTGTTGGGAGCTCAGGGTGAAGATTCTTGTGCCCACAGCTCTCCAGGAAAACCAGAAATGTTAAGCCATTAAGCAGCATCCCTCTGTGGCCTCTCTATCGGCTCCTGCCTCCTGGTCCCTTTCTTGCTTGAGTTCCCGCCCTGATTTCCCTCAGTAATGGGCTGTTACCTGGAAGTGCAGCAAAATAAAACCTCTTTCTCCCCAAGTTGTTTCAACCATGGTGTTTCATCGCAGGACAGTAAGTAATCCAAGTTTACCAGGATCCCACTGAGTAGTCTGCGATGAAAATTCGAGGGGGCTATTTGTGTTGGGATGCTAAGAAGGCTAGCCATGGTAGCAGTGAAGCAGAGTGGGTATTATAAACTATGGGGCTGACCTTGCCATCTCTGGCTTCCGTTCCCAACACTTGAGAGCTTGAGACAGAAAATCTCCAGCTCAAATCCAGCCTGGGCTACATAGACCCTGCTTCATAAAACAAAACAAAAACAAACAAACAAACAAAAACCACCAAACAAACAAACAAAACAAAACAAAAACGAAAAAAAAAAAAAAAAGAATGAAACAGTGAGACAAAGAGAGCCCTCTGGGAGTATCAGATGCCTCTCTCAGTTGTTGAAAGGCTTACCTCAAAGCATTGGCTTCTCTCACCAGCCCTCTGCTCAGACTTGTTGTTCATTTTCAGCTCCACTTCTACCACGGAGCCCATCCACCTCACGGGTCAAGAAGAAAAGGAGCAACTTCCCTAAAGCTTCTCTGTCTTAGTTCAGCACTTGGGCAAGGGCACTGCCAGACTGACAGCCATCGAGGGGTAAAACTATAGTAGCTGTGTTAGTCTCCTTTCTGCCACGGTGACAGCGTGCCTCAGAAAAATCAAAGGACCCCTTGGTCTTTTCAGAGGTTCCCACGCACCGTTCCTTCCCCTGGCTAACTGTGTGTTCTATGCATGTATGTGTTCATAGGTATGTGTACATGCCTGTGAGCAATCTGTAGAGGCCAGAGGTTGACATCCAATGTCTTTATTGCTTTCCATCTTATCTGTTGAGCCTAGAGCTCGCTAATTAGCTCGGCTGGCTAGTCTGCGAGACCTGCCTGTCCTCACTCCCCCATCCCCATGTTGGGATTAGAGACGTATGCCAACAGCTGTGCCAAGGTGCTCCATGATTTCACAGCCGGCACTTTACCCACTGGGCTGTCTTCCTAGTCCCTACCCATTCACTTTTACGCGTGTGGTAAGGAAGCAATAAGAGAGCTCATTTTTATAGCAAAGACCTCCTCCTCCCCAGACCCACTGAGTTATGAATCTGTCAGTTGATTTAGCTATCTGTGAGGTTAGATCCTTCATGATCCAGTCACTTTCCAAAATGTCCCACCTCATTGCTACGCTGAGGACCAAGCCTTCAGCGCATTAACTTTTAGGACATGTTTAAGATGCAAACCCTAGTGGTGGTTTTGAAATGACTTCCTGTCGTTATCCTAGTCCAATAAAGTAGCTATAGGGGATGTAACCTAAACCCAGACTGTGTTCTCTCCAACTTGACGCCCACAGCTGCCAGATCCTGGCAGCATGACTCCTAGTTCATAAAACTTAATAAGCCCTCATTAGCAATGGGCCACAACCCAAACTTCTCAGCCTGGCATTCAAGGCTCTCTATGGTATAACTTTCTAAGTTTATTTCCCACAATCCTTCTTTCTTCTTCTTCGATTTGCTTATTTCTAATCTGTCCTCTGTGTACTCCAGGCTTCCCCATAAACTTTCCATCTTAAAATGCTTTTCTGTCCATCACCATGTGTCTAAGTCCCCCCGTCTTTCAAACACCTCAATACTGCCTTCATGCAGTCCTCCATGATGTTAAATGTCACAGCATTTTCCATTGCTGACCCTAAGCCAGGCACTCATTAGGCGCTTCACGTGAACTGTCCTTACTCATCCGTGGGGTGTCGGTTTCTCACAGCAAACCTGTGCTATAAGTAGTGTAACCATTCACACCTCATAGGCAAGAAAACTGAGGCACAAAATAAGTGAGGCGTCCCAGGGTCTGCCAGTGCCAGGGTCACACCGGTAAGTGGTGGCCGCACAAAGGACCCTGAGCAGTCTTGTTTAGAGCGTCCTTTCTCAAGCACTGTTTGAATTCCGGATGATTTTCTCCTCTCCTCTCACAGCCTGCCACAGGATCTTCTGATCTTCTCAAAGGGCGTTTAATACTTTTTGTCTCGTTTCTGGGTCACATGATTTATTTTTTCCTACATAATTCAGTAAGTGTCTTAAAAGAATGCTTTTAACCAGTGCCTAATCTGCAACAGAAGCTGGTAGACAGTTCATAAATATTCCTAAATGAATGACTAACAGTAGAAGACGAGTAAGAAGAAACAAGTGGTCTGGAGCAGGATCTCTGAGCAATTGTCCTTGGGCCTAATCTGACCCCTGTTTAGACAGAAACTCAAAATGATGGCTTGACTTTTAAAATTTCGAAACTTTGTCATTTATTTATTTAATCTTTATGCGGGAGGAAGAAGCGGTGAGCGAGGAAGAGGAGGAGGAAAGAGTACACACACATGTGCCACAGTATACATGTAGAGGTCAGAGGTCAATTTTTAGGGAGTTCTCTCCCTCCACCCTATTTGAGGCAGGCACTCTTGTTTCTATTTTACAGTTGCAAAATTCTGCAGACCAGCTGGCTTGAGAACTTTCAGCTCGCTCCCCCGTCCCTGCCTCTCTGAGGTCACCAGCACATCCAGCACTGGACATTGATGTGGGGGATTAATTCAGGTTGCCAGGCTTGCACAGGAAACATTTCCACCTGTTCACCCATGTCCCCAGCTTTGTTCTTACACTTTGAATTGTTGAAAGGAAAAAGATTTGAGTACGATGGCACACCCCTGTTATCCCAACACTTGGGAGGTAAAGGCAGGAGGATCTGATGCAAGGCTGTCTGTCTGGGTCAAGGCCAGTCTGCCTCAAAAAACCAACTGGACAGACGGAATGAATCAAGGGAAGAGTAAAACTTTACAACGTGGGAAGCTCATGTGATGGAATTTTTTCATAGTCTAGTTATACTTTTCATGTTAAAACAGTATAACACGTTTCTAGAGATCAATAAATGGAGTTCGACTTTTGAATAAAAGACTCTGCTTTAGCCACAAAAGACTTCATGTATAGGCAGTGTGCTGCGGAGAAATAAAAATCCCGAGGCTCTCGCTCCACCAAGATCGCCATAAATATCATTCAGAACCAACTTTGTTGTGCACTGCTGGGGTGGGCGGGGTGTGCATGTGGGACGGGTGTGGGGCACACGTTCAACAGTGTGCATGAGGAGGCTAGAAGACAGCTTGGTGGGGTTGGTTCTCTTCCCACCTTTATAGAGCTTCAAATACTCAGCCAAGATTTAACTATTTCTCCAAAAAGGAGCGCACCTGCCTTGCTAGCATGCAAATTTTGCTTTTGTCTCTGATAAATGATGAAATAATGTTTAGCAAAGAATTGCTATAAAACAAATTTATTTACAATGTAGATGTTTGGTTTATATGCCTATTTTATAGACTTATCCAAGGTCACATAAAGATTTTTCAGGCAAGAACAGGTTTAAAAACATGCTGCTCTCGCTCGTACCGTAAGACGTGCAGGGGAGGTGGCGCCTCCCCAAGCAGAGCGCCTTGGAAAAGGTCCATCTAACCCCTGCTTGAGGCACTCAAAGCTGATTACTTGTCTAACTCTGGGCCAGGCCCTGGAATACCCTCCTGGAGGGAGGACGGGTGCTGTTCTCTGTCCAAGGATCCTTCTGTGTCAGTAACCCTCATCCTAGGGAAAGCAGAGTGGACACGATATGTCTGGGTATTGATCTGCATCTCTGGGTCTTACATACTCTTTCAGTCAGTGGAAATTTAGTTAGTACCTAGGTTACAAGGGATAGTTACAGCCTGAATCTGAGGTGCTCCTTGTCAGGAAACAAATGTGTAAGCGCTGTTGCTGCATGAGCAGCGAACACAAACTTAGCAGCTTCAAACAATACCTACTGATCAGCTCTGGAAGTCAGAACTCAGGCCAGTGTGACTGGGTTCTCTGCTCAGTGCGTCCAAGGCTGAAATCAAGGAATCTAGTGCCTCAGTAAGGGAAAGGTCTGCTTCCAGCATCCTTTGGGGTGTTGGCGGAGTTCATTTCTTTGTGGTCATTGCTCACTGTTAACTGAGAACTGCTTTAAGGTCCTTGCCATGAGCTCTCTTAACTCATCCACAGAGCCTCTCGCACATTTACACACAGCATCTTTTGGATTTCTCTGGTCTCCTGTAACTGGCTATGTTTGTAGCCTCCCTTTCTAGGCTGAAGGCTGCTTGAGAGGCTGGCCCCTCGTTCACACCTGCAGTTCCAGTGCTCACAGAGCGGCAAGGAGGACTCCGTACAATTTTGCTAAGAAGTAAATAAAAAAATGCATCTTGTCCTTTCCGCTCCCTGCTTTTCCCTCAGATCCAGCTCAAAACATCTCTGACATGTCTTTTTACAAAAGTAGAAAAGAGGCTCACTGCTCCCTTCTCTGAGTGGGCACTTAGTAAGCACC
Organism: Rattus rattus; assembly: GCF_011064425.1. Lineage (NCBI taxonomy): Eukaryota > Metazoa > Chordata > Mammalia > Rodentia > Muridae > Rattus > Rattus rattus. The sequence continues at coordinate 36,586,965 of NC_046154.1, forward strand.
AGCATATGAGATGTATTACATTGTAGTATTTTAAGTGAGGCTGATTTTCTTGGACACACGGGTTTCATTTATACTCCACTTAGTATCCCAGGACACAGCTATCAGAGATGTCATTAATTGTTTAATGTTTGGTTTTTTTTTTAAAAAAGGAGATCAATGGGCTTTAAGCTCGGGAAGCAGCTGGAGAGTGAAATTGGACAGATGCTGTGACCTTGGGGTCATAAATAAGAACAGAGGCAATGGGGAATGAGGGAATAAGAGAAAATAATCAAGATGCAAGCTCTCTCTCTCTCTCTCTCTCTCTCTCTCTCTCTCTCTCTCTCTCAAAGAAAGATTACTAGGAAGCCATGCTATATTATATATTACATTAAAGAATGAAACCTGGCAGAGCCTTCTGAAGAATGGCAACCAGGAGTGACTGTTGTGTTATTGCCAACTGAGAGTCAGCATTTTACTCTGCTCGTGCTCTTGGCAGAAGAGGCAGAAAAGCCTGGTTCTGGTCCGTAAAGAGAGGGAGCGCGGGAAAGGAGAGGCCTGGACAGGAGCGTGGCGGTCTCCTTTGGATAATGCCCAGCTCACAGCTTCCTAGGGGGCTTTAGTGACTGCTTTTCTGCTTTGAGGCTGAGGTCATTGCAAGGGCAGTTTAGACCTATCATCTGCTTTCCAGATCTGGACCTGAAGGAGGGCTGGACATTTTTAAAATCTGGTTTACTAGGAACTCTGAACCCACTGTCTCCACGCAGAAAACTGTGCTGTGACCTGGCAGGGACAACACAGTGGAGAATGCATTAGCGCTGACTCTGTGATATACCGCACGACAAGAACAAGTACCTTGTTAATGCCTCTCCAAGCCCCAAGCTTCTCTCTGTCTGCTCATCTATAAAGTCAGAACAGTGTGCCTACATCACAATTTAGTAAATGTGACCGAGCAGTGGCTCTCGAGTATTCTTTGCGGGACCATTGGGAAGGATTGTTTTGTTTGAAGTAATCTCACTGTGTAGGCTGCCCTTGAACTCTCTGTGCAGCCTTGGTTGCCTTCAACTAACGATCCTCCTGCCTCTGTCTGTCTTCCTAGTACTGAGAGTACAGGCTTGTGCTACCATAACCCCGATTTTATTTTTCATTAAATCCTTTAGTCTCATCCCTGCTTCTCTATCAATACGGCTCAGTCAGCTTCATCCTCAGGCTCCCATCAGATACAGGCAGAAACATCCTCTGTCAAAAGCTAACCGGGTTCCCATGCTGGAACTGGATGTGGTTTGCATGCCTGAGTTTAGGGAGCTCAGACCCCACACGTTTACTGAGGAGCTGATCCTTTTGGTTACTACTGAGTGGCCCTAGGTGTAAGACCCTTGGGGAAGATATCGGTATAGCATGTATTTTTCAAGCAGTTGAGAATCCAGCGGAGACAGACTGTGAAGTAAGACAGGAAAGTTAAGTACCACAACAGGAATGTAATCAAAACGCTGTTATGCATGGAAGAGACCCAAGATGGGTTACAAAGACAAGACGGGATTTTAAATGGACCCTCAACAATTGGGAGGAAAATGTGATCAGGGGTTTGGGGTGGAGTTAAGGAGTGGGGGCCTGGTGTGGAGAGTTTATAATAACGCAAAACTAAAAGCATCTATCAGAAGGCGACGAGTGGATTTATGTGGGCAGAACAGAGGCTCCACATAGAGGAGACCTAGAACCGTGGGCTAGTTGTGGAGAATCTCAAGTGTCAGCTGGGAATTCCAAAGGTAGAATGAGTGAGCCGTGGGGTGGGCAGATGCAGGGGGCCGATGTATATGGTGTTTGGTTAACTTGGTCAGGCTCTCCTTGTTGCCTTTGCCTGGAACGGCCCTGATCATTCTCTCCTGACAACCATGCATCCCACAGCCCACCACAATGCACTTTCAAGAAGCCTTGGCCTGTCCTCCAAGCCAGCCAGGCTCTCTCCTAGCTCTCAGGGACCACAGCTCACCGTCTGACTCTTTCCAGTGGCTTTTATCACAGCGAATGTGGCAGGCGGGGGTTATAATCTCTCCCAAATCCTACAGGCACAGCTAAGTGGTTTTAAGCCTAACAGAGTCCTCTTTAATACTCTGCCTACAACTTCCAGGTACAAGACTATCATGAAGCTCAAACGTCACTGAAGTTAACCAGTAAACATGGTAGGTCATAGATTAGAATGTCTTTACTCAAGAGTACCATGCAGCAAGTGGTACATTAGAACTCACTAGTCTTCATTTTCCCAGTGAGGCCCAGAGAAATGCAGTAAGGTCATATGGTAAGGGAACGCTCGGAAATGAAGCATGTCAAAAGTTCGCCACAAGGTCTAACACACACCAGATCCTGAAACCTCCCCAGACTCTTGAACTATCGACCTCCGGCTGCTTCCAATTCCTCCCACACTTAAGCAAACTTCACTCCGTTCTTTTGCATTTGCCATCCCCGGAACTTTTCTTCTTTCAGCTGTCTTCACTGCGTTGACGCCTACTCATGAATGAGGAGTGCCTTCTCTGGAAATGTCGAGTGTCTGTCTCCTGCATCCTCACCTAGGGACGGGGCAAAGGGCTCTCCTCCTCCTGGTCTGGTAGCTTGGACACATATTTCCATTGCCTAACTGAAATGTGTGGTCTGTTGCTGTTTCTGTCTTCTGCTACGCTCAAAGGGAAGAGCTTCCTGTTCACTCTGTCCCCAGCACCTCACACCCGAAATAGCACTGTTGCTTAGTAGATGTTTAAGGAATGGAGGGACACAGCAGGACCCTCTCCCTCCCAAGCTGCAGGCCAGAGAAACAGTTTCCTTAATGTCACCCTGTAACACCAGCCCATTCGATATGCAGACTCTGATAACATGAGTGCTTTATAGAGACAAGCTGAGCCCTGGGCCTCACTGTTTATCTAAAACACTTCTCTCTCACTCTCCTATTATAAAATACCAAATAAAAATAGTTCCAGGAAGCTATGCGGTTGAGAAACTCCAGGCTCTGCCTAAGCTCTTAGATCAAGGCTGTTACTGTTGGGCAGCTGGTCATTAATCCAACATGCCTTTTCTCTGTGCTTTAGTTTTGTACCCTTCTAAAGACAGTGATCCTTTTTGTCCTTGGTTGCCCTGAAGTCTGCTGCTAGCTGGTAACTGGAAAAAAAGAATAACTTGACAGCAGTTGGTATTAAAATGATTTACAGTTATCAGTGGACTAAAGTCTCACTATGCTCTGGGATTGTGATGTTACCCAGATGGCTAGGATTCTCAGCTTTAAAATAGGGGGAAGAACACCCACCTTACCAAATCGTTGAGGAGTGAGAGAAAATAAAGCAGGAGCAGGATCCCATAGGGCCATGGTATAAGGAGTACTCCCTCCGGGTCACAATCAGAGTCCTCACACTCTCCTCTTCCTGGCTGTGCTATGTCTGGGCCATCAAGTGTTAACCTAGGTGTCATATATAGAAAGAGGAATAGTGACCAGTTGGTACCTACAAGCAAATAACCAGCTAAGAAATCTGGACATGAGACTTGCTAAGAAGTAGATGAAATATCTGAGACTATTTATCCAGCATAACTAAGAGTGTAGTAGGGCAAGGCCCAAAGCCTTCAAAAAAAAAAAAAAAAAAAAAACAAAAAAACCAAAAAAAACAAAAAACAACAAAAAAAAAAAAAAAAAAAAAAAAAAAACAAAAAAAAAAAACAAAAAAAAACAAAAAAAACCTAAAAACAAATGTGGGGAAGAAATTATGCCTGTTTACTTCTATAAATCTTGATGCTATTGGGCTCTGGGAACTGAGGATTCAAAGAAGAGTAAAATACAATACCTGTCCTTGAGGCTTGTAGACCTCAAGGACCAAGACAAGGCCAAAGAGGCTCTTGCAGAAACCCATAGAACATACTAGAGAAAGTAGAGAAAAGAGTATTTTGTTAGAGGAGAATGAGCAAGCTTCACTGGGAAAGTGACATTTGAAGGAGCCTTAAAGGAAAATCATGATTTCTTTAGGCAGAAAGCACAATACACACAAGGACACAAAAGCATCCTTTTGGGAAACCTGGGGACGCTGGAAGAGTGGAGCGAAGTGGGCACGTCAAGTCTTCTTAGAGCCCAGAGTGTCAAAGGTCTTGGTTGTTCAACTAAACGGCTTGGGCTGTTTACCTCAAGTGGGTATTCAAGAGCCGTCAGAGGTGTTTGGCAGGATATTTGATTTTAAAAGTGAAGCTTTAGCACAGACTGCTATCAGGGCCACACAAAAGAGCTGCATACCAGAGGCAGGAAAGGCAGAGAACACACACAGTGAAGCTTGTGCTTGTCACAGGTGAACTTGAGCCTGTTCTTTAAACTCTCAAAACTCTTTGAGATTTCCGCTTATGAATTGAGATATGGGGGAGAACATGCCCCAGCTGAAACGATGAAACAGGCTTCTGAACACCGACATGATATTTTAAAAGTTTCACATTCTGGAGTTTTGGATTAAGGATGCCCAACCAGGAAAGTCCATGCAAATATTCCAAAATGCAAGAAGTCTGAGACTTCTGTCCCCAAGTCTTTTAGAATAGAGGTATTCAGTCTGTTAGACACCCACTTTATAAAGCACTCTACGAAAGCGATGTGAGCAGCCCTAGTTTTGGTTTTGTTGCTGTGATAAAAGACCTTGACAAAAAGCAACTTAATGGAGAAAGGGCTTATGCTAGCTCACAATTCCAGGTCACACTCCATTACTCGGGGGCAGTCAAGGCACGAACGTGAAGCAGCTGGTCATAGCACACACACAGGCAAGAGTGGAGAGAAGCCAATGTGTGTATGTACGGTTCTCAGTGAGCTTTCTCTGCTCTTACGCGGTTCAGGACTCAGAACTAGAGGATGATGCTACCCACTTCAGGCTGGGTCTTCACACATTAAATAAGGCAGTCCAGATAACTCCTGCCAGACATGCTCATAGACAAGCCTCTCCATTCCTGCCAGATATATTCACAGGCCAGCCTTTCCCCAGGCAGTTCCTCACTGAGGCTTACTTCCTAGATGATTTGAGGTCGTGTCAAATTGAGCAGCTAGCCACCACACAAGAAATGAGTTATCCAAGGTGAGTAGTGTGAGCTCAGTAAGTGAGCCTCAGCCCTCCTTTCCCTTCTGCCTAAAAGACAGATCAGACTGTTCTGCTCATTGAAGCTTAGGATTGTGGGCAAATAATGGCAGGCATTCCCTTGGAAGGGCTGAATACACCAATGAATACATTCAAGAAGGGTACTTATTGGGGCTGGAGAGATGGCTCAGTGGTTAAGAGCACCCGACTGCTCTTCCAGAGGTCCTGAGTTCAATTCCCAGCAACCACATGGTGGCTCACAACCATCTGTAGAGAGATCCGATGCCCTCTTCTGATGTATCTGAAGACAGCTACAGTGTACTTATATATAATAAATGAATAAATCTAAAAAAAAATAAATAAAGAAGGCTTGTTTAATTTAAAAAAAGAAAGAAAGAAGGGTACTTATTTTCTAGAAAGGGAGTCGAATAAGATAAATCTCTGAAATGCATTTCTTGCTCTTAGAGTCCATTTCTGCCAACTTCAGGGTCCTAATACTAGGGAGATTGCCAAGAGCTGGGAGATTTTAATGTTGATCTTGGACAAAGCTTGACTGAGCATTCATGACTGCTGTGTAGATTCTGGAAAGATCCACTGTAAACTTACCAGTCTCTTGGAAGCAAGAACGCTGGGTTGGGCTTAGAGGGCTGCACTCCAGAGCTGGAAGTTAAGGGTTTTGCTCTGTGGGCCTGAATGGGGTCATGGCTGTGTCTTGACCTTGATTTCTCCATCAGAATGCAACTTTGAGATCTTCTAGTACTAACCACGTGGGATTCTGGGAATCTAAGTTATTAAGATCATGAAACTCTGGCTATATAAACATCAGATAATCCCAAATGTTCCTACAGCAACTGTATGGCTCCTAGGTTATGCGTGTGGTGTGTCTCAGTCTTGCAGCATTAATTTCTATCAAATTTCCAAGATGTGTCACACACACACTGGGGGCAAGACTCGCTTGACATTCTTCTTAGAATCAAAATTTGGGAATTCGATGTATTTCAATTCTCAGTGTTAACTTAGCTGCAAATAGGATTAGTTCATATTTCTGGTTGAGAGAGAAAGCATTTTTCTCCAGTATGGCATGAAAATAAAAATGTCAGTCATCTGTCACAGAGGGAGAGATTGTTTTATCCCTGAGCTAACTTAGGGCACAGAAGCTGCCTCATTTGGAAGCAGACAAAGACACAGACTAGGTATAGGACAATGTGGCTTTTGTGCTACGCTTCCCTTGCTGCTCTGGAATACTCCTGCCAGCTCCTCTGATGGGAGCTGCCCCTCCCCATCTCTGGTAGAACAAACATCTCCATTTGCAACGCTTTCCTTGCACTTTTGAATGGTATAGCATTGATCACAGCACAGGATGGCTAGTGCCTGTGATTTCCATTCTCCTCGAAAGGAAAAGGCCACTAAAGTTTGATGACCTTCTGCGGAACGCTAGGTGTGTGCAGCTCACATCATCCATGTGGTGGTGAAGTTAAATGCCTCGATCAAGGTCAAAGGGCCAGTAAGTAACTGAGTCTGGCTTTGAATTAGGCTGTTTTGGGTTACAAAATGTGCTTGGGGTCATTCACGCCATTTTCTTGTTTTCTTGACATCTCTGTAACCTGAACTCTTAGTATAGGGCCAGCCTTTGGTAGATATCAATTATTGTTGAACGACAACCCCATTCTGTTCAGTCAGTCGATAAAGATTTCCTGAACCGAGCAAAGCTTTCAGGGAGCTACAAAGGAGGGTGTAATTGGTGGGGATCGAGCTAACCTTTCCTTGACTAGCAGTGAGCTAGAGACGTCTGCTTCAAACTAAATGCTCTCACTAGGCTTGTTGGTGTCTCTGCTCAGTGGGAGGCTGTGGTACTCTTGACAGGGCCGTCTGGCACGGTAGACTTGTTTAAGCTAAATTAATTTCACATCTTTCCAACAACCCCACTTTAAGGTCCTCGTGTCATAGGAGAAGCAGGAGTCAAAAACAAGTGTCACACGTTTGAAAAGAACTATGATAGAGACTGTACAAGACTCTGAGGGCAGATGGAGGGGGGGATTCATTCTGCCTAAGAATTAGAGGTTCGGTTGTTGTTTTTAAGAGAATTAAGGGAGGGGTTGGGGATTTAGCTCAGTGGTAGAGCGCTTGCTTAGGAAGCACAAGGCCCTGGGTTCAGTCCCCAGCTCCGGAAAAAAAGAACCAGAAAAAAAAAAAAAGAGAATTAAGGAAATATTCAGGAGGAAGGTGACATCGGAGCTGATTGTCCCAAAGGACAATCAGTTTTGTTTATTTTCAAAGGAGAGAAAAGAAAAGGGCATTCCTGGGGAGAGCATGCAAAGGGAGGGGAGTGTTCCCCAGGGGCACCAATGGTCCTCTTTGATGGCACATCAACTCTGAGGGGCAATGGCAAAAGGAGAGAAAAGGACGCTTAGTCAGGCCAGGGAACCCAAGAATCTTGAATTCCTAAGGATTAAGATTTTTGTAGATACCAAAAGACATTCCAGGGTCCCTCTGAACTACAGCTTCTAAGGGTCACCTAAGTGTATGTCTTTCATCCCCAGAGTCCTGACACTAAGCAGGACTTAGCAGCAGTGGGAATGTGGTGGAAATTGAAATTCTGGATTCTAATCTTGACAGTACAATTTAATCCCATTGGCTGACTCTCTGTAGACTTTCTCCTAAGTAAGGCAAACTAGCATATATATGTACATGTACATGAGCATGGACATGTATATGTGTGTCACACACACACACACACACACACACACACACACACACGGAAGGAATGCTAGAAGCCACGACTGCAGAACAAAGAAGTGAGATGATAGGTGATTGACTCAACGGTCTGCTCACTGCCGAAGCTGAGGTAAACCTTCTAGGGGATTTCACGGGCAAAACTACTAAGCATATTTGATTCAGCATAGGTGGAAGGATGGAGGGATAAAAACTCACTTCACATGAAAGCATGGAGCCTGTCTTGCAAAGGCCTAACGCCATTGCTGGCTTTGAAGAAGCCAGCGGCCACGTGCTGGGCGGCCTGTGATGGAGACCTCCTAGGCAAGGAACAGAGCTGCAGGTGGCCCTTTTGTCAACAAGAAGCCTGACCTGTCAACCCTGCGATTGGAGGAACTGAATTCTACCCAAACCACAAGCTCTATGGAAGCAGATCTCTCCCTAGCCAAGCACAGAGGAGTCTACAGCGCTGGAAAACGCCTCCATTGGTTCCCGACCCACAGAACCCAGGTCACAGGCATGTGTGTTAAGTGTCTGAGCTTCTGGTAGCTTGTTTGCTGTAGAAGAACATTCAGTTCCTGATTAGCAACCTAATGGTTTGTTTATAACTCCATGCTGCCTCCCTGTGGCAAACTCTAGTCAGTAGCTGTGTGTATCTCTGTGTGTTGGATTTTTGTTTTGTTTGTTTTGTTTTTTGTTTTTTGTCTTTGTTTTTTTTTTTTTTGTTTTTTGGGTTGTTTTTGTTTTTGTTTTTTTTTTTTCTTTGCGTGGCTCATGCCAGCCTATGACAGCCAATGATATGTATTAACTTGACGGCCTATGAAATGCCCACATACCTGACTATTATTTCTGGTCTACAGTGGTGTTTCCAGAGGAGACCTGTATTTGGATTGACTGAAGCAGAACCACCCCGACCCTATCCCCGCCCCGCCCGGAGAGTCTGGGCATCATGCGTGCTGCTGAGGGTCAGAAGAGAGCAGAGAGACAGAGGAAGATTACTTTGGCTCTTTAAGCTGAGACCCTGATGTTCTCCTGCCTTGGGCGCTCTCATTCCTCAGACTGTAAGATCTGGACTGATGTCTCCGTCCCAGGGTTCAGGTTTACAAGACTGTGGGCTACATCAGTAGGAGTCCGGGGTCTCCAGATATTACACAATGGAGTGTGGGACTCCAGCCTATCTACCTGTCTGTCTGTCTGTCTGTCTTGCTGTTCATCTACCCATCTTTCCTATTGGTCCTGTTCTCTGGAGAACCCTGTCACTTAGGGTTTATATTCAGTGTTCACATTTAAAATTCATGCTCAACAAGAAATATTTAGTAATTTTCAGCACACCCGGAGATAGTTCTCATAACACTGAGAAGAAACACTTGTAAGAGTGAGCGAGCTGGGGAAAGGACATCTATCCAGTGCTGTGTGAACGAGTTAGCTTTCACGGCATCCTGCTTGGTGTCCCCAAACCTCTGAGGCTAGTTTTACAGAGGGGACAACAGAGCCCTGGAGAGGTTAGGAGGTCTTATCTTTTATTACACACATCATAATGTGTGTGTAATAAAATTGGTCCTGGCTCTAACTTAGTTCTTCTAACTTCAAATTGTTTTACCAACTAAGAGTTCCCCATGCATTTCCACATGTTAATAGATCCTTTCAGAAGATCTAGCAGGTAAATTCACCCCAAAAATTCTAGAGGTGATGTGGGTGCGAGTCTGTCTGTTTCCAATGTGTGTGTATCACTGGGTTTCTAACAGTACCTCAGAGGAATAGAACCAAGATGGAGACCCTGGCTTTCCCCACCTTCAACTAACATATGGCAGACATTCAGGAAATAGAGGCAGAATTTTTATCTTCCTTTGCTGTGTGTAGCTGGGGTGTCCCTCGATGTAACAGAGAGGATAAAAAAAGGTGCGACAACCAAACTTAGATCAAAGTGTCATTTTAGAAGATCTGATAGAAAATGCAGATTCCAGGGTTTCCCCTCTAAGCTCCTGACTCAGAACAGCTCAGCAAACATTTTCAATAAGATCTTCTGATTGGTCTGATGCCAGTAGTCATAGATCACACGAATATTAATAGAAAATCACAGTTTTACCTGTTCTCCGACAGGAGTTGTTCCCAAGCATCCCCACTCATATTTATCACTCCTTCTCCTCGTGGAGAGAAGCCAATGGTGTGCTGGCAAATGTTTGAAAATCAAACCTCTTTCACAACCCAAAGTGAAACAAAGGAAAAAATTCCTGTCTGTAGCAATTGCTGACATCTGCAGTGGAGAACCATACACCAAGGCTGATGTAGCTACCAGTAGGCCTTCCTTTAACACCAGATGCTAGCCCTTGCCCCTTGCAAAAGAGAAGGGACTGGCTCCCCCCCCCCCATTGATGGAAACCCAGACAGAAGCAGGGCCTCACTTACTCTGGGCCCAGTTTCTTTACAAAGTGAGAATTCCTGAAGGACGGTGTGCTTCCCTCAGAACAATGTCACGTTAGCCTGTGGGCTATGTATCAGGCCGAGGGAGGCTGCAGTGAGGCAGTAGAGTTGCCTGGACGGAGGTGGCCAGCTCTCTCTTCTGGGAAAGGTGGTGGTGCTCACAGCCTGCATAGAGCAGGCAGGGAATGAGGGGGCAGTCCTGCTTGATACCTCCTCCACACTTAATTCTGTGGACTTCTTTCCTTGTCTTCTAGCTGGGAGACAGATATAGTTCTATAACTCCAGAGTAGTCACAGAGGAATAAGTGATAAAGGCTGGCAGACAGACAGGTTCCTACAAATAGTTCTCTCTCCTTGTCCTCATTTTGTTTCCTGCTCATGGAAGTTACTGCCCAAATTTGGCTGGAGACTGGTTAGACCAGGGGCTCTGTTTCTCTAATTCCCAAATTAGTAAGTTACCCATTCTGAATAATTTAAAGAAAAGGTCTATGACAAAAAAAGTATATATGTGTGTGTTTCTATCTATTCCTCCATTATTATATGGTACAGGGACGAGCATCTACCATTTAAATCTTTTCGAACATTTCACAACAAGGCTTCTCAGAGAGGCATCCTGTACTCAAACCTGCACGATCCCACACTGTACAAAGGACATGGTACACCACAGGAGCATGTGCTGGCAGAGTGCAGAGGTAACTCTTATACCTAGTGGGCTTTTTTTTTTTTAATTCTTTTTTTCGGAGCTGGGGACTGAACCCAGGGCCTTGCGCTTGCTAGGCAAGTGCTCTACCACTGAGCTAAATCCCCAACCCCCCCCTTTTTTTTTTAAAGATTTATTTATTTATTATATGAGTACACTGTTGCTGTCTTCAGACACACCAGAAGAGGGCATCAGATCCCACTACGGATGGTTGTGAGCCACCATGTGGTTGCTGGGATTTGAACTCAGGACCTCTGGAAGAGCAGTCAGTGCTCTTAACCTCTGAGCCATCTCTCCAGCCCTAGTGGGCTTTTTAATGTTTATCTAAGAGAGGGAAGACCAGAGCAGGGCTGAAGCTGACACTGGTAGAGTACTGGAGACAATCCTTTTGCTCAGGGGAGGGAGATGTTTGATCCTTTTAATGATCTTGACCAGTGCTGTGGCCTCTGTCAGTACTCAGTCAGTCACAGGGTGGTGTATTTTGTCTCTGTATTGTAAAGACAACAGTCTTGTCTGGCTTGGTGTTCTGTGAACTCCTGAATATTCCATAGGAGACTCCCACAGCCTGGCTGAATGCTGGGCCAGCAAACCACTGCCATGGCTGCCTTTCTCTCCACATTCGCATGGCATCAGCGAATGTCTTAGCACGATTACACACTTCACCACATCTCAGCCCCACAATGGCTCTGGGAAGCACCGTGGTCTCTGTTTTATGGAATAGGGTGTTAAAAGATTAGTTGCTTTTCCAATTCACACTGTTCCACAAATGGCAGTGTCTGGTCAGGTGTGATGATACACACTCTTAGTCCCAGCTCTCTAGAGGCAGGTGGATCTCTATTGAGTCTAAGGCCAGGCCAGTTACATAGTAAATCCCTATCTAAAAACAAACAAACAAAACAGTGTCAGGGGACATGTCAATAGTAAGTCCAGGAACACCATAATCTTCTTTGGGAGTTCTGCTGTTGCTGGCTGGTCTGGCACACCCTATCCAGGCCTTGATTCCTAGCAGTGAGGGGAGCCTGTGCTTCACCAGCACAGTTCTTTGGTGTTTGAGAGGGTGATGGTCTTGAGCTGCAGGCTTGTTAGTGACCCTCCAGTGTGACTGAGAACAGGTGAATCTCCTCCCTTATGCCTCAGAGTCTTGCCTTCCACCCTTCCCCTCCCTTCTTTTCTTTCCTCCTCTGTTTCTTCTACCCTGGTACAGGATGGAAATGTTGGGTCTCCAACTTGCTAGGAAAATGCTATGTCCCTAACCCCTCAGTTTCTTCTAATGCTCTCAGAGCCCCTTCACTGGAGAAACTTGAGAAGAAGTACTTAGGATGAATGGCTGTCTGGTGCAAATGGCTTTCTCAGGACTGTATTGCTTTTTCTGTTTTCCCAGCCTTTCCCCCGACTAGGGATCTGGGTATCTGGAGCTCTCCTGGCCCAGTTGCCCAGCAGTAGTAGTAGTTGACACACTGCATTTCCCAGTAGTGCAGTCTCATCATCTCAGCCTCATATCTAGTCGTTCTGCCCTTGGGTGATGGCCAGTCTCAGCCACCGCTCCCAGCAGTGCCTCCATCTCTGCCTGACTAAGTACCTGGGGCAAGGGTTCCTCAAGGCCATGCCCCGAGAGGAGCTTGAGGCTTACGTTAGAAATGATCTGGTCCGGGCTGGAGAGAGAACTCAGCCATTAAAGGGTAAGCTCACAACCAAGGACATAAGTAATGATCTGGTCCAACTGTCTCAGGTCCAGGGAGAAGATACAATTTCCCCACAGTTACACAGCAGCTTTACCTAAGGCACAAGCAGAAACAAGGCATCCTAGTAGCTGGGCCTTCCTTCCCACTCTGACAAGCCTAGATTTGTATAAAGCCTGTGCTTTTCTGGTATATTTGATGGTTAATTCTGTACACATTTATTGAGCACCTTTTTGTGCTTGGTTCTAGAGACAAGAGGAAGAGAGCCCTGTCTGTGTTTAGAGGATACTTACCAAGTGGGGGTGAAAAACAGATACAAATGATGTTGCATTTGTATTTATGTCAACCTAGCTAAGTAGACAATGCTACCAGAAGATGGTTTGGGAGAAAGAGCCTGCTAAGATTGGGGGAGGGGATCAGGATGTCTGAAGTTCACCATGCAATCTCAGATGTCATGACTGTGGGATCTGAAGAACCCATGGGTATGGGTCTGAAGAACACTATGTCATGTTGGCTACTAAGCAAAGAAAATATTAGAGTGGAACCAAAATCTCCAAGTTTGTAATGGCAATGCTGGGAGGGAGGGAGGGCAGTCATGGAGATGGAGTCACGGAATGCCTACAAGCAAGCCAAGTCTTACTTATCACGCCTCAGGTGCCTTCTGGTTTCTGTAGGAAGATGGCCGTCTACCTTATGACTCCAAAGCTGCTGTCCGAAGCTCAGTGGCCATCAGGTATAAGGGACTATTCAAATTTAAATCAGCTAAAGGCAAATAGAATCAGACCGAGCTCGGTCTAAGTGCTCCAGAGCGATGGTGCTTCCTGGCTACTGTACAGTGCGGCATAGCCACCAGCTCTCGAATCATCCAAGGAGGTTCCGCTGGCCTGAGCTGTTCTGGAGCCTGAAACTCTGAGGAAAGAGGCTGTGTCCCTACACACAGCAAGGCGTCCACCACGCCCTCTGCATTTAGGAGAAGACCCCGAAGAATAGGGTAGAGAGGATCACCATTCCGCAGCACTGGTACTGACCGTGTGTGTGTGTGTGTGTGTGTGTGTGTGTGTGTATGTGTGTGTGTGTGTGTGTGTGTGTGTGTGTGCGTGTGTGTGTGTATGTGTGTGTGTGTGTGTGTGTGTGAGTGTGTGTATGTGTGTGTGTGTGTATGTGTGTATATGTGTGTATGTGTGTATATGTGTGTGTATGTGTGTGTGAGTGTGTGTGTGAATGTGTGTATGTGTGTGTTTGTGTGTGTGTGTGTGTGTGTGTATGAGTGTGTGCGGAGGTCAGAGGTCAGTCTGAGGTATTTCTCTTCAGGCACAGGCTGCCGTTCATTTTTCATTCTTCATCTTGCATTATCAGTGGTAGTGGTGCTTTGAGACAGGGACTCCCAGTGGCCTGAACTGGCCAAGTAGGCCAGGCTAGCTCTCTAGCAGCTCCAGAGCCCCACCCACCTATCTCAGCTCCCCAGATCGGGGATTACAAACACACAAAACACATGCCATCACACAGCTCTCATTTATCTGGGTTCTAGGGATGGAGTTTAGGTCCTTGTGGTTTCAAGACAGGTACTTTGCCTATTAAATCATCTCCCCAGCATGATACCTGTCATTTGTGACCTAGGAGAGCAGTATCCTGTCCCATTGCCTTCACACACTGTACTTTGACTTATCTATGTGAAAACCTACTTAGGACCAGGCACACAATAAAGATCTTTGTGTCTAGTCCCCAGCTTCACAAACTGAACCCCACAATAGCCCAGTTTAGGATTCGGGTCTCCACATAGCGAAGATACCATAAACCATGACACTTAGGATAGAACAATGCTCTTTGGGGATCACTTTGTCCGAAGAATGTCAGATTTTATTGACATTATAAATCCTGGCAATCTTAAGAGGAATGTGCATGTCAAGCAAATGACTTCAACAGCGGCTTTGTCTGCGGCTCCGTGTGCGATGGCGCTGCAGATGCAGGAATGAACGCAGTCCTGCCTGCAGTGTGCCAGGCTTCCACACGGTCAGTCTCGGCGGCTTAACAAAAGGAGCTAAGTAGCATGCGGACTCAAGGTCCTTTTCTTTTAACTGAACACAAAACACTACCTACTAAGAACCGAACAGTTTGCAGAGGTTCTTAAAGGTGAAGACTTTCATATTCTTATTTTTGAAGACAGGAAAATATATGCCAAGATGAATAACTTGCCCATGGTGGCGCATCTATGAAATAACAAAGACTGGCAGTAGCTTTGGAGGTCATGGTCGAGTGTTCGTGGTAACCTTTGAGACCATCTAATCCAATCCTTTTTTTCCTGGTGATGCTGAATGCCACCGAGGGTCACTAAGATTACTCAGCCAGTTCTTATGAGAGAACGTGACCCTGGGTGTGGGTCTGCTGATCCTGCTCGGTGACCTCATTGCTTCCTTATTTTAAAAGAGCCTAATCCATAGAACGGCCCACTGAATACCTCAATGCCTAGTTGGTGATAGATGCAATTGTGGGGGAAAGAGCAGTCTTGGACTTGGACCAGAGAGATGGCTCACAGGGTAAGAGGGTAAAGGTGTTTGCCAATGAGCTTGGCAATCCGAGTTCAATCCCCAGAGCCCACAAGATAGCAGGGAATTGACTTCTTCAAGTTGTCCTTTGGCCTCCATGTATGTACTGCACATATGCACATGTGCACACACATACCACAGACTCAATAGAAAGATAAATAATAATTAAAAAAAACAAGCAAGGAAATGATGTTCTTAGATCCCTGGACTTGTAGAAAGGGGTTCTCAAACCAAATCTTACCCGGATTGCTCACCTTAGTAACCTTAACTGAATGTCACTTTATGATTTCAGCCTCCATTTTCCAGCTAAGGAATAAGGGCACATGCCTCTTAAGGACTGAATTAGAATGGTCGCACCAGAAGGGGAGTGGATGCTGAAGACACAGGTCCCTGCACTCTGCCCTCTGCCTTCAGGATGCACAGCAAGGCTGGCACCCAGCGGGAGCTGGAGGGCAACAGGGAGCAGGCTTTGTTGACAGACCAGACAGTGAATGTCAAGACAGCTAATGTGTCTCTTTGGCTCCATCTAGCTGAGTGCTCTTCTTCAGGCCATTTCAGGATCATGCAATTCTCCACGGAAAGGCTGGCCTGCAGAAACAGATGATGAACAGTAGGTGGCGGTAGAGACCTTCAAGGAAGAGGAGAGACCAGGAACCTGGGGAAATCTGTAGTCCGAGGTTTCACTCTTGTTGCTTCTAAGATGGGAGGGGCTCTGGGGACTGTGGGTCAGGTCACCCTGCTTCTGAGAAGGGGGAAGCACACTTTTGGCAGACTTAGTATTCACAGCCACCCTCCCAGCCCTAGCTCTGTATCACACCGAGTGGAAGAAGTTAAATCATTTCCCAAAGGGATAGAGTTGAGAGTTGGCTCCGACCAAGCCCACTGCTTCCAAATCCCACACTCATCCCAGAGAGTTCGTGCCTTCCAGCCAGTGACTCATTCTTGCAACACAGCCTCGTGCTCTTGGAAGTGGAGAGAGCTCTGTAGCGTTTGGGGATGGTGTGCATTCTCTCCCTGTGGTGGCTGATTTCAAGCTTCCGTAGGACATCACAGAGCTCAGGGTTGAGAACTCAGCTCAACAGTCTGAGGGGCTCAGCACAGGGGGTCCACAGGAAGAATGAAGCCGTGTGGCCCTGAACTGCTTCTTCAGGCAAAGTGCGGATTTACTTTTCTTTCTCTCATTCATGCTTGAGTATGCATTTCAAATCCCCTTTTAATCCTGGAAACGTCGTAGTCTTTACCGCTTTAATTTTGCTTCCCTGGCAATCCCTTGGTTCTGGAATCCATCCATGGCACCTGCCAACCTGCATCTCTGAGCTGCTAGGGCCATACAATGCTACTTGCTTCCCAGTACCTAGCCTCACTTTCCTTAGCAAATAAAATCTATCCTTTAATTAGGCATATGATCTCTTAGAAGAAAGCCACACTTTCAATAGTTCTAGACTGAATGCAACCAGGAAGGAGCCTTGGGGAAACGTCTTTAATGCAAAGGAGTGTGCTAGCTCATGACCTGTTTCTTTCTATTTGAAAGATGTGTGAGCTGTCTGGAGTTGGGGCAGCACTGGATGACTTTATGCAATGGTCTTAGTCCTACACTACACAGAGCTGGACCACTCTGGAAGAAAGTTGCACCTTGGTTAAGCTATGGTCCTTTTTCTATTCAATTTCATTTCAGTTTCCAAAGCAAACTCTGGAACAAGGATTTGCACGCAAGTGGTTTACTCAAGGGATGAGCCCAGGAAACACAGCTAAAATGTCCCATGGGACGGGAAGGAAAGACGAACAAAAGATTGGGCCATGAGCAAGTTATTGCTGGATACAACTGACTCTTATCCTGACAAGACAAGGATATGAACTGCCTTAGTTAGGGTTTCTATAAAGCTGTGAAGAGACACCATGACCACACCAACTCTGATAAAGGAAGGCATTTCATGGGGGCTGGCTTACAGGTTCAGAGATACAATCCATTATCATTATGACAGGAAGCATGGCAATCTGCAGGCAGACATGGTGCTAGAGAAGTAGCTGAGAGTTCTACAGTTGGATCAGCAGGCAGCAGAAAGACAGTGTGATCACTGGGCCTGGCTTGAGCACTTGAAACCTGAAAGCCCACCCCCAGTGACACACTTCCTCTAACAATGCCACACCCACTCCAGCAACGCTTCACATCCTAATCCTTTCAAATAATGCCAATCCCCATGAGCCTTTGGGGCCGTTTTCATTCAGACCATTAAAGGACCCAGTGCCAAGTGGGGTACCTACCTATTCCACCAGTTCAAAGGAAGTCAAAGCATTTAGCCATGAGCTGATATCTTCTGCTGGCCCAGCAGCTTTTCTGGGGCAACCTGCTTT
Source organism: Rattus rattus (assembly GCF_011064425.1). NCBI lineage: Eukaryota > Metazoa > Chordata > Mammalia > Rodentia > Muridae > Rattus > Rattus rattus. The sequence continues at coordinate 36,604,425 of NC_046154.1, forward strand.
AGCACCCTGTCTTTCCCTTTATAAACTGAGCATGGCTTTGTGGTCAGAGATACTGTCCTAAATGACTGCTTACGTCACTCGGGAGGGGGGGGAGGTGTAGGCTGCTCACTGACATACAAACCAACCTCCCCCAGAACACTCTTTACTTCCTGTGCCCTATAATTTGTCTCTTGCATCCAAAGTGAAATCTTCAATTCTTGCCTCCAAATACTTAATTCTACCGTTTACCATATTCAATCGGATTTACTCTGTCTCCTGAGGTTATCTAAGTAGTGCACACATATGTCCTATTTATCATTGTCAGTGTTTTAAAATGGTTTGTGCTTGCTGTTTACACATCTTTAATTTATAATCTACTATTATTATTATGAATGGCTGCTATTACGGACTTTTTAGAGTGTGTGTGTGTGTGTGTGTGTGTGTGTGTGTGTCTATATGTGTGTTTGCCATAGCATACTTGTGGAGGTCAGAGGATAGTTTGTAGGAATTGATTCGGTCCTTCCACACGTGAGCTTGGGGACCAAACTCAGGTCATCAGGCTTGGCAGCAAGCCCCCCAACACACCATCATTGAGCCACCTCACAATCCCTGTTCTTGGCTTTATTTTGAAGTTGTTTTCATCTAATCCCATGGCTTGCCTATTTTCTGCAATAGAGTCATTCCCAAGTCAGTAGTTTTATTTCCCCCCTTTGTTCTGGAACTTTCTTTTGCAGCCATCCTGAGGTGGAATTAATGTTTTGTGGGCTTCGAGTCCTTTCTGCACTCCTGGGTCTCTTCCGGTCTCTCCCAGAATCAGGTTTTAAACAGACAACTCAATACTCTCGTCTTGGCTGAAGAGTGAGGATTTCACACAGCAGCTCCTGAACAGGTGTGAGCTTCGCACAGCCTTATGTGTGGCTTATGTAGCCTCACTGGCCCTGAGGGAGCAGAGGCCAGAGGGTCCTCTGCTACTGGAACCCCACCGTGGCCGAGGTTTTTCTCCCCGTGTTCCTGGTCCACAGAGAGGTTCGTCCTAGTTCTGAGCAGGGCGCTTCCTTCTCTCAGTCTGTCTTTTACATTGTTGCTCTAGGTTAGTGCAGGGGGTGGGGAGCATAGGACTGCAAACATGAATTTGCAATGCCATCTTGACCAGAAGTTTATGAACCCCTTAATCTGTACAGGGAAGATACCAGTAGCCAAGGGCAGGATTATCCCAGGAGCCGGCAGGCAAATTCAGGGAACAAAGGGCCCCCCCTTTTTTCTTCTAGAAGTCTCTGTTTTAGTACCTGAGAAGACAGGTCTGGAATGCATTTGAGCCTCCGGATCCCCAGGCTTGCTGTTGATTGTATCCTGGCTCCGCAGAGTGCTCCTAGCCTGGGGTTCTTACCTGCACTCCACCTCAAGGTCTCCTCTCACTGGGGCTTTAGGCTGTCATTTGCAATTTAAGAAGGGACTCTAGAGTATGTTTCCGTCTTTCAAATGTGCAGGCATGAAATGTAAACGGCAGGCTGACAGGGTGTGTGTGGGGTTGGTTGGCTGGGTCAAAGCCATCACACCTGGCTGGCTGGGCGAGCCTTTGACAACAGGAGCTGTCCAACACGGGGTGGGCTGCTGTCACTGGGAGAACTCAAGCGGTGGACAGCTGACCTTCCTCCAGCCTGGGGGCTCAGCAGAGGGAGGCTTAAAGCAAGAGTGAGAAGCAAAGGGAACAGCTCCATGAAGGCATGTGGTGCAGCAGGACAGGCCATCACAGATGCCACTAGTGTTCCCCAGAGGCCATGCAGCAGAGCCAGCCATGCTCCCCCTGCTGATGGGCAGCTGCAGAGCTGGCTGCGCTCCCCATGCTCTTGGACTTCCAAAAGCAAGGCCTGAGACTTCTCGTTGGGGGTTCTCATCTGTGAATAAAAGAGTTGCCCTTGAGCTTGGAGGTTCAGAGTCTCCTGTTAGAACTTGGAGAGCAGGCAGTGCAGGGTTTCCCCACTGCCCAGGGTCCTCAGCCCGCCATGTCCACCCATCTTCACAGGTGGCTCTTCTGCCAGTATAAAGTGCTCTCAGGCCAGGGCAACTGTCACGACAGACGACTATCTGGAGCCCTGTTGGGACTCATGTCTATCGAGCGCAGCACACTTCACAAGTGCTGTGTCTTCTAATGTGTATAACAGTCCGTTTTACAGATGAGGACTCTGGACCCAGAGAGGCAGAATGACCTGCCCAGAGAAACACAGCCAAGAGGCAGAGTGCACGTCCCTTTCAGCCACTTTCATTCTCAATCCCCCAACTGGTTTCTGTTCCAACTTCTCTTCCTGAGGTAACTTCTGCTAATGTGAGAATCTCTGTGTGGATTGTAACCCTTAGGTCATGACAAAATATACTTTAACTTTCATCTGGGTGATGATTAAGATCATAGGATAACTTTTCTAATTATAAAATAGGACATGTTCTATTTTGGGTAACTTTTTAGTTTAGAATAATTATACATTCACAGGAAGTTGTCAAACATGTACAAAGAGGTCCCTTGACTCTTCGCTTCGTTCCCCTAAAGGCCCAAATTAAAACCAGGATCCCAACATCAACACAATGTGTATGCCTTATGTCATTTGATCACATGTACAGATGTGTGCAAACCCTACTGCAATCAGTATACCAGCCATTAAAGTACTGCATAGGTCCCCATGTGCCTCTCTCTCTCTCTCTCTCTCTCTCTCTCTCTCTCTCTCTCTCTCACACACACACACACACACACACACACACACACACACACACACACACACACACACTCTGTACAGAGCAGGAAAGAAACCATTCCAAAGGGGTTGGGATTTAGCTCAGTGGTAGAGTGCTTTAGGAAACACAAGGCCTGGGTTGGTCCCTAGCTCAAAAAAAGAACAAAAAAAAAAAAAAAAAAAAAAGAAAGAAAACCATTCCAAGCCCTCATATCGGAGGAGGAAATGGTCTGTTGGGTTTCCCTTTGGGCAAGTTGAGTCAGGACTGGCCCTGGGCTTGCTGTGCTCACCCTCTGCAGACCAGGCCAACAGGCAGCAGACACAGGCCAAACGCAAAGCTATGCTACTCACCCCATTATGCCTAACACCCTCCTCACAGGCACTCCTGTGGCTGCCACCACCTCTCTCTGTGTCTGCCTCTCCTGCTTTTTCTTGCTCTGTGTGTTTCTATCTGTATCTATGAGTGAGTCTCCCTTATTCTCAAACCACAAAACATGGCAGAACGCAGTCTCCATGGAGTACAGTCTTGTGTCTGGATTGTTATGTGTCTCCACTTGCACGATTCTCCTTCTTTCACGTTCTCTCCCCAAGACTTTCTCCCACACAATATGAACATTTAGGGGCCTGCTTTTGACAGCTCTGCCTTTGAATACTTTGGAAAGTAGAGCGAGTGCCTCTTTCAGTCCTGAGCCACCAGGGATGCGTGGTTGACAAGTTCCCTGGGGTTCCTGTTGAGTTCATTCTTTGAGGCCAGTCCTGGGAGGGAGGGTCTCTTGCCCACACTCCCATAGCCAGGGCATTGGTCACAGCATCTGCCTTGAAAAGAAAGAGCTTTCTGATGGCCAGCTCAGGCCTTCTCCTCTGGGTCCAGTCTCCCTCCTCAGGCTGTTTAGACTCTCAACCTAGTTCATTCAACTATCTCTTCTTTCATTCATACAGACTGGATGGCATGGCCTACTGCTCCAATGGCTACTGAAGTTTTGGAATGGACATGAGGGAGCAGTCTAAAGATTAACCAGTCTTACAGCAAATACATAGGCGAATGCCAGCAGCAAACCACTGAACTGAGAACGGGACCCCCGTTGAAGTAATCAGAGAAAGGACTGGAAGAGCTTGAAGGGGTTCAAGACCCCACATGAACAACAATGCCAACCAACCAGAGCTTCCAGGGACTAAGCAACTACCCAAAGACTATGCATGGACTGACCCTGGGCTCCAACCTCATAGGTAGCAGTGAATAGCCTAGTAAGAGCACCAGTGGAAGGGGAAGCCCTTGGTCCTGCCAAGACTGAACCCCCAGTGAAGGTGATTGTTGGGGGAAGGGTGGTAATGAGGAGAGGATGGGGAGGGGAACACCAATATAGAAGGGGAGGGGGAGGGGCTAGGGGAATGTTGGCCCAGAAACCGGGAAGGAGAATAACAATCGAAATGTAAATAAGACATACTCAAGTTAATAAGGATGGAAAAAAATTAAAAAAAAAAAGATTAACCAGTCTTTAGCCATACTCCCCTAGATGTCTGCCAGACTGCATCTAAATATCCAACAAGAAGAGAATGGCTAAATTTCTGTGAGCTGTCCTAGAGAATCAGATATTGCGCAGCTGCTAAGTCATGGTTGGAGAGCTTTGGGGATAAGGCAATATTTATCATATACTGTTAGATTCCTAATGGTGATGGACAAGCACGTAACTGTAGGAAAATGACTCAGAAAGCCCCACGGTGCTAACCGTTCTTGTTTCTGGATGGGGGGATTATGAATGACTTGCTTAAAGTGTTTTTGAGGCTGGGGTAATGGCTCATTGGGTGAGAATATTTGGTACAGAAGCGTAAGGACAGGAGTTCAAATCCCAGCATCCTTGTAAAAGAGCCAGCTGTGGTTTTGGAACCCTGGTGCTGAGTTGTAGGGAGAGTTGAGACAGTAGGACTCCAAGGACTTGCTGGTCACTAGCCTCTCTCACTGAGGTTCAGTGAGAGAGCCTGTCTGACATGCACAAGGCAGAGAGTTACAGAGTAGGATGCAGCCATCCTCCTCCGGCCTCTGCACATACACATGTGTACACACGACATTTTCTTAATGTTTAGCATAAGCATCTTTTCCTTTATAGCTGGAAACGAATATGCATCATTAAAGCTAAATGAGATCTGTGCGATATAAGAAGTCACCTCTGCAGTTTTCTGCTTGAGTTGTGTCACAAAGATCCCACTCCTCTCCTTGGGCAGTAACCCCCTGGGAGGCAGAGTGAGTGTCCAGACGCTTGGCTTTGAATTCAGCCTCTGCTGTGGGGCTGGACCGATGGATCCATGCTCTGCTCTGAAATGGAATGGCTGCTTATCTCTGCCCTCTAAGCATGCTAATGACAGTTGATGCTTCTGATGGCCCTTGTATGGCTAGAAGCAGGCACCATACAAAGCAGCCTTACATACTGGCCTTGCTTGGGGGTGAACACCAACACTGGTCTTCCATATTTAGTTGGGACACAGAACTCTCAGATGCCAGCCCATGGAGACTTCAGGAAGCCTCAACTCTGCCATCCACTCCTGTTGGAGGGAAGAGACTAATAATCCCATTTGCCTGTGGGGAGTTATTGGGAACACTTTCTGTTTCTTTAGTGCTAGAGGGCACACTTGAGACAGTGCATGATGCTGGCCACATGCTCTGCCACTCAGCTACATCTCTGGGCAATTGTTTTTGACAAAAGGATTTTAAAGCCACGTCTGGGTGTCCTTTAGGCTATGTCCATGATGATTTGGGGGTAGACAGTCTGTCTTGGCTAGGATTCCACCTCTACTAACCTGAACAATTTTCCTACTTCCTCTTTGTGTCTCAATTTCTCTTCAGAAAGGAGGAGTGGTGATAAGATCTGCTCTGTCAGGTCCTTGCGAGAGTCTTCATGAGTCCGCTCACAGAATCCAGAGCAGAGTGCCTGTCCAGGCGTAGCACACAGCAAATGCTAGCCATCGCACTGATTATTTCGAGCTGTGTTCATGGGAATGAGAATGCAGGGTATCTGACACTGGGGCTCTCCCAGAAAAGCCCAGATGTGATGAATACCAAATGAGGATCACCAATTAAAAGCCCTGCGTTTAGTCTGTTTCTTAGCGAGACAAGGTATAAAGAAATGCATGCTGCTCTGTAAGGAGGCCTGGAAAGAAGTGGCCAGGGGCACTCCTCAGGAGTTCCCCACCCCCACACCCCACTGCCTGTGCTTCGCCTTGAAAGAGGACAGGGAGGCAGACGAAGGGGCCTGGCAGGAAGCGTGAGCACCCCTGGGAACAGAAGGAGCTGCATTATCGCAACCTTCTTCAATAACTGCGAAATCTCAGCTGGGGTTGGGGGTGGTCCATAGATGGTGAGACTAGAGCAAGAGACAATTTTGAATCTGTCCCTGCAATTCCCATTCTTCCTCAGATGCTGCTTTCTCTACCACCTACAGGGTAGGTCCACAAACAAACAAAGCAAGGCAGGCTTGGCTTGGGCAGGGGCTCGACTGCACCTGGGACCGGTGAGTGGGGTCTGGGATTTGAATCCAGGGCTGTGCGTTACAAGTTCTTAGTTCCTGATTTGGCAGGATCACCTCCCGGCAGAGGTGGGGCTGGGGAAGGCCAGAGGCCTCAGAGGGGACATTATGGCTGCAGGGAACAGGGAGAGGTGGAAGGAGACCTGGTCCCAGGTGTGTGAGAGACCCAGAGCTGCCGGGCAGTCACATGGGAAAGAGCAGAAAGTAGGTCAGTCACACAGGAGACAGAGCATGAAATTAATGAGCACATGGGAGCTGGAGTAGTCACCTTCCAGGAGGGCAGTGAAAGAGGTGGGAAGTCCCTGTGGGAGAGATAGTGGGGCCTGAGGGGCTGGAGCATGTGGGAAGAGGTTGGGCCATAGGGTTTCCTTTCTAGTCCTGGGCATTGGGGGCGGGGGAGGGGTACATCAGTCGGGTGGGAGAAGGGAATCATAGTGTCCTGAGAAGCACAGACTGGGGTGTCAGATATGAGCTCTGTGGGGGCAGAGGCCATGTTTGCTCTCCAAGATGCTGACATTCCTGCTGCCTAGGACAATGCCCAGCCTGGCACAGGACGGGCGTGCTGAGGGGGTGCATGAGGAGAAGCCACTCTGCCTTGTACATTGCTGTACAGCTCAGGGTAGAGGCAGAGGAGAGGCCTCTGTTCCTTATTTGCGTTCGGAGGCATCAGCTGAGTTCAGTAACACCTGCTGGGTGGCTGCCAGGTGCCGTCTCTGACCTGGTGTTGAACACACGGGATGTGTGAGGTAGGGGCTTTCCTGTGAAACTCGACATCTAATAGGAAAGCAGGCTGCAAATGCCTTTAACAACATGTGCTAGGCCCAGAAGTGGATGGCTGATGGGGACCAAGAGAAGGGTAGTTCTGTAGTGTTGCTCTGAGTAAGGGATTATTAGGGATGTGGAGGCTGTCAAAGCTTAAGCACATACACTAACATGCACACACACACACATACACACACACATACACACACACTCACACCCAACCCCCATACACACACACACAAACACATATACTCACACACCCACACACTTATACACACACACATATACACACACATATACACACACATCCATACACACACACCTATACATACACACACACTCACACACACCCATACTTCACACACACACACCCACACATACACACACACACCACACACACATATACACACATATACACACACCCAAACACACACACCCATACACACACACCCATACACATACACACACACACCCATATATACACATATACACACACCCATACACACACACTCACACACTTAAAAATATATGTCCAGGCATAGTAGTACACCCTTTTAGCTTTGGGTCTTGGGTGGTAGGAAAATAACAACTTCAAGTTCAGCCTTGGCTACCCAGAGTTCAAGGCCAGCCTAGGCTATATAATAACACCCTGTCTCAAAACATTACCAACTAAATACTGTGTTTATTAACTCTGCTACGTCTTGCATATTGAATGTCTCCCAAAAGCCCATGTGTCAGAGCCCTGGTGTCTTACATGGTGGTATTAGGCTGTGCTGTGAATCCCTGAGGAGGGGTAGCCTAACGGGTGTTTCTCAGAGCATGGGAGACTGACTCCAGGAATTGTGGGGCGCTGGCTCCTTTCTCTCCTCTGCATTGGCTGCCTGGGTAGTGGGGTGAGTGGTTTTGCTCTGGAGCACACCCCTGCCATGCTGTACTTCCCGGCCTAGGCCTAAAGCTGTGGGGCTGGTGGATCATGGAGTTAAGTACCTCAGGTTGTTACAGCCTCAGCAAGCTGTCTACTTGGCTCCCTTCTTCCCTCCTATAGGATTCATTTGGGTGTCAGGGTCTTTGCCTTGAACCCTTGGAGGAGGGGGGAGGGTGGTTAAGTAGGAAGGCTCCAATCCTGTGATGCCTTACCTTGGTGTGCCTCAGTTCCTTTGTGAATGTATCTCCTTCAAAAGGGGCTGTTACAAGTGTCAAGCGGGACTGTGAAGACATTAGGACAGGGTGCAAACCTGGTGGAGCTCCACTGGGGACAACAGTGGATATGACATGTCCCACGAGTGTTCACAACAGGGAGACAAGAAAGCAAATGTGCCCAGCACTGCCCAGCTCAGAGGCCCCACTCAGAGACCTTGAACATCTGCCTGGGTCCCAGATCAGGGTACCTGCTGACTTGGGTTGGACCCTGTGTCTGGGGTACCTTTGACCAGGTCATGTAAGCGGTGCCCTCTAGCCTGAAGCATCCAACTTGTCCTGCTTAGTATAGCATCCATATCAATTCAGCCCTCAGTGTGGGCTCACAAGCTTTGGGGGTAGGTCAGGGATCATGGTGCCAGATGAGAAGGGAGAATAACGAGACTCACTAAAGCTCTTCAAAGAGGGCGTATATGGAGAACTAAGCTTGCAGCTATGTCAGGCCAATCCCACAGCAGCTGAGAGGAGATGTGTAAGGGCATGGCAGGGGCTGGGAACTTCAGGGAGAAATGGAAACACATACAAGCAGGACGCGAGTCCTTTCCTGAGGACACTTCTGGCCTCCAACCCCGGATCTGTCAGCCTGTCAATGAGCAGAAGGTTCTATGAGCTCTGATGGGTAAAACCAGAGGGTTTTAAATCACAGGCCCAGGGCAAGGCAGACCCTGAGGCTTTCTGGTTTGGTCCACATCCATCAGTAAGCACTCAAGGATATAATTCCAGGCAACACACTGGGCACTGTGTGTGTATAAAGGAGACTCCAGTGTGCACGCTCATCCTGCTTCTCTAGGAATTGGTCTGGCGGCTTTTTTTTTTTTTTTTCTTTTTTTTTTCCTCTTTCTTTTTTTCGGAGCTGGGGACCGAACCCAGGGCCTTGCGTTTGCTAGGCAAGCGCTCTACCACTGAGCTAAATCCCCAACCCCAAATTCTACTTTGCAGCAACTGATGTTTCAGGCGAGGTCATCCTTGAGGGACGCTGTGCAGCATAGTAATGTTGTAGCATCTCTGACATCTGCTGTCTCCGGATAGTAACATGGCTGTCCCCAGACATTGCCAACTGTTCCCTGGAAGCAAAACTCCCCTGGGGCACTCATACTAATGCAGCGTCTGCATCAGAGATGAGCCCATAGGGAGCAGTAGGTAAGAGGGGTAACATTGGCCCCTCGAAATTAGCCAATGGAGATAGAGTTCACGTGCCTGAGAAGCTGGGATTTTAGACTCTATGCCTGGCCCAAGTACTCCCCTGTCCATACCTCCCCACTTTTCTCCAAGTCCACTCACTGCCCTCAGCTCCCCCAGTAGGACAGATTCTGCTCTGGGAAAGCCAGCCCTGGTGCTTTGAGCAGCTGGTCTTCTCAGCCCTGGACTGGTCTCTCAGCCTGCCATGGAGTTGGTGCCTAATAAGCTTTCACACATGTTAGGAAAGGCTCTGTCTGTCCCCTGAGATGGCCCTCTGAAAGCCGACTGGGTGGCCACTTAAGTGCTGTGCTTATGCGAAGAACAATACTTCAGCAGAGTGCTTCGGCGTAAGTGCTTCCAGGTCCCCCACTCCACAGAAGCTACAGCGTGGGAAGGAGATGGCTCTGCAGCGGCTGAGCCTACAGACGGGGCTCTCAGCAATACCGGGACCAGCTGTGGGCCCCACTCCAGCCCCTGAGCCTGTGATGCTTCTACTTCATTATCTACAGGGGTGAGGGGCACTGCCATGCCTTCCCTTGTCTCCTCGTGCCCAGGGGACCAGTGAATGCTCAAAGGCAGGAGTTGCACAAATGAAGCATTTGCATGTTAACTGTTTTCTGAGTTTCCAAGGGCAGTTTGTGGGGTGGGACAGCATTCTGTTTTTACTTTCTTTTTTAGAATGACCACTTGAATAGTCATCCACACACTTAATGAGTGTTACTCTGTGCTCGGAGCTCAGCAAAGCCACACTGAATGGAGGCAGGACATAGACAAAAGTGCATTCGGAACAATGCTAAGGCTGAGAAAGCAGGGCGGGTGCTGAACTTCAGGTAGGGAAGACCTCTCCAGAAGGTGCCGTTTAATTAAAACCCCGAAGGCAATCGGGAGGGAGGGTTACACAGAAGGTATTGCAGGCAGAGGGCAAAGCAAAAACTCCCCCTAGGGTCTAGAAGAGTGGTGAGGTGGCCAGTAGCAGTTGGGGGTATAGATGGGGGACGGTGGGTGGGAAGGGAGGATGGATGGAGGAGGACAAAGGTCAGGGAGGGAAGGAGGCAAGAACTTTGGCTCTTGTCCTAGACTGGTGGGGGAGGGGCAGGTGGCCCCAGTGCTTGCTTGTAAGTGAGTCACACGCTTGCTTTCAAATTTTATTCAGAAGAACACAGTTGATTCCACTTTGCTACTTTTCTGGAACTTTCTCCTGGTCAGCAACTGGGATCACACAGCCAAGTCCTTGATGAAGCCAGGCCCTGGTTTGTCCCTTCCAAGCCCTGTGGTTTCCATCAGGTCATTCCCACCCACGGCTGACTCCAGTCCACTCCAAGTCTTCATGGAAACAAGCAGAAAGCATTTCCTAGTGATTTAAAATTACTTCTGTGCCCCAAAGAGTATTGTTAAGTCTTACTTTTAATGGGTGAATGTCCCTCTACCCAGATGTCCTTGGAACAGGGAAACAAACAGAAGAAGAAGAAAGAAGAAGAAGAAGAAGAGGAGGAGGAGGAGGAGGAGGAGGAGGAGGAGCTTGCTAGATCAGAAGGCCTGAGATCTGGTCTGGATTATGCCGTGTTATTGCTGTCTGACTTATCACTTGCCGGTCTTGAATTTTCTTAACTGCTCAGAAGTCAGATGGAGACCCGGAGCCAACCCTGCCTGCTACCTTCCTACTTCCTTCTACCTTCACGCTACAAGTGAAAGCCAAGGGCCCCTAGGTGGCGCAGTTTCCTAGGCTCAGTCCCTGAGCAACTGGGAAAGGAAGCTAGAAGATTTGGGGGAAATGGGAGGGCAAAGATGATCCAGAGAGTGAATCGAATGGTAGATTGAGGCAAAAACCCTAAGCCAGAGATCCTTGCTGCTCCTTCACTGGTACCCTGTGGAAGCCGGTGGCACAAAGCACCCCTTCCACTCGGGCTCTCAGGACCTGCTGTGGGAGCCCGGAGGCTATAGCCCTTACAGGCAGGGTGAATGTCTCGATATGAACCAGTACTCGCTCTCTTTCATAGCTGAAGATGCTGAAGACAGAAGGGCTTGCCTGGTCACCTGGGGAGCCAGAGACACAGTGGCTGAGGGCTCCATAGCAGGCAGGGCCTTGGGCTCCGAGTGTGGGGTAGCATCCCTTGGTTTGCCCATTTCTCTTAGCTGGTGGCCTTCCCTCCACTCTCTATCTCTTCTTAGGCTTACTCTCTTTCCTTCTCATCCATGCCGTCCCAGGAAATCCTGCGAGAGGAGTTATTTGTTCCTCTTATGCAGAGCTGTGTCTGAGGGCAGTTTTAGGACATGGGGTGAGGGTCAGGAGGCTTTAGGTGTTGCTTGCTCCCCCTGGCTTTCTTTCTCCGTTTCGATAAGGGGGAGTGCAGGAGGAGGGAGCTGGGCTAGATACTACCAAGGTCACTGTCTAGTTTGAACCTTCTGAGTTGCCCTTGAAACTCCTCTATGCCCTCAGCAATCGGGAGAAGGCAGGCAGGGCTCCACTTCCCTCACTTAAGAGGAATGGGGGGTGTGGAATAGGTGCTGTGTCATCCTGTTTCTGACATCTGGCTTGGCGCAGATGATAGGCAGCCACCAAGGCCCGAGTCCTCCTCTCTGAGCTTCCACAATGACTACCCTATTTAGGGACATGCAAACCTACCTCGCCAGAGGAAGCCATGCAAGGCTTGCAGCCACCAGAAAAAAAGCCCTCCCTTCTGTGCCCCTGTAGGCATCCTTCTTGGGTTCCAGTACTAACCCTCTGACCCTCTGATCTTGGGCTTTTTCCAAAATCAAACTTTCAAGAAGGAAACGGTTACCACTGAAGAAATTCAGAGAACAATGCCAGAGGAAAAGGACGTGAGAGAAGGGAAAGAATGGCCACTTCTCATCAGTCAGCCACGTGCTCACTATTCTACGGTCCTCTCTGTATAGTAGCTCATAGCTTGCTGTCAACCGCAGATGAACTTCTGTGCCCTCTTGCTCTCTGAAGATGAGTCTCAAAGGACCACATTGTGTAACCGTGATTGTTCCATAGACCACTCTTGTCCCCTTGGAACACAGGAACCAGGGAGGCATAACAGGGCATGGGCCAAGACAGCTAACAGATTGTGGCAACTCACTCTTTACAGTTTCCAAATGATAATCAAATGAACATCTTGATTCATTCTCAGACCAATCAATAGTCAAACGAGGAGACCGAGGCTCGCACAAACCCAGGGATTTACCTACTTGCGATCACATAGTAGTTTGATTAGCTTTGAAGCAAGTGTTTGATCCCAAAGTCTATGCAGTCCATAGGGAAAGCTACTTCTCGGACAAGCTAGGCTTCTCTCACATCTATTTCTTCATCTTGTGGCAATGGGGGTTAGGGTTAGGTCAGTGGTTCTCAACCTTCCTAATGCTGCAACTCTTTAATTCAGTGCATGTTGTGGTGACCCACAGCCATAGAATTCTTTCATTGCTGCTTCATAACTGCTAGTTTGCTAGTGTTGTGAATAATAACGTAAACATCTGATATGTAGACTATCTGATATGTGACCACTGTGGGGGTGACAGTGCGCAGGCCGAGAGCCGTGGGTTAGCTGCATTGGTAACCAGCGGCTCTCAGACTCTCTTACTGAGAAATGGGGAGAGACGGGCACTGAAACCAGAGAATCTGTAACTTGAGGTTTTCTCTTCTTCTCAAGTTTACTAAAAAGAACATTTTGTGGACTGGGTATCTAGCTCGACTGGTGGAGTGCTTGCTTATCGTCCGCTAAGACTTGGGTTCAATCCCCAATCATGGCGATGCGTGTCTATAATCCCAGCTAGCACTTTGGAGATGGGAGGTGAAGAATCAGAAGTTGAAGGTCATCTTGGGCTACGTAGCAAGTTTGAAGCCAGCCTGGGCTACATGACCTATGTCTCAAAAGAGAATATTTTACCTTCCAAAATGTAGAAGGATATACTTTTAGCATAAAGTAGAGAGAGAAAAACCAACGATATTTAAGAAAGGAATTCCTCTTTTTTAAGCATGTCTAACACAACACCCTAATGAGCCATTGTGTTTGCAGCAAACACTTGATACCTAGGCCTGGCTGGAGTGAGCAAGAGGCAGACAAAACCAGAATAGTTCCTTTAACAGACTTAATTTGTAGCAGGGGACTTGGCAGAATGGGCGGGTAGGTAATTTGGAAACAGAAATGTTAGAGACCCAAAGACTATCTGCAAAGGTCCCCAAGTGGGAGGCAGAGAGAGAATGACCCAAGGATTTTAGGGGAAATAATGGCCGGTAACTAGCTATGATTGGCAGGTGTCTTTTCCAGCATCTGCTGATACAGTGGATGTCCATGAGCCCTCTCTGGATGCAGCTTTAGCTGTGCAAACTGGCAGACCCAGCTTTAAGACCCAGCTCTGTCACTTGGAGGTCTTGGCACTGTGCAAGATCTGATTTCCTTTTCTATGGAACAGATCTGGTCTTCCTGGTGGGAGGCTGACAGAGGAAGTAAGAGGGTTGGAGGACCCAGCACAGCACCTAGTTCTCAAACCCTCAGTAAACAGCTACTCAGCACAGCACCTAGTGCTCAAACCCTCAGTAAACAGCTACTCAGCACAGCACCTAGTGCTCAAACTCTCAGCATACAGCTACTCAGCACAGCACCTAGTGCTCAAACCCTCAGCAAACAGCTACTCAGCACAGCACCTAGTGCTCAAACCCTCAGCAAACAGCTACTCAGCACAGCACCTAGTGCTCAAACCCTCAGCAAACAGCTACTCAGCACAGCACCTAGTTCTCAAACCCTCAGTAAACAGCTACTCAGCACAGCACCTAGTGCTCAAACCCTCAGCATACAGCTACTCAGCACAGCACCTAGTGCTCAAACCCTCAGCATACAGCTACTCAGCACAGCACCTAGTGCTCAAACCCTCAGCATACAGCTACTCAGCACAGCACCTAGTGCTCAAACCCTCAGCAAACAGCTACTCAGCACAGCACCTAGTGCTCAAACCCTCAGCAAACAGCTACTCAGCACAGCACCTAGTGCTCAAACCCTCAAACCCTCAGCAAACAGCTACTCAGCACAGCACCTAGTGTTCAAACCCTCAGCAAACAGCTACTCAGCACAGCACCTAGTGCTCAAACTCTCAGCAAACTTCTACTCAGCACAGCACCTAGTGCTCAAACCCTCAGCAAACAGCTCTCAGCTGCTGCTTATGATTAGGCTGAGTTGGATATTCACTGTGGCAAGCACGTAGGAGGTTTTTGTTTGGGGAGGGGGCAAGTTTTGCTGCTGTTAAATCCAGCACAAGATCTGACAGTGTTTCATCTGTGTGCGTGTGTGTGTGTGTGTGTGTGTGTGTGTGTGTGTGTGTGTGTGTGTGTGTGGTGGGGGGTGCATTAAAATCTCCAACCTTAGCCTTTCCTCAAGGCCGAATGCTGTCTGTGCCCGATAATCTGCCCTCTCAAAAATGACAGCCTCTCCTTCTAGGGCTCAGCCCAGAGGGCAGGACTCCCAACAAGGACAGGCTGAGGACTGAGGGTAGAGACACAGAGGAGGGTGAGGGAGTAGGAGGAGATAGGAGGAGGGAGAAAGAGTGCTTTCAGAGACTGACAGTCATTCACAAAGACAGAGGAGTGTACTTGTTTGCATGTGAGCGTGACTGTGGAATCGCATGTGTGCTTCAGGTAGCAGGTGCATGGTGCGTGTGTGTGTGTGTGTGTGTCTGGGGTGGGTGTGTCAGTGTATGAATGAGTGTGAAAACTGCCAGTCTTTGAGCATGCCAGTGCATGAATGCATATGCGTGTATGGTGTATGCATGTGTGTGCATGCACACATGTATGTGCATGTGTTTGTGAGTGTGTGCATTGCTTGCATGTATGTGCGAACTTCCTGAGCACATGCATCTTGGGTGGGCTTGTGTGTGAGGCTGACTGTGACTCTGAGTGACTGTGAAAGGAGACCTGTCTTCTAATAGTGTCTGAGTAGCACGTGGAGTACATATATGCCCCTGATGCATGGGTAGCACGTGGAGTACATACATGCCCCTTATGCATGGAATATCTAAGAGAATGGACCTGCAGCTTCCGACTCCCCTGACTCCCCGTCCTACCCCCACCGATTTTGCCTCCCCACTTCCCCAGTCCATACCAGCAGCACTACCATAACCTGCAGATCTCAGCGGTGGGGTTGAAAGAGAAGGAGAGGGACAGAGGAGGGAGAGGAGTGACCAGCCCCTCCTACCCCCAACCCTTGGTGCTGCCAGGGAAACGTCCTCCTCCAGCCCCCCACCCCCCAATCACCGTGATTCCTGCTGCGAGGGAGAGAGGAACCCTCTGTTTCCATGGCAACATAGCAGCCCTGCTTCTCAGCCTGAGCCCAGGCTCCTCTGAGCCACGGAAGGAGTGGGAAGAAAGCCCTTCTTCAGGCTTTTGAGCCCCACCAGGTGTTCTGACCTCTAGACTCCCCACCTTCACCCTGAAGACCCCCCAGTCTCCTTTTATCATCATAAGTCCTCTGAGACTCCCTAACATATATGTACCCATTCTGCTATTTGTAGGGTCTGGGGACTTGTCTTGTTCTTACAGGAAGGGCTAGACTTGAGCATGGACCCCAGACAGTGGCAAGATGGGTGGAATTCCAGACGTCACCTGGAAGAGGTACCAGTGCCACCACCTCTCTGGTTCCCATGAAGATGACATACAGGATCAATGTGTCATGCCACTGGCAGGGTGTAAATTCGCTCAGCAATTTTTGCAGCAGCTTTCTTCCCTGGGATTCCACTTATTTTGTGGTGCTAAGGATGGAATGCACACTAGCCAAATGCTTGAGCCTTAAGCTACCTCAGCACCTCAAGTGTCCTCTCCTGTAGAAGCTCTCGTTCACAGGCATGCACACAGGAGCAGTGGTTGTAAAGTTTTCTCTGATAAAGAACATCTGGGCTTCACCCCGCTACCCACCAAGAAAGGTAAAGGAAACATGCAGTCATGGTCTCGGAGATCGTAAAGAGGAGAACACATGCGTAACCTCAAAGACGAATTGCCAAGTAAAGGAAGAGCAGACTGAAGAGATGGGCAACTGGGCACAAGTGGGCGTTCAGAAGTGAGGGGGTGAACTGCATGAACAGGGTCCCGACATAGGAGGATGAGCCGAGAAGAGGCAGCAGAGGACAGGTGGCTGACTCCCTTCATGGGCATGCCCTGTGCACACATTCATCATTAGTGTCCCATTCAGAGGATGGGTGTGGAGACTGACACCAATGTAGAGGAAGCCAGAGCACGTTGACACAGGGACAAGGAGACGGCAGATTTGACAATGGTCTTGCTATGCACCATCCCTTAGTAACTGTAGTCAGCCAAGCCAGGTCAAGTCTCCTGTGTGAGGTGGCAGGTGACACTGAGAGAGGAGAGATTCTGACACAGCAAAGGAAAGTTAGATAAAAACAAACGACAAGTTGGCCATGTAGGCTAGCCTCGGCTACAAGAGACTATTATAAAAAGCAAAACAAGCCAATAATCTTTACCTACGACTCATACTATGCCAGTCATGAGCTAGGTGTTTTAATGTGTTCATCTAGTCTTCATGGATATTTTTAAGAGATAGATATGCCTACATTTATGGGGAGGAAAGAGAAGTTCAGGAAACTCATTCACCCACCTGCCCACCCATTCATCACTCAGCCATCTATCCATACATCCATTCACACACTCATCCACTTACACAGCCACCCTATCCACTTAATCATCCATCCATCCTTCATTCACCCCTCCATTCATCATTCACTCATCTACCACCCACCAATCTTTCTATCCATATCCCTATCCATCTGTCCTTCCATCCATCCATCCATCCATCCATCCATCCATCATCCATCCATCCAGCCAGTCAGCCACCCATCCATCCCCTCAGTGAATACTTATTGGGCAGCTTCCATGGTAGACACTATTCTAGTTGCCAAGTGGTTGAAAAATCCTGGTTTCATGGAGGACACAGTCTGGAAGAGAGATGCTCAAAGCCTAATCATGTTGAGTAACGAATGCTGTGCAGAAAAGAAGCCAAACAAAGAGACTAGGTGCTCTGATTTTTAGTCAGACAATTCAATGGAGAAATGATGGGGCCTATTCCGAGCAGAGGCAAGCAAAGGCCCTGGGGTGGGAGGCTGCCTGTTGTGATCAGGACTGACAAGAAGATGGATGTGGTGGTGGGTGAGGAATGGATGAGGCTGGGTGGGCCTGGAAGGCTTCCGGAAGCTGTGAAAGTGATTCTACATGCTGTTGGCTCGACTGGGACAGGAGCTCAGTTCCACAGTTGTGGATCAAGTCATGGGTGGTAAGAGTGGAGGTAAAGGGTTAAACGGGAAGCCACTGTACAAGCCCCGTGAGAGGGGAGTGGCAGCATGGAGCACAGTGGGAGCCGGGTTGTAAACAGAAGTCAGCACTGAGGTGTATTTCAAAGACAGTGACAAGAGCATTTCCTGTGAGACCAAGAGAAGCCAAGGCTGACTCTATGACTCCAGGACACAGTGACTGTGGGTGCTGTTTGCTAAGACGAAGCTGAAAGGGAGGACAGGTTTGGGGACAATGAGGGTTGACTTTAATTTTGAGATGGCTTCAGACATCTAAGCAGGAGTGTCAGCTAGGCAGCGGGATGCATGAGATGGGAGTTCAGGCGAGATGTCAGGACTGAGGATATAAATTGGGGAGCTGTCAGTGTAAAGTGTTGTTGAAAGCCACGGGGTGGGGTGATATCACCCAAGGCAGGATAGGCTGCACAAGAGCTTCAGCTTGGGTAGTGTAGGTGAGCAGGGCCAGAGGCCCTCCCTGGAAGGTCTTCTGCTACCAGAGGAAGGCAGCACCAAGTACCGTGATGGTGAGCGCAGAATCACTCAGGCTTGTTAACGCAGGCTGGCTAGGCAAGACCCCAGAGCTGCATGCATTCCTTTCCTCTTCCTCCCCCTCCTTCTCTCCTTCCCCCTCCTCTCCCTCCTTTCCCTCCCCCTTCTTCTTTCCCTCCCCCTCCCCCTCCTTTTCTCCTTCCCCTCCTTCCCCCTCCTCTCCCTCCTCCTCCTCTCCTCCTCCCTCCTCCTCCTCTCCTTCCCCCTCTCCCTCCTCCTCCTCTCCTCCCTCCTCCTTCCCCTCCTTCCCCCCTCCTTCCCCCCTCCCCCCCTCCCCTCCTTCCCCCTCCTCCACCCCCCTCCTCTCTCTCTCCTCCCCTCCTCCTCCTCTCCTCCCCCCTCCTCCCCCCTCCTCCTCTCTGTCCTTCCCCCCCCCCTCCCACCTGCATCTCTACCTCCTTCTCTTCTTGAGACAGGAAGATACAGATGGAACATCAAGTACCCCAGGCTGGACTCAAATCTGCTATGTAATCAAGAATGATCTTGAACTTCTGACCTTGCTCCACCTCCTGAGTGTCATCAAGATTATTGATGTGCACCGCCAGGCCCATCTAGTGTTGTCTAGAGAGCAGACCCAGAGCTTTGTGCGTGCTAGGCAAGCACCCCTACAAACTGAGCCACGTTCCTAGTGTAAGAATTGTGTTTCTTTTCTCCTCTTCTTCTCATGCGTTTGTGTGTATGTATGCATGTTCACATGTGTGTGGGCCCACATGTGTGTGCAAGTGTGTGTGTGTGCACGTGTGTGCACACACACATATGGAAGCCAGAGGTTGCTGTCAGGAATCTTCCTCTATCTCTTCCACCTTATTCTTTTGAGGCAGTATCTTTTAATCAGACCTAGAGGTTGCTGATGCAGCCAGGCTCACTGGCCAGCTTGCTCCTGTTTTTGCCTTCCAAGGCTGGAGTTGTAAGCTGGTCACCACGTCCACCTGACATTTGCCTGAGTTCTGGGTATCCGAACTCTGCTCTTCATAGTTACACGGCAAGTGCTTTAACCACCGAGCCCTCTACAACAAAGGTTCCACATCTAGCAGGTTGCCTGGTAGGGCCACTGTGGACACAGAGACATTTTATTGCCCTCTCCCCATCTACAGGGTAAGAAGCAGAAAGGATCTGTAAAAAGACCCTGGACTTTAGAGTCAGCTCAAATTGGCTTCAAGTCTAAGCATTAACTTGCTGTGTGATCATGGATCAGATGGTGATGGCTTTCAAGCCTCAGTGTCCCTATCTGTAAAATGGGAACAGTCTCTCTGAGTGCCTGAGGTCATTATGAAGACAAGTAAGCCACATCTTCAGTCGTTCTGGACAAGTTCCCAGACAGGTTGGGTAAGAAAATGTCGCTGAATGCCTGCAGCACTTCTGGGCAGGCAGGGTGGTCCAGTCCTCTTCAGGCTCACGGGGCTCCAGGTGACCAGGTGGAAGAAAGATAGACGTGACCTCCATTCTGGAGCCTTGCTTGCTTCAGGGTGCCTGGCATTAGGACACAAGAGAGACAGTGTATTCCCGGTGACTACCCCAAGGCCTTCTAAGCTCTTTTGCTGTCATTGTTACCTTCCCTCTAACTCATGTTCTTGTCCCTGGTCTCTTGTCTTCAGTGACCAATGACAGCTTCCCTGTACACTCTGGCCCTGAGGCCCATCTCCTGAGGCATAACCACTCAGCCTGGCTTGGCATCACATTCTTGGGGCACAGCCTTGGGAACAGGGGCAAGCTGCCTTGTCTGCAGACACAGAAGCTGAGCAGTGTGATGCAGGTGAGGGTGTGAGGAAGCTTTGGGGCCCACAGTAGGCAGGCTCTGCATGCCCCTTTCTCTTCTCCTGCCAGGAGCAGTCTTCCCCCTGAGGCCTGGAGTGCCGAGAAGAGCGAGGAGGCCGCCTCCCCTCCCCCCTGCTGCTATTTAATGCCATTAACAATGGATTCATTAGCTGGGATTAATCTCATACACCAGCTCTCTATCCCCCTGGCTATTAATCACTCACTTCATTAACAGGACAGCATTAGCCAACCTGGGAGCCAGGACATGGCACCCATACCAAGTACCTGTGTCTGCACATTCTGGTCTTTGCTCCTGGCTAGTCCAGCCCCCCTCATCTCCCTGCCTCCCTCCCTCCCTGCCTCCCTGCCTCCCTGCCTCCCTCCCTCCCTGCCTCCCTGCCTCCTGCCTCCCTCCCCTGCCTCCCAGCCTCCCTCCCTGCCTCCCAGCCTCCCTGCCTCCCTGCCTCCCTCCCTGCCTCCCTCCCTGCCTGCCTCCCTGCCTCCCTCCCTTCCTTCCTCCCTGCCTCCCTGCCTCCCTGCCTCCCTCCCTCCCTCCCTTCCTCCCTTCCTCCCTCCCTCCCTCCCTCCCTCCCTCCCTCCCTCCCTCCCTCCCTGCCTCCCTGCCTCCCTCCCTGCCTCCCTGCCTCCCTCCCTGCCTCCCTGCCTCCCTGCCTCCCTCCCTCCCTCCCTCCCTCCCTCCCTCCCTCCCTCCCTGCCTCCCTGCCTGCCTCCCTGCCTCCCTGCCTCCCTCCCTCCCTGCCTCCCTCCCTCCCTCCCTCCCTACCTTCCTCCCTGCCTCCCTCCCTCCCTCCCTCCCTGCCTCCCTCCCTGCCTCCCTGCCTCCCCTCCCCTGCCTCCCCCTCCCTCCCTCCCTCCCCTCCCTGCCTCCCCTGCCCCTCCTCCCTCCCCTCCCCTCCCCTCCCTCCTCCCTCCCTGCCTCCCCTCCCTGCCTCCCAGCCCCCTCCTGCCTCCCTCCCTGCCTCCCCTCCCTCCCCCCTCCCTGCCTCCCTGCCTCCCCCTCCCCCCTGCCTCCCTGCCCCCTCCCTCCCCCCTCCCTCCCTGCCTCCTCCCCTGCCTCCCCTGCCTCCCTCCCCTCCCCCTCCCTGCCTCCCCCCCTGCCTCCCCTGCCTCCCTGCCTCCCTCCCTGCCTCCCTGCCTGCCTTCCTTCCTGCCTCCCTCCCTCCCGCCCTGCCCTCCCGCCTTCCTCCCTGCCTGCCCTCCCCCCTGCCCCCCTCCCTCCCTCCCCTGCCTCCCTGCCTCCCCCCTGCCTCCCTGCCTCCCTCCCTCCCTCCCTGCCTCCCTGCCTCCCTCCCTGCCTCCCTGCCTCCCTCCCTGCCTCCCTCCCTGCCTCCCTCCCTCCCTCCCTCCCCTGCCTCCCTCCTCCCTGCCTCCCTCCCCTCCCCTGCCTCCCCTGCCCCTGCCTCCCTCCCTGCCTCCCTGCCTCCCTCCTCCCTCCCCTGCCTCCCCTCCCCTCCCTGCCTCCCCTGCCTCCCCTCCTGCCTCCCCTGCCTCCCTCCCTCCCTCCCCCTCCCTCCCTCCCTCCCTCCCCTGCCTCCCCCTCCCCAGCCTCCCCCTCCCCTGCCTCCTGCCTCCCTCCCTCCCCCCCTGCCTCCCTCCCTCCCCCCCTGCCTCCCTCCCTCCCTCCCTCCCTCCTCCCCTGCCTCCCCCTCCCTCCTCCCTGCCTCCCTGCCTCCCTCCCTGCCTCCCCTGCCTCCCCTCCCTGCCTCCCCTCCCTGCCTCCCTCCCCTGCCCCTCCCCTCCTCCCTCCCTCCCCTGCCTCCCCCCCTCCCCCTCCCCCTCCCCCTTCCCCCCCCCCCTCCCCTCCCCTCCCTCCCCTTCCTTCCCTCCCTTCCCCCCCCTCCCACTCTTTCCCCCCCTCCCTCCCCCTCCCTCCCTCCCTGCCTCCCCTCCCTCCCTGCCTCCCCTCCCTGCCTCCCTGCCTCCCCTCCCCTGCCTCCCTCCCTCCCTCCCCTCCCTCCCTCCCTCCCCTGCCTCCCTCCCTGCCTCCCTGCCTCCCTCCCTGCCTCCCTGCCTCCCTCCCCCTCCCTCCCTGCCTCCCCCTCCCCTCCCCCCTGCCTCCCTCCCCTCCCTCCCCCTCCCTGCCTCCCCTGCCCCTCCCTCCCCCTGCCTCCCCTGCCTCCCTGCCTCCCTGCCCTGCCTCCTATCCACCTCCCGACCTGTCTACCAGCCAGCCCACCACCCCGCCCTCCCACTCGACATCCCACCCTGCCTCCCTGCCTCCCTGCCTCACTGCTCACTGCCTCCCTGCCTCCCTCCTCCCTCGCCTCCCTCAACCTCCCTCCCCCCCACCCCCCCCCCCCCCCCTCCCTCCCTGCCTCCCTCCCTCCCTCCCCTCCCTCCTCCCTCCCTCCCTGCCTCCCTCCCCTCCCTCCCTCCCCTCCCTCCCCCTCCCTCCCTGCCTCCCCTGCCTCCCTCCTGCCTCCCTCCCTCTGCCTCCCTCCCTCCCTCCCTCCCTCCCTCCCTACCTGCCTCCCTCCCTCCCTCCCTGCCTCCCTCCCTCCCTCCCTCCCTCCCTCCCCCCCTCCCTCCCTCCCTCCCTCCCTCCCTCCCTGCCTCCCTCCCTCCCTCCCTCCCTCCCTCCCTCCCTCCCTCCCTCCCTCCCTCCCTCCCTCCCTCCCTCCCCCCCTCCCTCCCTCCCTCCCTCCCTCCCTCCCTCCCTCCCCCTCCCTCCCTCCCTCCCTGCCTCCCTGCCTCCCTCCCTGCCTCCCTCCCTCCCTCCCTCCCTCCCTGCCTCCCCCCCTCTTCCTTCCCCCTCCCTCCCCCCCTCCCCCTCCCTCCCTCCCTCCCTGCCTCCCTCCCTGCCTCCCTCCCTGCCTCCCTCCCCTCCCTCCCTCCCCTCCCCTGCCTCCCCCCTGCCTCCCCCCTCCCCCCTCCCTCCCCTCCCTCCTCCCTCCCTGCCTCCCTGCCTCCCTCCCTGCCTCCCTCCCCTGCCTCCCTGCCTCCTCCCTCCCTCCCTGCCTCCTCCCTCCCTCCCTCCCCTCCCCCTGCCTCCTGCCTCCTCCCTCCCTCCCCTCCCCCCCTCCCTGCCTCCCCCTGCCTCCCTCCCCTGCCTCCCTCCCCTCCCTCCCCCCTGCCTCCCCTGCCTCCCTCCCTGCCTCCCTCCCCTCCCTCCCCTGCCTCCCTGCCTCCCTCCCCTCCCCTCCCTCCTCCTGCCTCCTGCCTCCCTCCCCTCCCCTCCCCTGCCTCCCTCCCCCCTCCCTGCCTCCCCCTCCCTCCCTCCCTCCCTCCCTGCCTCCCTCCCTCCCCCCCTCCCTCCCTCCCTCCCTCCCTCCCTCCCTCCCTCCCTCCCCTCCCTCCCTCCCTCCCTCCCTGCCTCCCTCCCTCCCTCCCTCCCTCCCTCCCTCCCTCCCTCCCTGCCTCCCTCCCTGCCTCCCTGCCTCCCTCCCTGCCTCCCTGCCTCCCTGCCTCCCTCCCTGCCTCCCTCCCTGCCTCCCTCCCTCCCTCCCCCTCCCCTCCCCTGCCTCCCTCCTCCCTGCCTCCCCTGCCTCCCCCCTGCCTCCCCTCCTCCTCCTGCCCCCCTCCCTCCCTGCACCTCCCCTCCCCTCCCTCCCCCTCCCTCCCTCCCTCCCTCCTCCCCTGCCCCTGCCTCCCCCCTGCCTCCCCTCCCTCCCTCCCTGCCCTCCCCCTCCCTCCCTCCCTCCCTCCCTCCCTCCCCTCCTCCCTCCCCCCTCCCTCCCTCCCCTCCCTGCCTCCCTCCCTCTCTGCCCCCTCCTCCTCCTCCTCCCTCCCTCCCCTCCCTGCCCCTGCCTCCCCTCCCCCTCCCTGCCTCCCTCCCTCCCTCCCTCCCCCCCCTGCCTCCCTCCCCTCCCTCCCTCCCCTCCTCCCTCCCTACCTACCTCCCTGCCTCCCTGGCTGCCTGCCTGCCTCCCTGCCTCCCACCCTCCCTCCCTCCCTACCTCCCTACCTCCCTCCCTCCCTCCCTGCCTCCCTCCCTCCCTCCCTGCCTCCCTGCCTCCCTGACTCCCTGCCTGCCTCCCTGCCTCCCTGCCTGGGCCCATTGCCTGTCACCACCCACATCTGCAAATGTACAGTCTCTCTCCCTGTGTTTCCTGCTGTGATCTTGTCTCTACCCATGTCTTCTAGGTGCCTGTTTCTCCTTTTGTCCTATACTGCAGGCCCCACACACAGTAGGTTCACCTTCTAGGCTGCAGAACAAAGCACGGAGGGAACCGAGGGAGGAGCCGCCAGTCCCAGGAGGCTTATTTTTTAAAAATTGCCTTTTCTGTTTACAAAGATAATATATGCTCGCTGTACAAAATCCAAACAACATAAGAAAGGAAGAAAAGGAAAAATACAAATTCCCTGAAATTCCCGTCAAGATAATAACCTTTCGCGTTTTGGTGAGCATCGTCTCCGATCTTGAGTGATATATATATAATTTTACCTAAATGGGATCATACTAGGCATGCTGTTTTGCAACCTGCTTTTCCACTCAACAATATGTTGTGGAAATCTTTCCATATCAGCGAATATAAATATACATCAGGCTTTTTAATGGTTGCGTAGCATTCTGTCTTATGGAAATAACATAATTTAGTCAATGGATCTCTTATCGATGAGCTTTGAAAATGTTCCCATCTTATCACGGACATATTTGACACAGAGGGCAACATTCTCACATCTTTATCTCTGTGCTCTTGCCTAGTTAACTCCTTAAGATTCATTTCCAGAAATAAAATTTCTAGACAAAGGGTTGGCATAGTTTACTTTTTGCCATAGAAAAGGCTCATAGAGCCAGGTGCCTGAGATTTCAAAGCCAATGTTACCACTCCTTAGCCAAGGTCTCGAGTGAATTGTGTCTGTGGGTTTCAGTTTTCTTATCTCTAAAATGGGGATGATATGGGGCTTGGCGAGATGGCTTAGCAGATAAAGGAACATGCCGCCAAGACTGGTGACCAGAGTTTGGTCCCTGGGACCCTACATGATGGCAGGAGAGAACCAACTCCTGTAATTGTCCTGGCTTCTATACATACATGTGACATGGTGCCTGATAAAGACTTATTCATGGGTTTAATGTTAGGATTAAGTAGACAGCTGCATGCAAAACATATAGAAAGCTGTCCACTGCATAGTGAGGGCGGTATGTATTTGCCTGCATGGATGGAGTGGATGGCTGGTCCTCAGAAGCACCGAGCCTGCATATGTCTTTCCCTCCGTACTGCCAGCAGTGTGGGGGACAGCTTCTTCCTTTATGCTACTGCCGATCAAAAAATACCCTTGCCCCTTTGAAAACAAAGACAGGCTTCTGCATTCGTTAGGTGACAGTGGACCTCCCTTTCTTGTTTGTTTTCTTTGATCAGCAGTGAACCAGCATGTGGACTTGAACTCAGGTCTCAGCAGACATTCACATGGTATCCCTGAGGCATCTGGTCATGTGCTTGGCCCATTTCTCCACTGGAGCATTTGTCTTTTTTCTTATTCCTGGGAGCTGTTTTGCATATTAGAGATCATATCTCTAATCTTTTTCTTCTTCATCCTGACTTTCAACCTTATTTATTTCTTGTCCTTCATAAGTACTTGATATTTTTTTATGTGGTGAAGTCTGCCAGGCTCTTTCTCTTTGTAACTTTTGCATTTCATGTTGTGTAGAGAGAGAGAGAGAGAGAGAGAGAGAGAGAGAGAGAGAGAGAGAGAGAGAGAGAGGCCTCTTTTCTAAACTGCGGATGCACACTTTGCTTTAGTGCGCTTGTCCACGGTCACTCTTTGCTTTTTACACTCCACGCTTTTACCCTTTTGAGCTTATTTTGGTGCAAAGAGCAAGGCACGGTTCCAGCATTATCGTTTTTTTCAAATGATTGGTCAGTGTTCTAGTTTGCTTTCTGTTTCTGGGGAAAACGCCGCAACCAAAAGAAAACTGGGGCGGAAATTGGCTTACAGACTACAGTCCGTCATCAAGAGAAGCCAAGGCAGGAATTCAAGGCTGGAGCTTGAAGCAGAAACCAGTGGAGAACACTGCGTATACTACATTGCTTCCAGGCTTACGAGATCAGCTACCTTTCAAGTAAAGACCAGGCCCACATGCCTAGGGATGGAACCAACCAAAACGGGCTGGGTTCTCATTCATCTTGGAAATACCCCCGTGCTAACCAGATGAAGGTGATTTCTCAATTCCCAGGGGCATAGAGTTGACTACTGAAGTTGTCAAGGGTCAGGTGAACATTTGTTCATTGGACTTGAGCCCCAGTGAAGACCAGAGAGGGGAGAAAGGTGTATAAGTACTGTTCCATGAGAGAAAGGGGAGTCCATAGGTGAGAAGAGCAGTTCTGAATGGGAGTCCCCAAGGGTCCTTCCTCCTGGTGATCCTGCTTGTCCTGCCTGTGCAGAGTTGTTAGTGGAACTGGGCCACACCCAGTACTATTGCCAAACTCCCTTCCCAGAGGGGCTGGAGAGATGGCTCAACAGTTAAATGCATGTGCCTCTCTTTTAGAGGACTGGAGTTCAAGTCCCAGTACCACGTCAGGCAGTTCATAACCACCCATAACTCCAGTTCCAGTGGCTTCCAACATCATTGACTTCTCTCAGCATTTACATTCAAGTGTGCATACCCCCACACATATCCATACACATAATTTAAATAAAGATTTAAGAATAAATAATTTTAAAGCCCCTCCCAGAAAGAGCTACGTGTGGTGGGAGCCTTGCAGCTAGGTCTTAGCAGTCAAGGTCCAACTGTGTCTGCTTTCGGTGTCAAGAGCCTATTGCCTTGTAACTTAAGACCTCACTACCATTACTCAGGTAGCCACTCTCCCTCAAGATCTCCATAATACCACAATAACGTATAAATGAGCCATCCGGCCACGCTCAATCACACTCCTACTGCTGGGAGTAAGCTCTGGTCTCAGGCATGGTTTGGAGACCTATGCCCTTCAGCCAGAGCCACCACAGCCAGTGTGTATGAAGTATGTTAGCACTTGTGGGGAAGGAAGCCGTGGTTTGTCAGCACTAGCTTCTGGGTCACCTGTGCTGGGAGAGGCTGGAATCTTACAATAAGTGTCCTGGCTGTGACCACTGGATCCTCTGTGCCAGTTTGTTTAAGGTGGCTTGGATTGATGGAGTGACTTACAAAGCAGGTCATCTAGGAGTTCCCTGGACAAATGCTCAGCACAGGGGATCCTGGAAGAGGTATCAGTTGATGTGAGCATCTCTGAGGTCCACCACAAGCTTGCACATGCAGTCTTTGTACAGTGGCTGGACGCCCTGAAAGCTAGGATGACAGGAGTGGACAAGCCTGGAGTCTGTGTCAGGAAGAATGCCAGGCTGGGCAGTCATCCTGTGGGCACCAAGGATAAATTATGGCACTGGGGCCTACAGAGCAGGCACAAATCACAGGCTATCGGGAATAGGGAGAGGCAACTCCAGCCTTTTTCCCCAGCAAGATTAATGGGCTCAGCTCTCAGGTCTGGGTTCAAGATGATTGGATTTTATGATGTTTCATTTCCCCAGGACACACCCCTTGTTCAGAGCATGTCATAGCACTGTGTGTGCATGAGTGTACACATGCATTTATCATCCCATGTGACTTGCTAGGATGCTGCAGACCGTGGGCTCTGTATGCCTCTCTAGGGCTGTGTGGTCTGTGCATCTGAGCAATCCTCTGCATTGTGCAGGGGCTTTGTGGGAGTGTGAGCATCAGGTCATCGGTGTCTAGTGTGAGCATCAGGTCATAGGTGTCTAGTGTGAGCATCAGGTCATAGGTGTTTAGTGTGAGCATCAGGTCATCGGTGTCTAGTGTGAGCATCAGGTCATAGGTGTCTAGTGTGAGAGCATCAGGTCATCGGTGTCTAGTGTGAGCATCAGGTCATAGGTGTCTAGTGTGTCTGCCGTGGGATGAAGATGTGGGAGCTGTGGAATCAGTGAAATCTATATGTGGCTAGGCTGCAGTTTCCGTGTGTTGGCTGGGGAATCTGTTGTGCGCTCCTAAGTTATATGTCTGGGTGGTTTGATTACATCCTCCAACAGGGGGGGGGAGAAGAGCAGATTTGAGAAGGAAAGTTTGGGGTATAAGTCTAAGATCTGGACAGAACATTAAGGGGAGACAAGTCAAAAGAGAGATGGAGAGTAAAGGCAAAGTCTAGACTGGGAGTTGGGTAGAGGCAGTCTTCCACATGTCTAAAGGATAATGCATTGGAAGAGGTAGGGTTTAGCAACACACACACACACACACACACACACACCACACACACACCACACACACACACACCACACACACACATACCACACACACACACACACACACACACACCACACACACACCACACACACACACACACCACACCACACACACACACACCACACACACACACACACACACACACACACACCACACACAGCACACACACACACACACACCACACAGCACTGCCCCTCACACACACCACACACACACATACACCCCACACACACACACACACACACACCACACATACACACACACACACACACACACACACACACACACACACACACCCTCTGGAAGTAGAGAAGATGTCTGAAGTTATGCTAGCTATGGCTAGTGAGAATTCAGGGAGGTGGGGGGGGGATTTCCTAGGGAGCTAGAGTGGCCTAAAAGGTACCCAATGGTGAGAATGGAGAGAACTTTCTAGTGAGCATGAATGCCCAAGGCAGTCATAAGGAAAGGACAATGCAGAGGGCAGAGACTATGTGGTGGCTTTCAGGATGGGGGTGGGTCAGTGTCTTGTCAGACTTGGGGCCCAGATAGCTAGACAATCTGCTCTTCTCAGAAGGTAGGTCCATTGTCTCAAGGAGACATTTCTAGTGTTGGGCTGAGGAGAGGGTCTGCACATAGAGTTTACTTAAATCAACGGAACGGACTGGACTCGTGGACTGGACTCCTGTGAGAGACTAGGCGGTTTGCTAAGTAACTTTGAAACCACACAAGTGGCAAGGGGTCTGGAATGGTGGCACGAGATAGGCTTCAGAAGCCTAGAGGCGGTGTACTCCATCAATGTAGCTGTGGAGACACCATCAGCCCTGTTGGATAAAGACTTTCTGGTGCAGCCTTTTGTGGAAGGAGCACACGACCTCCCCCCACCCCCATAAATTCACTGGTTCCCCAGAATGAATGTTCTTGGAGTCTCATCTTGTTTTGTCATTGAAATCTTAGGAGGAAAGGAATACATTGTTAATGTCATCCCCTGGGAAGGGATTTGATCAACAGTTAACTTTGTCTTCAGGGTACTCAGACCCAAGTATCTCATCTAAAAACAAAACAAAAACAAACAAACAAACAAAAAAACAGCACATATCCAGTAGAAAGAAAACACACTCCTTTTAGGTATCTTTTTGGAGTGAGAAATCCTCCTCACAGCCTTGTCCAACAAACTCCTTGCCACATGCCTATCCCCAAACTAATAAATGGCAAAGGGGAATGGGAGGGGGCTGTCTATACATGCTGGTCAGGACCTGCTACGGGATCTAGACTTGTGGGTGGGCCCAAGACCTGTTGCCCTGAAGCACAGGCCTCATACAGCCAACTAAGAATTTATGCTCATCCTCAGGCACTAGGCCTACCCACAGAGGCAGCATCCAGAGCATTGGTACCAGTATGTAATGAATATTGGCATGGAGGCCTGTTGTAAAATGATAATTATCAAACCTACTTAAAGGCTCAGGTCTAAAGACTTGGTCTACTGTCAGATGCATAGCCAATAGCCTCAGGCCTTTTCTTTACCAATCCCAACTATCTGTGCTGAGAATCACACACAGGGTCTGGATATGCCAGGCAAATCCTCCAATACTGAGTCACACACCAGCTCCGTACACAAAGCAACTTAAAACCCCAGCCCAGACCCAAGCCAGGACTGAGCCAGTCTCTCCTCTCAGTGCTCTGGGAGCCTGGACTGGGCTCTCTACAAGTCCTACCCTAAGCTCTCGCTGGGCCTTCTTTTTCTAGTTAAATGGAGTCATCATGTGGCTCTCATCTGGCTGGTAGGTCTAGTAAGAGAGCGCCTTTTAAGGTGCTCTAGAAACCGTGAAGGGCCGTGGGCTGCAAGGAATCACGGTTCTCATTATCTTGTTGGACTTGGGCTCATTCCTGGGCCTGGCATCTGCTTTGACTTTCCCAGTTCCTGTTTCTTGCCAGTCTCCGATTGCTCGTAGCCACCCACGATTCTGGCACAGATCATGCAAGGATGGGGAATCTGAATGTAGAAGGAACGTGACAGCATACAGCAGCCCCCTGTCTTGTTCTCAATCTCAAGAATGAGCAGCCATCTTCCCAAGTCAGAAGGCCCCAAGCCATACCATTATACATCTCAGTCCTGGTTACTATGGGGACATCACAAAACTCTCTTAAATGTAGGGATTTAGGACAACAATTTATTATGGCTCTGGGGTTGATTTTGAGGACCCTGTTAAGTCTGTGGTTTGTGAAAAGTTGCCTCTAAAGGTGGCATAGGAATGGATAGTTAAGATGGCTTTCATTTCTTTCTCCTCTCTCACATCAGGAGGATGGTCGCAACAGTCGGAATAGCATGGGCTAACTCTCCATGAAATGTCTCTGCAAGGCTATGTGTGGGCTCTTTCATTGCAGAATGGTCTTAGCACAGCTGGGCTTTTTAACTGGCAGCTGGTTTCTCCTAGACTCATTGGTTCTCAACCTTCCAAATGCTGTGACCCTTTAATACAGTTCCTCATGTTATGGCGACCCCTGCCAACCATAAAATTACTCTGTTGCTACTTCATAACTGTAATTTTGTTAGTGTTATGAATCCAAAAGTAAATATCTGATAGGCAGCCCACAGGTTGAGAACTAGGCTCCAGAGCCTGCTTAAGGGTCAAAGAGGGAGCTCTGTATATCCTGACTCAGTTCAAGTCACAGCCCTGCTGTGTTTTATCCAGCATCAGTCCAGAGTCTGTGTGGGTGCTATCCCTGGAGACTGGCAGCTGGTGATCGGCAAAGTGGTAGTCTACGATCGGAACACCATCCCACAGAGGACTCTTGCTAGGTTTGGAAATGATTGGGTGTGGCCACCCAAAGGTTCAGATGTTTGGGCATGGGTTTCAAGGTGTTAGGATTAGGAGATGGTGTAGAGCTTTCTGGGGGTGAAAGCTAGTGAGAGTTCAGAGAGGGTTGTTCCTTTGGAAGGACAATAAGGTATTTCTCACAGCACCATGGTTGCTTCTCTGGAGAGGTTAGAAAAGTCTGAGCCTGGTGAACATCATGGATGAGGGGGCAGAAAGATTGTAAGAGCCAGAGATCAGGAAGGACCAAAGCAAAAGAGTGTTTTCCAGATACAACAGGACCATTGCATTCATGAACTCACAGCAGTTGTGATTGCCTGCATGAGGCTTGCACAAGATCAAGCCAGTTGGCAGCTAGCATGGAGGGGAGGGGCTCATGAGCCCCACCCCGAGAAGCTGCCAACAGCCACTGGGAGAGGGAGCATTGTTTTCCTTTAAGGATGTGGACCTAGTCAGGTGACTCTGTAGTCATGTATAGTTCAAACTGGACTAAGGGGGATATTTTTCAAAGAGGATGTAAAGTGGGAGACCAGATCTGGGAGAAGATTGTGTCTGGTCCCACTGGACTCCTACTTCCTTATCAAGCATTTCCTGCAGTTGGGACATCATAGGTCATAAGGTTCTCGTTGAAGCCATGTTGATGCTGGAGTGATACCTTTGCCTTGCAGAATTATGAACTAGTCTCTCTCTTTCTGTTTCTCTCTCATATACACATACATACACAGTAGACTGCCTTAGATATCTTGTTATACTAGCAAATCATGGACTAATCAATTTCTCGAAGGTCAGAGTTTGGAACACAAAGGAGATGCCAATGAAGGGCTCTGAGCAGCTATAACTATTAGTCCCCAACTTTCAAAAACAGATCTTGATTATGACTTAAGATTTGGGAGTTTTACAAATAATTTCATGTAAATTAAAAGCCCTAAGGCTCGCCTCACTAAAGAAGAGTTACAGATAGAAATATGCTCAACATTAATCACTAGAGAAAAGCAAACACCATCTCAATGAGGTATTATTACACACCTGCTAGCATGATTAAAATAAGAATGGGTTCTAAGGCTGGTGATTTGGCTCAGTGCTAAAGGCACTTGCCACCAAGCCTGGTGGTCTGAGTTTGATTCTAGACTCTCACAGGGTAAAAGGAGGGAGCTAAAACCTGTAGGTTATCTGACTTCGAGAGTCACTTGATGGTATATGCGTGCATGCCCATGTACGGAGACTAAACAAACAAACAAACAAGTAAATAAATGCAAAATAAAATTGTTTGAAGATCGGGTTTTTAAACTGATGCCATCAAGTGCTGTAGGAGTAAGAACAGTTGGAATTTGCACACTCTGCCCTGTGGAGTGCAATATGGCCCAATCACTTAAAAAGCCAGCATGGCAGCTCCTTACACACTTTATATCTGATCTAACAATTCCTCTGCCAGGTATCTGCTCGGGAGATATGAAATGACACGTCCATAGGAAGACAGGTACATAATGTCCCCACAAGCTTCCATCATTGTCCCAAACTGAAAACAGACCAACCAAGAAATCCAGCTGTGTCACCGGATTCATTATTTGTGATGCAGGGGAACACATCTCAGCCAGCGTGCACGGTCTTAGTTTTTCCTACCAGGCTATCGTGACTCGGGTTAAGCAGAGACAGAGCCCATCGTGGTGGGGAAGGCTTACAGCCTGAGCATGAGGTAGTCAGGAAGCAGACAGCTGGGACTGCTGTCAGCTGCTCTTCCCCCACTCAGCCAAGGACCCCAGTCCAGGAGGCCATGATGGGTCTCCCCTTTTCCATTCAGTTTTTTTTTTTCTAGAAACAACCTCATAGACAGGTCCAGACATAGTTCCATGATTATTCTACACCTCGTCAAATTTGCCATTAATCACCAAAGATACCAACTGTGGTGGTTTGAAGAAAGGTCCAGTAGGCTCCTAGACTGAATGCTTGGTCACCAGGGAATGGCACTGTTTGAAACGGTTAGGAGGTATGGCCTTATTAGAAGAAATGTGTCAGTGGGTGTGGGCTTTGAGGTTTTAAGGGCTCAAGTCAGGCCTAGAGGCTCTGTCTCTTCCTGCTGCCTGTGGATCTGGACATAAAATTCTCAGCTCCTCCCCCAGCACGATGTCTGCCTTCACGCTGCCAGGCTTCCCACCATGATAACAATGGTGGAACAATAACTTCTGAAACTGTATGCCAGCCCCAATTAAATGCTTCCTTTTATAAGAGTTACCTTGATCACGGCGTCTCTTCACAGCAATAGAACCCTGATCATGACACCAACAGATATATCTGTTTGAGTTAATCTCGAAAGCTTTCTTTTTGTAGAGTGAGGAGAACATCTTTGAAGGCTGTAGATGACACACATTATAGCAGCAGCAAGCTGAGCAGTGGCTGTGAGCGCTGGCACGGATGAGGGCAAGGAAACATTCCGGGGTCATAGAAATGCCCTATGGCTTGACAGTGGTTGTGGTCTCACAACTACATGTTTGTTAAATGGATCAAACCGTCTACCTAACAAGGATGACTTTTCCTGACCAGAAATCATACAGCTCTAAGGCTACCTGAGTTTGAAAATCCAGGCACCTCCTTTCCCCACTTGTCTTCTTACATATAGCCAATCTCCAAGCCACATTCCATTCCTGTTGTTCTCTCTAGATAGCCTGTGCACCACACACCTGTCCTACCCACCACAGCCTTCAGGAGCACACTTTCCTCTTGTTACCTCGGCTGTACCTGCCACCTTGTTAACCCTTCCTAACTTCACTTTCCATCAGACGACTTCCCAACTCCTGCCTCATCAATGCTTTTCTTTTCTTTTTCTTTTTCCTTTTTTGAGACAGGTTCTCTCTATAAAATACTATGTCCTGGAGCTTACTCTAGACCAGGCTGGCCTCGGACTCACAAAGATCCTCCTGCCTCTGCTTCCCAAGTGCTGGGGTTAAAGGCATGGACCACCACACCTGGCTTGCTTTGTCTTCTTAAATAGAGGGCAAGCTCTGTGGGGATGGAGACAGTATTTTGATCATGTCTGGCCCACATTAGCACTTAGCTCGTTTCATGAATTAGTAAACGAGGCAAGGATGTGCACAGCTTCTTTGGTCTTATATTGCATGAATTTGTTTACCCACAAGCATGCGATATTTCTTTCATTTTCATGTATTTTTAAACTCCTTGTTAATATTGAAATAATTCAAAAGTTCAAAGAGTAAAAGATAAAAAAAATCTTTCACATGCAGAGTTTAAAAAAATAAAAGCTAGACTCTGCTTTTCTCTGTTAGTACATAGAAATCTTCCTTATTATTTTTAATAGGCAGGTGTGAGGGTAAGCTTTAATCATTAATTGGCACAACCTACCATTACTGAAAAGAGAGTTTCAGTGAAGGATTGTCTATATTGGGTTGACATATAGGCATAACTGTGGGGATTATCTTAGGTTAACTGATGTGGGAAGCCCACTGTGGGCAGCACCATTCCCTAGGCAGGTGGTCCTGAATTTACACAAGCACAAGCAACCAAGCACAGACTATATATGCATTCTTCATGTGAATATGATGTGACCAGCTGTCTCAAGCTCCTGCCTTGACTTCTCTATAATGATGGATTGTAACCTGAAACTGTGAGCTAAATAGCTATTCTCCCCTAAGTTGCTTTTTATTGGGGTAATTTATCACAGCAATAAAAATGAAACTAGAGCAATAGATGATGGCCCAGAATATATTCACGCCATTTTAAACATAAATCAGCCCTTGATGAAAATTTGGGGAGCCCCCAACATCAATGTTTCAGTGTTGCCTTAATTAAAATGTGGCACTAGACATTGGCATAATTGTGTTATAATTGCTGGACAGAGGCCTAGAAAACTGGGCCGTTAAGAAGGAAGTTTGTGTATCCTAGACATAAAGTCTATCTACTATATTCCAAAAAGACACAGAGGCTAGGCATGGCCTTTAATCCCAGCACTTGAGAGGCAGAGGCAGGCAGATCTCTGTGAGTTGGAGGCCAACCTGATCTACATAGTGGGATCTAGGTAAACCAGGGCTACAGAGTGAGACTGTGTCTCAAAACAACACAAAGATGCATGGAAATACCTGTTACCACAGGGTATGAGCAATTGTGTGTCTACACCCTCACCGTGGAAAAGCAATCCCTCCCCAAGTCTTACACTCATATACTGTCTCATCATGCTGATGTGCCTCCCCCACACCATCACTATGACTGCACACATTATATGATCTGTTTTTGTATCTCTTGCACGGGGACCTCACAGTGCTACCCTCTGCCCACTTTTAGGTTCTTTTTCTTTTTCAAGGTCTCACTATGTAACTCTAGCTGTCCTGGAACTCACTATGTAGACCAGGCTGGCCCTGAACTCACAGAGATCCACTTGCTTCTGCTTCCCTAGTGCTAAAATTAAAAGTGTGCACACTTTTCTGTCAATTTTTTTTCTTTTATATTCTTGCTCTATTGGTGTGTAGGAACTCCTTGTGTATGTATGACATGGAAATCGTCGGCTGGAGAGTTATAAATAACTTTTAGGGGTGATGGAGATATTCATTTTTGATTGTGGCTGTTTCACAGGTGTGTGCTTATGTCAAAACTCATCAAATTCTGTACTTAAATATGTATAGTTTATTGTATGTCAATCACACCTCAATAAAGGCGTTCTTTTTATAAAAAAAAGTTAAAATTTTACAGTTCACATATCTCCTCTCACATTGTTCATCCCTAAACCTTATTAAAGACATGTAAAAGTTCTATACATATGTGACAATTGACAGTTTGTGTTCTAGAGTTAGCTGTGTGGCCTGAACAGGCTACATCGTCATTGTGTGCCCAGTTCCCTTATGCAAAACCAAAGAATA
This sequence comes from Rattus rattus, assembly GCF_011064425.1. Classification (NCBI taxonomy): domain Eukaryota; kingdom Metazoa; phylum Chordata; class Mammalia; order Rodentia; family Muridae; genus Rattus; species Rattus rattus. The sequence continues at coordinate 36,640,239 of NC_046154.1, forward strand.
ACTTCCGCAGTGGATTAAGTGGCTACATATATATTAAGTATTTTTTTAAAAAGAATTTTATTGGGGGTTCAGTGGTCAAAAGTACTTACTGCTCTTCAAAAGACCCAAGTTCAGTTCCCAGCACCCAAATAATGGCTCACAATCATCTGTAACTCCATTTCCAAGGGGTCAGACGTCTTCAGTGGGGAGCACATGCATGTGGTTCACATGCAGGCACACACACACACATAGACATGCATAAAAATAAATATCTTTAATTTAAAAGTTTATTTATTTATTTATTTAATTTCTGTGTACGTACCTATGTGAACTTATGTGCCCCATGTGTGTGTAGGAGCCCGGAGACTAAGGAGGGTGTTGGGTGTTGGAACTGGAGTTACAGATGATTGTGAGCCATCATGTGAGGAGGTGCTAGGAACTGAACCCAAGTCCTAGGAACCAAACCCAAGTCCTTTGCAAGAGCAGTGAGTTCTCTTAACCTCTGAGCCATCTCTTTAGCCCAAATACACACACATTAAAAAGCTCTTACACGGATAACCTACATATGACCCCACACAATAAATTAACAATTGCTCATGATTTTATTTCTAACTTAGGGGAAAAATCACCCCACTATTACAGAATATTCTAGTTCATTTTCTTTGAGTAACTAATGTTCAGTTTTTTCTTTTCAGTTTGTTTGAAAGTTAATGTAGGCAGTGTGAGTCAGGGGTCACCTTTTATTGTTTTCCAAATGGATAGACAGTTGTTCAATGTTATTTATGGAACACTCCACCCTCTCTGTTCTAATTTCATGAATTGTCTTTTCTAAGTAGTAAATTCCCATGTAGGGGTACTTCTCTAAGTACCTTGGCTAAACCCTTGCAATATTTCTTTCTTCCTTCTTACTTTCCACTGGCAAGTGATTATGATTTTTGTTAACTATAATCTGGTCACAATTCTTGGAGACTTCATGTTCAAATAGATTCTCTTTCGGACACCTCGATGGTTTGAGAGTTTGTGTACCTCCTGAAGTGTATTGGTGGAGCTGGAAATCCTCACACTAATCCTGTGTGAAAGTGTTGGAAGGTAGAACCTTTAAAAGGTAATAATTAGCAGTGCTGGGGAGTTGGCTCAGTGGTTAGGAGCACTTTTATCTTTTGCAGAGGACCTGGGTTCGATACCCAGTACCCACATGGCAGTTCACAACCTTTTCTAACTCCAGACTCAGGGGATTCAGTGACTTCCTCTGCCTGCCAAGCACCAGGCACATACATGGTGTACACATACGCATGAAGGCCAAACACCCATATATGTGAACTAATAAGATAAATAAGTGTAAAAATTAAAAAAGAAGTTACAATGTAAAAGCAAACATTGCAAGGTCACTGCATGGACCGACACTGCTGTTAATGTGGGCTGGTAGAAGGGGGTGGGCTCTCTGCTGAACTTTTGCCTTTTGCCATGTGATGCTGCAGCAAGGCCCTTCCTGAATGCTGGTACCTTCACCTGGGACTTCCCAGCCTTCAGAACATAGGCCAATAAATATCTGTTTTAAGTCCCTCAGAGACAGGTGCTCTGTGCAGACCACAATGGATTCAGACACTGTGCCCTTTGCTCCTTTGACTTCCTCTCCACTGTAGTCTGTGCTTTCACCGCCCTTCCTCCACTCAGATCTCTCCTCAGACTATAGACCTGACTCAACCAACATTTCTGAGTTCTTTAAGAAATTCACCTGTTAGGACACCAGCTTTCATCTTCCTGCCAGTTCTTTTTGTTCATCTACTCTGAGACACCTTCAACCCACAAGGACTTAAAACATCCAGTGACCAACCCACCAGGACCTACCATCCAGTGACCAACCTACCAGGACCTACCATCCAGTGACCAACCCACCAGGACCTACCATCCAGTGACCAACCTACCAGGACCTACCATCCAGTGACCAACCCACCAGGACCTACCATCCAGTGACCATCAAAATTCACCCTCCTTATCTTCCACCCTGCCCAGTTCTCATTCTGTGGTTCATCATCAGTGCCTCTCCTCGCACCCCCCCACCAGCTCCTGTGCCCCTCACGATGTCTTCATACTCACCCATTGACTCTCATCCTTGGCTCATTCCAGCTGTCCAGAGGCCCCTGTTTTTTTTTCTGTTAGCCCCCTGTTTTTTCATTAGCTGCACAACAGCTAATGTGCAGCTAAATGAATCGGAGGGGGGTAGGAACCATAGCAAGCTGGCCAGTCTCCTATGAAATTAATTTTCTCCAGGCTCAGGTCCTGTGGTCCTGTGGTGGGTACAGGGAAAGAGAACGGTTCTTGACCACTCACTACCCTGCTCTCCCACTCAACACCTTGTCCTCTCTCCTCTAAAGACCCAAGCCACTTTGTAAAGAAAGCATCCAAATGGCTTTAAGAGCACAAAAAGGTACTGAGCTTTATTCATCGTCCAAAGAACGAGCATTAAAGCCATGGGTGGGATACAGCTCAGTGGTCCAGCACTTGCCTAGCGTGTATTAGGTTGTAGTTCACTCCCAAGCACCAGGGGGAAGAAAGGAAAACTGTAGTGGGGAACCATGGCACACCCACCAGAGTGGATAAAATTAAAAATGCCTATGGTGGTGCCAAGTGCGCCTCTCGGCGGTGGTGGCATAGATTGGTGCAGCACTCTGGAAAACTGTTGGACAATCTCTACTAACTGTGAAGGAACACTCATCCCAGGACCCAGCAGTTCCAATGCTCTTTCCCCACCAAACAGAGGTGCAGGCATTTTTATTTCAAAGGCACATTAAGGCATGCTCATGGCGACACTAAATACAAAGGCACCAACAAAAACCTCTGACCGTCCATCCATCAGGGATAGGATGGACACAATTGTGAAGTGGCCAGAGAACATTCTAGATGACAATGGGAAGAAAGAGGTCATCGCTGCCATTGGCTCACGGTGTGGAGTGAAAGAGGTCACAGTGAATGGCTCACTACCTCATTTCCAGAAACAGACAAAGGCAACTTATTGCCTAGGGTAGTTTGTGTTTGGGGACGAAAGTGGGGAAACTGAAGGGGCTGGGGGCAGAGGGCTCTAAGCCCTGGCAATGTTCTCTTTCCTCATCCAGACAGTGGTCTCACTGACAGATGAACACTTCTGAAAACCGTGAGCATATATTTAGAATGCGTGCACTCCTCTGAATATATGTTATACTCTAACCAAAAGCTATCTGTGTGTATACATACATGTACACATGTATGTAATTTTCTATGTGTATACATGTACATATACACATATGTACATAATATTCTCTTGATCCTACTTTCATTCTGAGCTACTCATGGTTTTACATATTTATCTCTTTTACTTTACAACCAAAATTGCAAAACACAGTTTAGATTCTTGGTCTCATAGATTTTTTTTAGAGCCCTATATTCCCCTGAAATTGTTCTTGTCAGAGTCACCAATAGCCATGTAGCAAAACCCAACAAGCTGGAAACAGTTTTATGTTGGGCTTTATCTAGGAGCAGAGTTTGACATATAGGACCCTTAGGCAGACTTCCTTTACTTGACATTTGTGATTTCCGTCCCATTTGTTAGTCAGCTTTCTGTTGCTCTGACAACATACCTGAGCTAATCTAATCAAAGGGAGGAAAGGTTTGCTTTGGCTCATGATCTCGGAAGCCCGTGGTCACTGCATGTTGCTTTGGGGCTGGGGTGGCACTACAGATCAGGGCAAGAGCATGTAAAGACCTAGTGCCAGGCAGGAAACGATGACAGAGAAGGTGCAATGTTTCAGCATCTTCTTTGAGGGCGCATAGCCAGTGACCTCATTTCCTCCCATCAGGCCCTGCTTCCTAACGTTTCGACTGCCTTGCGACAGCTTATCATTATTGACACACAGGCCATGGGGAAACACTGAGAGCCAAACCTTAGCTTTCTATCTCTCGGGGGACCTGTTCTCAGGCTCCCTCACCAGTCCTCATACCCCTGGCCTCTAAACATCTGTTCTACATCTGCAGTTACCCCACTGGCACCCATCGACGTTCACAGAGCTTCTATTCATGCATTGATAATTTATATTTGCATATCAAAGCTCTTTCCTGACAGGGACTCTATATCCAACTGCCAACTTGCTATGTTTGAATGTTTAATAAGCACCTCAAACTGAACATGTCCCCAAACAAGCTCCCTGTCCCCTCCTGCTTCCTTAAAGCTGTACCTCTTTACTGTGTTCTCAGGTGCTTGGACCACATACCTTGCAACTGTTTTTTTGTTTTTTGTTTTTTTTTGGTTTTTTTTTTTTTTTTTTTTTTTTTTTTTTTTTTTTTTTTTTTTTTTTTTTTTTTTGTTTTTTTTTGTTTTTGTTTTTTTGTTTTTGTTTTTTGTTTTTGTTTTTTGCATCGTCTCTTCCCTTCCTCCCAGAGTGTAATCCACCTCTGCTTCTACTTTTTCTCGTCACAATCAGTACCACTACTTTGGAATGTGCTGCCTTTATTTTTTCACCTGGGTACCAACCGCACTGGTGCCAACACAGGTCCTGTGTCCGTCCTCACTCTCATCTTTCCACTGGTATCAACCCTGGGACAGTATTATTCTGTAAGGGAAGGTGGGAAACCAGGGGCCAGTGGGGAGCAGGGAGGCAGTGCAGCAGCCATCAGGAACAGGACGTTACAAGCCCCCTGGACTGTAGAGGTGATGGGTAGCATTATTAACACTGGAGCTACCGCTGTCTGGGAAGAAACCAGGACCCAGGCTGGCTTGCTTGGCAGGTAATGGGGCAGCAGGCAGAGGAAGTAGAGTGGCTGCCTCTTACTGCCCTGTCCTGTCATTGGTCAGGTCCTGTCAGAAGGCAACTAATAGGATCCTTGGGAAATGGGCACAGGCTCACTCCCCTGCCACGGAGGGTGGCCTGCAGAAGGATGAGCAATGGATCTCAACGAAGATGCTAAGGACAGTAAATGACCCTTGTTCTCATCCATGTTCTGCTTCCTTCTGGAACTTATTTGAGTTAAAGCACAGACACTTACAAAGGTTCTCATTAAGAACAACATGAAGGGTTAAAAACAGGAAATTAAGTATATAAAAGTGAGCATTTAGGATGAGAGAGTGTGACAGATTATACCGTTTTGTAAGCAAATAAATAAGTGAATGTGGTGGCTCACACCTGTAAGCTCAGCAGTCGGGGGTCTGAGGCAGGAGGAATGCTGAAAGTTCAAGGCCAACTTAAGCTACAGTAGTGAGTTCCAGGACACCCTCTTTCAAAAGAAATGGAAAACAATGACAACAAGGAAAACAAAAACAAAACAAACATCTAAAATAAAGTCCAGGAAAACCAGCAGTGAGCTTGGGCCCTCTGGAAGAGCAGTCAGTGCTCTTAACCCCTGAGCTGTCTCTCCAGCCCCCCTTCCAGAGGTTTTTTTTTTTTTTTTTTTTTCTTTTTTTTTCGAGCTGGGGACCAAACCCAGGGCCTTGTGCTTGCTAGGGCAAGCGCCTACCACTGAGCTAAATCCCCAGCCCCCAGAGGTGGTTTTTAGTAGTTGCCCACCATGTTACTTTTCCCTTTTGTTTTTGATGAAGCTGTAGTTTATTTTGCAGCTTGCCAATCCTTTGCAAAATTAATATTTTTAAAAAACCTTACAAGTTCTTTAATTATTTTATAGGTTGATCATATTCCTCTTCTCTCCCCAACTCAAGATCCTCCTAGCCACTCAATTTTATGTCCTTTTTTTTTTTAAGCCATGAAGACCAGTTTGTGCTGCTCAAATATTATTAGAGGCGTGGCCTTCCACTGGGACAAGGTCGGATTCCCAGGGGCTGTACTTTTAGAGAAAACTGCCTCCCATTCTTCTGTCAGCTAACCGTTGTCAATACCTCTGTGGCTAGGGGTGGAGCTTCCTCATGCCCACCGCCTCTCTCCCAGCTTGGGTTTGGTCTGGCTTGGGACGGCACAGGTTCTGTGTGTGCTGTCGCAGTCGTGTGAGTCCATAGGTGCAGCTGTCCTGCTGTGACCAGAAGACACTCTTTCCTTGGTGTCATCCACCACCACCTTATGCTTTCCCATCCCTTCTTCCCCAATGATTGCTGAGTCTTGGACAGAAAGGGTGTGGTATCTTTTGGGGGCTTTATAATTTTGGTCACTTGTTTATAGGATTTTGTTTGCAATGACATTTTCAATAGAAAGAATATAACTATGCCCTCTCCTGTGACTAGTTAAAATGCATTAGTATTTCTAACCCTTTAGAACATCTCCCTGTCTCCTCCCCACTTGTTATTACTCAAGGGGAGGAAACTTTGGAATCGTCTCATTTGCTGAAGATCCGTCAAATGTCTTTTATATGGGAGCAGTAAGATGTCTTGAGTTTTTCAAGTTTCCTTAGGCAGTGACTAATTTTAAAAACTTTTGCCAGATGACAACACTCAATTAAATCTCTCACGTCAAGTTCCAGGGTACCGCAGCAGAGTGGGTGGGAGGAGGGTTTCTGGAAACCATTCTTGCTCCAGGAAAGCTGGTGATAACTTCCCATAACATGGAAGGAACCACGGACTACACTAATATACTCTCCAGAACCCAAGCAAAACGGTGCCTCCTCTCTGGCATGCACACACTTCAGGTCACCCCAGTACCTGAAAGGAAACGCCCACAGCAGAAAGCCCTCAGGTACTAGTTCTCGTTAAAATATCTTACTTTTGTAAAATTGGCAAGCATGTGCTATGCGAACGCACAGCTCGGGTATTGTCTTTTTCCTGTGAGGACAGCATGCGTAGATTCCAGAGACTAGAACATGGATGCTCTGGGGAGGGCCATTGACTTTCCTAACTACCCTTTTAGTGGGGAATGGGCTCGGCATGGTGGTTCACACTTGTAATACAAACACTTGGGGGCAGAGGCAGAAGGATCAGTATGACTTTGAGGTCGGCCTGGTCTACACAATAAGTTCCAGGCTAACCCAGATGGCAGGTCCTTACAGTGTCTCAGAAAGGGGGTGGAGGGGGTGAGCAGAGCAGTCCTCGCGCTTCAGTCTTCTGGGAAGCAATGCTTCCTGGAGCTCAAGTGTACATGAGTTTGCTGCCATTGGAACCCTGTGTCACTCAGGTTCCCGTTGTAGAAACAAAACTCCTAGGAGATTCCTACAACGAATTGGCTTGTGTGGTTGTGGAGCTGGGGAGGCCCGTTTAAACCTACAGGGCAGCTGTCCGAAAAGTCCTGAGCTGGAATCTGGCATCGGAGATGGCATCTCTGAACAGTCTTGGTTCTGCTCCTAAAGCCAGTGACTGAGCATGGTTCTCCCAGATTATTAAGTATGGTTTCTTTTAATTAAAGGGACTTATGGACTCTAATCACAGCCACTGAAAACCCACAGTAACACCTACAATCACACATGATGTCTGATTGAGTAACTAGGACCATACATACCATCCAGACACACACAACCAGTTAGCTCTGGTCCTTTGTCTGGTTAACATAGCCTCTTTCTTTTCTTTATTATTATTTTTTAACATTGCTGGGATAGAGCTCAGGGCCTCGGGCATGGTAGGCAAGCCCTCTAGCAACGGGCCACACCTCCATCCATTAAGTTAGTTTCTTACAATGTTATCTTCAGTCATCCATAGAGGGGATACCTACGTGTTCTTCAATATGTCACTAGTGAACAAAATCATCATTTAGTTGAAAGCAGAGTGGGTTGGATAAACCTATTTGCTTATGAGAGAAGTTAAGATGGCTGCTATTTTATTTACAGCTGAGTAACTGATTGGGCCGAATGCCCTTGTGTGTGTTGTCTTTGTTTGGCTTTGGCATCTCAGGGTCAGTGGCTTCAGCTGATAATGACAGCCTTGGTTGATTTAAAGACTGGCTCGGTAAGCTGAGGGGAGGCGCGTTCGAGGCATGGCTGCCTGAGGGCCTCTGTAACCAGAGATCACCTGCTTTGCTTCCCTGAGTTTACCCTCCTGTCCTACTCTATGTGGCAGGCAAGTGTCTGCCCAGAGAACTGTGGCCTCAAGGTCAACAGCCACTTCTTTCCAGAAGTCCCTGAAAAATGTCTTTCTTTTTACTGTCTTTGGTTAGAAGACACGCTTTTCCTAGAGTCTTTCACAGTGGGTGTGAGGAAGCAAAGGCTGAGGAAGCCTGGCCTGGTGCTGGAACCAGAGATGGTGTACACATTTCTGGATGGACGCAGCCACAGCAAAGTCAGGAGGGCGTAGCAGATGCCTAGGGCCTTGGGAAGGCTCCCACCTTTAACATTGTAACAGAATGGAATTGAATAGAAATTACTTGTTCCTTGAATGTCTCCTTTAACTCATTCTAGGCCTGATGCCATTTTCAGAAGCTGATCTTAAATCATCTATGGCGATTACCGTCTTCACCCCTTCCTGAGCCCGTAAGTGAATGAGTAAACAGAACGGTTAGCATTTGGTTTCGCTTTCCACATCCACATTTGCTTCTCGTCTTATTAATCTCTGCTTTTGTCTATTCATCTCTTCTTTTTTAGAATTTTTACCCTCAGGTTTTCTCTTCCCGAGCCGCTTGCATTGTTTTCTCTCTTCCCCTCTAACAAACGTGTTCAAGGCTATACATTTTTCTATAAGCACCGCACCGACCTTGACAATCAGTTTCATTTCCTGACGCCCTCAGTGCCATTCATTTTTGAAATAATCAGTCATTTCACTCTCGAGTGTTCTACAGACAGTTTTAAGTTTCTGAGAGCTGAGTTTTTGTCTCTCTTCTCTCATTGAGACCATTTCTTTTCACACTGTAGTCAGAAAATGTAGTCTGTGTGCTTCCTACTTTTTTGGATATCATAATTTTTTTTTTTAAACTTGTAATCAACTTTAAGAATTGGCTATTCTGTAACTAACCCATACATATTTTAAATGTGTTCTCCATTATTTTCTGTTACTATAGTAGAATACAGCAGAGTGGGTAATTTATAATATACTGATTTATTTGGTTCGTGGTTCTCGAAGCTGGGTGATGGGAGACTGAGAGGTTGCATCTGTAAACGCCTTCTTGCCACATCAAAGCATGGCAGGGACTGGAGGAGGCGCTATGATAAAGCGCTTACCATACAAATGTGAGGAACAGAGTTCTAATCCTTGGAATCCATGTAAACGCCAGGGGAGCTCAACAGCCATTTATATCCCAGTGTTGTGGAAGAGGACTCAGGATCCCCGGAACAAGCTGACTAGCTAGACTGGCTTATCGGAAAGTTCTGTTCAAGTAGGAGATTCTACCTTGATATATAAGGCAGAGAGTACCTGAGGAGGATTCCTGCCATTAACCTCTGCCCTCCACTTGTACACAAGTGCATTCACATATGTGCATGCACCCTTGAATGTGAACAGGCATACACTCATGCTTAAAAAAATATTAAAGGGGCTGGAGAAATGGCCCAATGGTTAAGAGCACTGACTGCTCTTCCAGAGGTCCTGAGTTCAATTCCCAGCAACCACATGGTGACTCACAACCATCTGTAATGAGATCTGATGCCCTCTTCTGGTGTGTCTGAAGACAGCTACAGGGTACTCACATATAAAATAAATTAATAGATCTTTAAAAAAAAATATTAAAATGGTGCCACAAACCTGTACTCCAGGATTTAGGAGGGAAGAGGATGTAGTCGATGTTCAGCTTGGATTACATAAGGAAACTATCTCACATAAAAAAAAATCACCAATATCTTCCCCCCCCCCAAAAAAACCAAGCAAATAATAACTGTAAAACAAGAGAAAAAGAAAACTTCCCTGGTGGTAAGGCACTGATAAGCCGACCCTGAGGGTGAGAGCAAGGGCTGGCCCTAACAGTCTGCCTTAAAGTGTTGAGGCATTGGGGGTGATGCCCTTTCCCTCTTGCCACCTGGGGCAATCAGGAGACCAGTGGGCTAGCCCTGCCCCCTCACTAGCTGTAGCACTCAGGAGAGCTGTCCCAGATGAATGGGACATGGGTGAACCAGCCCGAAGAGCAGGAGAGCTGGCCCAGCCTCTAGACAGCTGCAGCACTTGGAGAGAGAGCCCAGCACCTTGACTGGGCAGCACAGCAGAGCTGGCTCTGGAGGAATGTGTGTGGGTGAGCCAGCCCTGGGGGCATGAGAACAAGAGAGCTGACCCTGCTTCCTGTCAGCGGTGGCATTGGGTGTCCCAGCTGGAACAGCGTTGGAGAACTCACTCTGATGGTGCAAAATGGGGAAGGGGCAGCAGGCTGACCAGCTCAGCTACCCCGCGGGTCCAAATCCAGGGCTTTGAGTTGCCCCACCCCAAAATCTACATCATTTGTGAACTGTTAGAATGCATGAAAGGGTCACTTCTGTTGTCCCAAAGCTGCAGGATCTCCAAGGCACAGGGCAGCAAAAGGATAACTGGAAGGAGTCCCAGAGAGGATCTAATATTGATGGTGTCATAGAAGCCAGAGACCTCAAATCGGACCAATGACTCATTGCAAGTGAAGATGTGTGGACAGAGGGATATACTGTGGGACGCGCTGTGACACACTACAGCTTCCACAACACAATATTTTCTATGCTTTGTTGTGTTCTCGTTAGTGTTTTTTGTTTTCTTTTTTGGGGGAGGCGCAAGGGCACAGGGTGGATACCAGAGGACAGGGAGATGAGTGGGACTGGGATGCATGATGGGAAATTCACAAAGAATCAATAAAAAGTTTTATTAATGTCCTAATGAAAAACAAAATTTACATGGCAAGAGGTGTCACGGCGTGGTGGAGCAATGGGGCCAAACTCACTCTTTTGCTAACCAATCAACAAATAACGGCACTAATCAAGTCAAGAGGACCGCGCGCTGCTGACTTATCTCTGTGTCCTCCTCTTCTCAGCTGTTTTTTTATTTTATCATTGTTGTTTTGTAATTTCTATACTTTATGCGTATGAATGTTGCCTACATTTCTATGTGTGCACCACACACATGCCTTGTACCTGAAGATGTCAGAAAAGGGTGTCAGATCCCCTAGAACTCGAGTTACAGGTGGTTGTGAGCCACTATATGGGTGCTGGGAATCAAGCTCAGGTTTGTTGCAAGAGTAACAAGTGCTCTTAACCACCGAGCCCATCTCTCCAGCCCCACCTTATCACTTCTTAAAAGTCCCATCACTCAACATTGAACCTGTAAAATCACGTTTCTTTGAAAGGCCCCAATAGAAAAAAAAAAATCATAGCATCATCATTTCCATAAGCTTTCTTATATAAATCTTAAATTGATTTATATTACTCAATTATCCTGTAGCCTTACTTTCTTTTGACCACTCTACCTATCAGTTGCTGGAGAAGTAGGTAAAAGTTAAGTATTATTGCAACTTTGAATCTTTGTCTTTGCCATTTAAAAGCTATTTCCTCGTCTATTCTAGTATCCCATTGTTTAATATAAAACATTTTATTCTCATATCTTCTTGGTGGATTGTACCTTTTATAAAGTGTTCTGTTTGTTCCAGGCAATGCTTTTATTTTCATTTCTATTTAATCTGATACTAATGTGTGTATACTTCGTTTTTGTTTTGTTATCACACACCAACTTTCCATTGTTTTGTTTTTTTTTAATCTTTCCTGTGTTGTGTTGTATTAAATGGGACTCTATGAGGTGCCTTGTTACCACAGTGAGCAGAGTGTCAATCTCATAAGAATAGCATTGTTGGTAGGGATGCATACAGTTGCTGATAGTCTCTGTAGTTTAGTAGGATGTTCTAATCTATTCATATTTATTATTATTTCTGAGATGTTTGCATTTCCCTCTGCTTTTCACTTGTTTGATCAGGTTTTCCTTTTCTTTTCTTTTTTTTTTTTGTATTTATTGGCAAGTTTTACGTGCCATTTGTTAGTTCCTTACATTTTAGATAAATTTATTTAAACATTTTTCCCTTCCAATAATGTCTTAAACCTCCTACCACCTCCCACATTCTGTTAAAACTTTAGATCCAAGTATTGTGGCTTTACTTTGTTTCTATACTTTCAAAAGAAGTCATTTCTTAAAAACCATGTGAACTCTTACAGATGCATTTTTATTTATTATTTAGACTCTTGGGTATGTATTGGCTTCTTAAAATTTTGTGCTCCTGTGACATTCTCTTTCTTGAGTTCCTTTTTTGTTTTTCTGAAGTGCATAATTATTTTTTCAGCAAGAGTGAATGGGTAGTAAATTTTCTTTGTCCTTTATTATCTGAAAATATCTCAGATTTGTTTTTCATGCTTGATAGCTTGGCTGATGTAGAATTGCACGTTCAAAAAAAAATCCAGAAGCGTTGAAATTTTTGTTTTTATTTTGTAACTTAGAAATGTCACAGGATGCGTGTCTTTTTAGTACTTTCTGCTTAGCATTTGGTAGGTCTTTTTATAGTTTGAGAACTCAGATCTTTCTCTAGATTTTGGGAAATACTTTAAAATCATATTTTAAATTATTTCATCACCTCTAGTCTTTGTCATTTTTGTTGCTAGCTCCTATAAGGTAAATATTGGGTCTTATATCTTCTTTTACTTTGAATTTTCTGTGCCATCGTTGTACCTTCCGGGAGAATTCTTTGACTTTATTTTCTTGCTTTTAGTGTTCAAGGATGATTTCCTCTTTGTTCCTTCCCAATAGCAATCTCTTCTTATTTTGTAAAAGCAAATGTCTTTTGGATCTCTTCGGGTTCCTTAATGTTCCCCACTCTTCTCTACATTATCTCCACCGACTCTGGGATGAATCATTTTGGGTTTGTTCTTTCTCATACTCAAATCCCTTGCACGTGTGTGTAGGTTGTGGGTGTACTGTGTATGTATGGGTTCACGTGAGTGAGTTCAGGTGTGTCCATGCCACTGTGTTTGTGTGGGGGTCAAAGGACATCCTCAGGTGTTGGTCTTCCCCTCCCATCTCATTTGAAGCAGGGTTTCTTCTTATCTGCCACTGTGCACATAAAGCTACCTGGACTATGGGCTTCTGGGGATTTGCCTGTCTCCACTCTCCATTTCGCTGAAGAAGCGCTGGAATTACAGCTATGCAACCATTTCTTGCTTTCCATGGACTCAGGTCAGCAGCTGAATAGGTTGCCTGGCGAGTCCCAAGATGGTGTCCTTACAGTCTGGGGTCTTGGTGGCTGACATTCAGCCACCTCATTTCCCACTAGCTGGCCTCTTTCTCCACATGGTTTTGTTGTTTGTTTTTGTATCATTTTGTTCTCCAGAGACTCCTCTGGAAGGATAGGATGGACTTTCTTTCAGTGCTGCAGCTGACTTCCAGGGGGCAGACAAGCCCCGGTTTAAGTACTTATCTGGGCTCTGCTTGCATTGCCCTTGCTAATGCCCATTGGCTAGAGCAAGTAACATGGTACTGAGTTGAGGTGCAGGGCACCCACAAGCAGGTGAACAGCAAGAGAGGTGACTCATTGCCTCGGTTTACCACATCTCTGAGGTGATCCTGCACCAGTCACTGGTTTCCAACATGAGAGGCAAGAGCCTCAGTCAGGCATTCTGTGTCTGTAGGACAGGAAGGGGCGGGGTTGCCTCCATGCTTGTTCTGCTCTGTGGCCTGCTCTCTGCTGCTGGCACTTGGAGTGTCTCCAAGGTTCTGTTGGAAGGACAACATACACCTCGCTAGCCAGTTCCTTCCACACTGATGCCATTACTCAGGTTTTCTCCACACATCTGATCCTCGAATTTATCTGATGTCACAATTTCTAATTTCCCTGGGCTAGTAAGGATGTATTTTGGAGGTGGGAGTGGAGGGGTCTCCACCATTGCAATGAATTGACTTTGTAAGAAGGAGAAGAGAGCAGAGAGACCCTTGGTGATGCAGGCCTGTGTCCACACAGTAGGGGTGCTGAACGAACAGTGTACTTGGACCAGACGACATTTTTGTATCTTGCCACTCATGCGAGATGCTGTAGATACGAAGCCGGCAGTCCCTTCTCTCTCTGGTGAGCTAGATCCTGATTTATGTGAGGCAAAATGTCCTACCATTTATAGGGTAGAGGGGGGACCCCAAGCGCTGGTGCTTTAGCTCACTTAACCCCCTTGCTTTGTTCTTAAGAGATGCGGCTCAGAGATGGGTGAGGCTGGGTTTGGAACATGGACCCTTGATTCCTTACCCCACACTTTCCCACATCATGCCCCAGTTTGCACCTCTGGTCACCTGAGTGAAACTCAGGGTCTAAGCCCTGAACAGGCCCAGGCAGTACAGGCTACAACACATTCCCCAGGAATGAAGGATTTGGCATAGCAGTTGCCCCCAGAAGAGACAGGCGTCTGTCTGGCCCCTCCTCCTGAAGGTGATTATTTAAGCTGGGATGTGAGTGCCTTTGGATCATAGATTCTCTCTCCCTCCAGCGCCCTCTGTCTCCTACTCCGTTATCTATTTACCTATCTATTTACGTGAGCTCCCCCACACACAATGAATTACGTCTGCAAGGCAGTAAAATGTTATGTATTTGCAAGGCCCATAATCTTTAAAAGCCCAGTGATGCCAGCTCCAGACAGCAGCGAGCTCCCTCCAGTATGTTAATAGATAGTATTAGGGCAATAATGAAAACACTTGAGACAAGTAAGCTCCTATCAAAAGCTGAGTAATAGGGCTTCGCCGAGTGAATCACAATGCAGAAGAGATTAAGACGTCTGCCGTTGTGCAGTGTCTATTCAGACTAACAGCTGCTCCGTTTCTGATTAAAACGGGGTTGGGGAGACCTTTCTGAGCAAGTTCCCCTTTTCTCCAGCACGGTCCTCACCCTTCCCACCTCTACCTCCACACACAGAAACCTGCATTTGTGTTTGTACTTAGCCACAGTGTGTGTGTGTGTGTGTGTGTGTGTGTGTGTGTGTGTGTGTTGTGTGTGTGTGTGAGACATACAGTGGAGTCACAAACATTCATTGCATCCTCATACACAGGCAGAGCCACCATTGCGTGCACAGCCATTAACACACAGCCAGAGTCGCACCAGCATATCCAAGCATGTACACACACCACATCCACACACGTGAGCACACGGCGTGCATGGAACCAGTTTTTTCACACTCTCATGGCCCTAGCCAGCCTCTCTCTCTCACACACACATTAAATTACAATCTGTCATGAACACAGCATCACATATTCATCGAGCTGCAATCTGCCACACACGCACACACGCGCGCACACACACACACACACACACACACACACACAATTTTCACACAGTCGCAGACACCCAGAGACAGTTGAACGAGAGTCACAAACCCACACATATCTAGCTGGCCATATTCACATGCAGCCCTGGGAAGTCCTTTGTATGCAGAAGCACACGGGAATACTCACACATGCGTTGCTGTTTGTTAGCAACACACAGACCTTCAATCACGGAAGCTTTTGTGCCCACACCCAGACAATCATCAATACTCATATGCAGCCGTGCATTCATGCAAGACAACCAGCCGTGTATGGCATGGTGCTCTCCTGTATCGGAGACACAGAGGCAGTCTGTACACCTGCAGACCTCAGCTACAGGTGTGCTGTGCTCAAGACACAAGTAACAAACTCACCTGGGACCACACATGGAGAAAGACATTGCTCCTCGTATTATGGCCGCGACTCCAGATTCAAGAGCATAGTACATTGGTTCGGGGTTTCGAATTTCCTAGGACACTGTGGCCACAATTCTGTAAGACTGTGGTTTGGAAGACGATAGAATAATTTCTGCGGAACCTAAAAGCACAAAGAGCTCTGACCTTGAGTGGTCTGAAGATGCAGATTTAGAACCCGGAACTACACTGGGATAAAGCAGCCTCCTTTGGGAGGTAGTGAGCGTCTGGGCAGCCAGGATGTGCACAGAGGGACCCGAAAGCCACTAGATGGGGGTAGTAAAGGACTCTGGCATTGCATTAGAGTAACCAGAAGCCTTGAGGATCCGTTCTGGTCCTGATCCTGTGTGTCTCATCCCCCAGCCTTTGCCCCCTCAGTGGCCTCCTTCCTCCAGGCCAGCTCTCCAAAAAGAAGCCAGGACTTCCAACAGTGTGCGTCTTTCCCCTTGTGTAACATCAGTTCTGAGACAGTCTTGAGGCTGCTCATTCTGATCTCTTTTCCTGAACTCTGTACTTGGAGAGATTCAGACTTTAGTAAAAGAAGGAATTACTCAACCTTCATCTTGATCCTTGGGACCTGGTAGAGCCGTCTGAGACCAGTTTAGAAGTCTTCCATGGAAGGGGGCTGGGTCCTTACTGAGCTTCTGGAAAAATCCTTAGTAGCTAATGTGGGGTTGACTTTGGCAGTGAAGGAGATGGTGGTGACTTCTGCACACAGCCATGCTTGGCAGCATCTAGGATAGAGCCTGTGGCTGCTGCCCGCTCCCCTTCAGCCTTCTCTTCTTGGTCCCCATTTTCACTTTGCAGGGCATCTTGCTGCTCTTTTCCCTAAGCAAATCACCCCCCTCCTCTAAGATACCTCCATCAGTCTCTACAATAATATCTGCATCTGTCTGACCCTCCCAATCTGAGCTCTAGAGAGGAGGCAGCCTCAGAACCCACGGGCTAGGATCAATCCTTTGCCTCCTGTGCTGTGCGGGATGGTTTCCCCTGCTAAAGCATGAGCCATCTGTCTTTGAAGGGAGATGTTGGTCAGGCAGGATGGGTAAGCAGTTCATGGAATGGGGGCAGGAGAGACTCTGAGCCAAGTCCCTAGTCCAAGTGGCCTGGAAGGAAAACCAGCTTATGAGTAGACCTGAGGGCATAGTTGGGAAAACAAGCTCATATTCACTTACTCTGCACATTTGTGGGCTATGGTTTGGTCCTGAAGTGGTTAAGTAGAGTGGGGACTAATGGCTGGGCTGGGGAAGTTGTCCTTGGTTCTGAGAGTCAGGATCCCAAGACAAAAGAAGTAGAAGGGAAGACTCGGGTGGGAGCAGATTCAGACAAGGCAGGCAGGGCCTTCAGATGGTTTCTTTGGCTGCACTGAAGGCTCAAGGCTTGAGTGACCCTCATACCCAGGGGATCAATCAGGCCCCAGAAAGAATGGAGACATGAGGTCAGAGCCTGGGAAGAAGTTTCAGTCTTAAAGTGCTTGCTGCGAAAACATGAGGACCTGAGTTGGGATCACTTGCACCCACATCAATGCAGGTTAGGTCCCATTCTGTCATGTTAGTTGGTGACAGAAGTCTCTGAGATACATTAGTGAGACCAGCCAAAGTGGCGAGCTCTGGGTTCCTATGAGAGGCCCCGTCTCAAAAAATAAGGTGACCAAAAATGAAGACACCCAGTGTCAACCTTTGACCTCTGCACATGTACACACACATGTGCTTATATACATGTGAACATACATGCATAGCGACAGACAGACAGACAGACAGACAGACAGACACACACACACACACACACACACACACACACACAAATAAAGTGAGGTCAGAAATCAGATACTCAAAACCTAGATAGCAAAAGTCTTTCAAGCAAAGAGTTTTATATCTACACGGCCTACAGAATCATGGCTCCAGGAGCCTGGGTATTGACGGGAGTTGCATGAGATGGGCATTTACTAAAATGGACATGAGTGCTCTGTCTGTGTGGGTCTCTCTTCTCTCATCAGGCAGAGGCTGCTCTCTAGGACAGGCTTAGGTATATGCCTGGCACATAACACAACACAGATCAGGGGGCTTTTATGGCATTTGAATTCTGCCTTTGATCTGGACTCACTCCTCCAGCCCTGCCTGGAGCACCCCATCCACCCACAGCTGCCATCAAAGATTCACCTACAGGGTGGATCTTCCCCCAGCTCCTAGGATCCATCCTGCCCAACGCTGGGCTAAAGACTTTGAAAGCTCAATCCTGCCTCTTAGGTGCTTGGCTCCAGGACTCAATGGCTGTAGCTGTGCGAGATGACCTTGTCCTTACAGGTCAGGTCCCATTTAGATCCTATCTGACACTCTAGTTCTGTGGTGGAATTTCAATGCACTCCCCGTTTATTCATTCAGCAAATATTTATTCCACATTGTCATCAGCCAGTTCTCAATCTTCCTCTTGCTTGAGCTGTCATCCCCCTTCTCAGATAAACGCCTTCCCTCCTCATACAGGAAGCACGGGGGCCTGCCTTGGCTCTTCCCTTCTGACCTCCCCTTTCCAGTCTTGCCTTATGGATGCTGTGATCAGTACTCAGGGCTCAGTCTACCTCTCTCTGCCTAGCCTACTTCCCGAGAGATCAGTTACAATCTTTTGGCTTTAGGATTATCTATTTGCTGATGACTCTTAAGTCTCAAGTGGACTTTTTTTTTTTGGCACAGACCTTGCCCTGGACTCCAGACTAGTAGATTTCATGCTTCCTCAGCGTTTCCAATGTTAACTCTTGGTTATCCACCCAACCCAGAAACCCAGTCTATCCAAACTTGATCTGTGGTATTGAATCCGTAAACAGCGAACCTTCTGTTGGAGACAAGTCATGGAAGAATTTATTCACTGTAATACAGCTTAGTGGGGCAGTTTTTATAGGGAGCTTGTTATATGGGTAGCTTGGAAGCAAAAATGACTTAATAGGTGTTTTAATGTCATGGTACAAATTGTAGTTGGAACTTGTGGTTAGAGCTTTCTGGTACAGTAGTGGTCCTGCCCAGAGGCAATAATGACCTTACTCTAAGGCCATATATAGCTCAGCATAGCCACTGGCTAAAACTGAGTCCACATTTGCCAATTGCTCAGACCAAAGACTTGCCCTTGTCTCTCAACACCTCAAACTTAGTCCAAGCCATTGTCATCTCTTACCCAGGTCACTGGAGTGGTCTCAAGCAGGTCTCCCCCACTTTCTGCCCCACTTCCCACCAGCTGAAGAGTGTAGGCTCTGTCTGCCTTCCCAGTTCTTACCCATCTTCTCCTGACAGACCAGCTGTAGAGTTGACCCGTCATTGTTTCTATGGCTATCGTGGGTCATCCCTGATCCCTTGTTCTCACCAGCCTGGCTCCTGTCCCCACTGTATCCAACCTTCTGGTGACATCATCTGGACACAGCAACTCTTCTGACCCTGCTTGTCCCACCTCTTATGTCTGCTCTCTGTCATTGCGGGACTAACATTTTTGTTCCCATACTTACCTAGCTGTGGGCAAAGAAAACCAAGTTGTTTAAATCCAGGCCTTTGGCTAGTACCTCTTGGGCCCAAGGGCCTACTTGAAGCCCACAGTCCTAGGGCTAGGATCCTGAGGGGGTGGAGGGCATTTCTTTTGCGTTAGGACCTTACATTCCTATCCTCTTTAATTTTCACAGGAGTCCTGTGAGCCATGAGTAGTTGCCCCTCCCTGTAAGAGAGAAGAACCACTGAGAATTCGTGTGGTCCCAGATGTACAGCAGGTTCCATTGGCCCCATACTCCTGAATCTTCCACATTAGTCGTCCTTGGAGATCATCACCTTCCTTCTCACCCACCCACTTATGAGAACAAGGTGAGAATCGTCTTCTCCAAGGCCACACAGAATGACTGAGTCCAAGGTTTCCCAGACCTTCAGGCTCAGCTGGCCCTCAGTAGACCCAGAGGCAGGAGGAGCACATCCCCTCGAAGCTGATCCTTCTATCATATGGCTCAACTCCTGGCATCCAGGCTGAGACCTGCAGCCCTGGATCTAGCAAGCAACATCATCTCCCTTCCTGGGGAGGGGAAGGCAGCTGTGGTGGTTGTGGCGGGCGGAGAGAAATTTCCTCTTTCTGTAGATTGGATCAGTCACTCTCAGAATTGATGGCAACGGCTTCATCACGAAGATCTAATGCTTTAATTATGTTGTGACATGACCTGACATGGGGGTGGCATTTGATGGATTCTCTGGTGTCATCAGCATGGCCCTGACATAGGAAAGTGGCAGAAGGCAGGGGGAGGAGGGAGATGAAGGGCTCTTGGAGGGAAATGGGCCTTCCCAGAGACCCCTCCTTATTCCCCAGCTTTCTCCGTCTTCCAGGGAAGTTCGTGCAGCATGGAAGACGGATCCAGGAGAGGAGAAGCAGCCACCGCTGCAGAGAGTAAATGTGCAATTCCATGTCGACTGTGCACGTGTGCACAAATGGGAACAAGAACCTAGAAACACAGACATGTGTCCAAGCAGGGGAGAAGACTCAGACCAAGAGATGACAGCAAGAGCTGCAGGGCTGTCTGCCTTCAAAGAGGTCAGGGGAGGTCGGTGAGGCTATGACAGAGCACCCACCTGGTCAGCATGTCCTGGGGCCGTCTGTGCAGATGCAGTCACACAGTCTAGAGGGCAAAGCAGAAACCAACACAGACTGTGCAGGGAGGCTGCCCTGCCACGGCATGGGGAGCCCTGGGAGACTGTAAACATTCTGTCCTAAGAGAGGATGCTGGCATCGCCACAGGGGGCTTTCTTCTTTTACTGGGTACCCCAACCTCAGATGCTAGAACTCTAAGTATCCATGATGCATGAATTTTTCTCCCCTTTTCTCTCCATTACAGCATAGCTGCCTGCTTAGAATCCTGGGGTGCCCAGGATGTAGAAAGAAAGAGAAGAAATCTGTTTCCATTAGCCCAAGCTCTTCGCCTTGATCCTGACACGCACACCCCCTCCTCTCCCTACTCTCCCCATTCTGTTCTCTTCCTCTCAGATTAAGCTCTTCCTTTCAGGCCTGTAGGCTACAGAGAGCTGGACTCCTAGGCCAGATGAGTAACAGTGCAGGCTCGATGCGGGGGCGGAGGAGGGGAGAGCAGAGGTACCTGTTGGTACACACCCACACATCCTCAGGCCAGGGGCTGGGCCAGTCCTTTCTCAGACTGTATCTTAAGGATCCCCATGGCCACCTGTGACCAGCCTGGTATCTCTATTTTGCAGGTGAAGGCAGTGAGGCTCAGTGACACAAAGCTTCAAGCCCAAGGCTACATGTCGGGAAAGGAGGGAATTAGATTTGACTTAGCAAAGGTTTGTGCAGGAGGAAGCTTCAGACCCAGACAGGGAAGCCAGACACACCATGGACCCAGAGCCATCTGATTGTGTCCGCTCTCATTTTGCCAGTGGGGCTTGTCTCTGCAGCTCACAGGAGAGGAAGGGTACCAGAAAAGATATCCAGAGATAGGGGTCTGGCCTGCTGTCTCCGTCTTTACTGAAAGTAATGTGGGGTCTGGGTCTAAGAAATATGTGGCTAGGGAGCTGGAGAGAAGGCTCCGATCGTAAGAGCATTGACTGTTCTTTACGGGACCTGGGTTTAGTTCCTAGCACCCAAATCAGGTAATTCACAACTGCCTATGGTTCCAGTTCCAGAGACTCCGATGCAGGTGGCACACATACGTTCACAAAGGCACAGATATATACACATCTTTAAAAGAAAGAAAGAAAGAAAGAAAGAAAGAAAGAAAGAAAGAAAGAAAGAAAGAAATACGGATCCGGAGAGACACTGACGCTCTATCCAAAGTGTCCCTATCCCATTCCACTCACTGCACTGCATGGGAAAACTGAAGCCCAAGGAGAATAGGTGGGTCCATGCTAGGATTACATCTCTAGACTAAACTCCTGCATCGAGGCACTGCTATGGCTGTGCCCAGGGGCTGGCACTGGTAGATATAGTGATAAAAGGCTTCTGGAACCTTGAGATTCCTCTTGGAAGCTGAGTTAAGGGAGGGCCAGCCAGAAGAGCCTCTGGAAGCCTGGAGGGTTTTTTTTTTTTTTTCACAGCCTGGAGAAAGCACCGCGGTACATTCTTAGTCCTAAACCCTTGCAGCCCCAGCTTCAGCAAAGGATATAGAAGGCAGAGTGGCCAGGCCTGCAGTAGCTCGTGGCCTGGCCCATGTCTCAGTGGTATCGGGGCAGGCGAGGGTGGGCGTGCCTGGGCCTCTCTACAGGTTGTATGTTCCAATGAGGAACCTGAGCAAAATGGGAGAATTAGAAAAATCTCAGAGGTCTGGTGCAGATGTGACGAGCAGCTGTCCACACACAGAAGCCGGTGCACATGTATGTGGCTGGGCACCCATTATCTTGGTTGGGGAGGTCAGGTTTCCAGTTGTCTCAACAGTGAGGACACAAGACTCTGAACAGCTGGGTTTGTAGGACAAGAGCTGGAACAAGGAGAATCAGATACTCCCCAAGCAGAGTTAGTGTCTAGATGCAGCCAAGGACAAATGTGGCTATGGAGTTCTCTGGGAGCACCCAGGGCTCCATTGCGATGAACTATAACTAATGTAACCATGTCTGGACACACCTGGCTCTATTTGTATATCCCTGGGTGAAGCTGGCCTGACATGGGCTTTAGAGGACAGTTAAGTTGTTAATGACTTTTGCTGCAGGTATGGCCATGGTCCTCAGCACAACTCCTTGTCCCAGTGTGGCACATTTGTGTTGAATTGCATGGCCCCATTGAAATCAATCCCTGGGACTCTGTAACAGGTTCCCCTATCACAAGGGGGCGCTGTGTGTCTTCCTAAACCATTACCTTCGGCTGGTGTCCCATGGGTGGACCAAGTATGCTTCCACCTGGCACCAAGACCACCTAGTCCAGGCCCAGCTGCTTCTACCTCTAGGTTCTTGAGAAGCTCCAGGTTTCTTTTCAGACTTTTCACCTTCTGGGAGAACACGAATGATGAAGTTAACATTCTACCTGGTAAGAACGTCCCTTGGAAGGGGTTCAGAGAGGCTCAACTGTCAAGTGGCCTCCTCTGACTCATGGAGAAAGTGAAGATCAGGCGGGAAGTAACCAGTACAGAGCCAAGGCCAGGATCAAGCTGACTGCTCCAGATGGGCATAATTTTCAGGTTCCCCCGCAGGCCTAAAAGGGTCACCCGTTTGACCGTGGGTATCAGTAGCGTGTGGGTTTGGGTCCTGGTTCCTTCTCCAGTTGCTTCCCTCCTCGAAATGGGCTTTTTTACCCATGAGGCTGTATGTGCTGATAGCTGATCATTCCCCCAGACTCAGTGCTACTGGACATGAAGCAGGGCCCAGAGGTGGTGAACTCGAGGTCAGTAGTGGACAGATGTGCTCCGCTCCAGTCACTGCCCCACCCCGACTCAGCCTGTAGCTGCCAGGACTCGTAAACGCTGCTGTTACAACTTGCCGTTCTTCCTGGTCGAGTTTTCCATTCTCCAAAGTGACCTGTCCACCATAGCCGTGTGAGGCGGGTTCCATCCCACTGAGGAGCCCACTTCAAGGTGAGAAAACTGTGGCTTGCTAGAGTTATGACATAACAGCTTACTGCTCTGAGCCTTCCCAGACTGAATGAGAGGCGCTGGGCTGGACACTCACAGAGGTGAACTGGGGGTGACTAGGCCAGCCTCCAGAGTATCTCCCCAAAGAGTACAGAGACTTGCTTGGGCTCTGCCAGCCTGATTTAGACAGCAATTTGCATACAATTTACCCAGAAAGCTGCACTGTGAAAAATATAATTACTTTTTTAATATTCTCACTCTGATGTGAATGCTTACCGCCCGTAATGAATTACTTGCTTAATGAAGATAAACCTGAATTGGAGATGCACTTCGGAGGGCTGCTGGGGCAGCCAGTTTGATGCCGTCATTTGCAGCTGTTAATCTCTGAAATTGATGCCCTTGTTGGTGGATCATAAATTGAGGGGAAAATCTGAGCGCCAGCTCTTCCAGCTTCTTTACTGTGCAGCAGTGGCTAAGCTGCCGAGCCTCTCTGAGCTCCAGTTTCTTCGTCTACGGCAAGGTTATCAGTACGGTGGCAAGTTGCATCCTTAGAAATGTGGGGGTGGGGGCTGGAGAGATGGCTCAGTGGTTAAGAGCACTGACTGCTCTTCCAGAGGTCCTGAGTTCAAATCCCAGCAACCACATGGTGGCTCACAAACATCTGTAATGGGATTCAATGCCCTCTTCTGGTGTGTCTGAGGACAGTGTACTCACATACATAAAATAATAAATAAATAAATCTTAAAAAAAAAAAAAGAAATGTGAGGGTGAAGCTATGATAACACCATGACCAAAAGCAATTTGGGGAGGAAAGGTTCATTTCAGATTAGGGCTCTCAGGTCATATTGCATCACCGAGGGAAGTCAGGCAGGAACTCAAGGTAGGAACCTGGAGGCAAGAACTGATGCACAGGCCATGGAGTGGTGCTCCTTGCTCCCTGTGGCTTGCTCAGCCTGCTTTCTTATAGGACCATGAGGTCAGAGGTGACTCTGCCCAGGGAGAGCTGGCTCCTCCCACATCAATCACCAATCAAAAAAAAAAAAAATCAGCACAGGCCAATCTGATGGCATCATTTTCTCAGTTGAGCTTTCCTCTTTGCCAATGACTCTGGTCTGTGTCGAGATGATGTAAAACTCACCTCCACAGATGTTTAGGAAGTGGGACTTAGTTGAAGGGATTGGATTCCTTGAAGGCACACCCTTGGGATTGTGTTTGCTCCCAGTCTCTTCCTCCCCGGCTCTGTTTGCTAGTTACTGTTAGAGAAGAAATTTTCTTTGCTACATACTGCCTACACATGGTAGACTAAAGAGACCTCTGGAACTCTGAGCTCATACCTGCCTCTTCCCCCTTTGTTTTTCTTTTCTTTCTTTCTTTCTTTTTCTTTTTTGTCATCATCACAATCATGGACAACTGACTGACACAGTTTTATGTGTTATCATTTTTATGAATTTGTGGAGACTTGATTTGATAACTGTTTTGTTAAATAGCTTTACACTTGTTTGCCTGTGTGATTTTGACTGGTAGCCTCCTTTCTTAGTGAGGTCCTCATCAGGGTCTGCACGGGAACTGTGTGCAACTCTCCTGCTGAGAAGTGGTGTCTTCTCTCCTTCCCTTGCTGGTTTGCTTGTCCGACAGAAGCAACGCCAGTTACAAGAAGCTCTGTAGCCTCTCCCAGGCCTCTAGGGATTTAAACTCAACTGTGCTGGAGATCTAACTACCCAGAGATCACCATGCTGCTCAGAGGAGGCCTGTGGAGGAGGAGGGGAGGATACCGAGTCAGGAGTCAGTACCTTTGACTGTCACATTCCCCACAGTTTGAGGCACACCAGCTGGGGCCACAGATGCTGCAGAACTCCAATGAGCCTTCTCCACCGTCCAATCCCTGACTTCAGCCTAGTGACAGGCGTAGTAGAAATATGCTTAACCTCACAACCTTCAGGGACAGCTCACTGTGCAAATGTTAGATGCAGCAGGTTTGTGCCGGCCTCAGAAACACAGTGGGTCAGAGTCCTTCCTTTGTAGTTCCTAGGAGCTTGTAAAAGATGGTTGGGGGCTGGAGAGGTTGCTCAGCCGTTGAGAGAACAGCCTGTTCTTCCAGAGGTCCTGAGTTCAATTCCCAGCAACCACATGGTGGCTCACAACCATCTGTAATGGGATCTGATGCACTCTTCTGCTGTGTCTGAAGACAACTACAGTGTACTCATATAAAATAAATAAATAAATCTTTATTTAAAAAAAAAAAGAAGATAGTTAATATTTGGTCCTTAAGCGTTTGATAAGACTTAGCAGTGAGAGGACCACATGGTGGATTTCACATTATAAATTTAATTTCCATTTTTGGGGGCAAGGAATGTTTTTGAGACATATATTTCAAGTTTGCCTTGAGATCTGTATGAGCTGAGGCTGGCCTTGAACCCTCTTGATCTTCCTGCTTCCATCTCTAGAGTGCTGGGATTACTGGCATGAACCACCATATCCGGATAATTTCTAAAATAAATATAGAATCATGAATACTTTGTTCTTATTTTAAGATTTATTATGTATACAGCATTCTGCCTGCATGTATATCTGCATGCTGTGAGCCACCATGTGGTTGCTGGGATTTGAACTCAGGACCTCTGGAAGAGCAGACAGTGCTCTTAACCACTGAGCTTTCTCTCCAGCCCCTATTTTGTTCTTTTTAAAAGCAGTTATTACATGTAAGTATGTATGTGAGTATGTATATATGTGTGTATATGTATATGTATGTATATGTATGTGCATGTATGTATCTCTATGAATGCGTGCATGTGTTATGTATAAGTGTGTATATATGTCTCTATTGTGAGTGCATGTATAAATGTGTATTATGAGTGTGAGTGTATGTGTGTATGCATGCACATACTTATGCTATGGTTATAAAAGAAGCCAAATGACACCTTCCACAAGTCTCTTTTCATGAGA
Source organism: Rattus rattus (assembly GCF_011064425.1). Classification (NCBI taxonomy): domain Eukaryota; kingdom Metazoa; phylum Chordata; class Mammalia; order Rodentia; family Muridae; genus Rattus; species Rattus rattus. The sequence goes on from NC_046154.1 coordinate 36,666,187, forward strand.
TGGATCCTGGGGAATCTAACTCTGGTTCTCGGATTTGGGGGGGAAAATCACCTTTGCTCATTAAATCATTTCAGCAGACTGGCATTTGCTTTTTCTTATAGAGTGATTTGTTTGGGTTGGTTTAGTTTTGGATTGTTTTTCAGACTCTCACTTTGTAGTCCAGGCTGGCCTAGAACTCATGACCCTCCTGCATCAGTCTTAGCATGCTCTTTGAAATGCCAGTAAATCATTTCATTTCCATTATGAAAACCCAATGACCTGGGAATAAAACAAAATTCCCTCTCCAGCCTACAAAGCTCACCATAACCTGGCACTGGCTTTCCTGGTCTCACTGGTGCCTTGTTCTCTGTGTTTACCAGACTGCCTCCTTCCTGTCACATAGATCTCAGCGCCTAGATCTGGCCCCTCCTAAGAATGTCTTCTTGACCAACATCAATATTCTCTTGTCTGTCACTCTTTCATATCAGCCATTTAAAATTTTATATCACTTATAGCTTTCCGACATCATCTTTGTTCTTTGTCAACGCATTTATTTCTAGATGTTCTCCACAGTGTTCTAGAATTTCAGGTCATGTAAGCAGGGGCTGCATTGGTCTTATTCCTTGCTGTTGAGCTGGATCTTAGGACACATAGTCCTAGAGGGTGATAAGTCCACATTGACTAAGTTATGGACTTGTTGTCCTGGACCCTCTCACCCACACCTTGACCCAGTTGCACTCATTCTTTCCTCTGAATGCCCATTAGTGGAGAGCATCGGGTTAAGAATGAGCAGTTCCCAGGTGCCACACAAGCCCAGCCCATAGGGATTCTTCCATCAGGGTGGAACACTGTCTGGCCTCTTCATCCTCATCGGATGCAGCACGGGCAACTCTGAAGTCTCTTAGGAGACAGGACCAGGTGCACGCAACCCATGGGGGAAAAACTATAGTTACCGGTTGTAGTTTAGAAGCCCCTAGGTTCTTGTGCGTCTTTGAGTAAGTTACTCCCCTATCTGTCTCTCACAGTGTATAGATCAGTTGTAATTAATAAAAATGAATCCTGCTAGGAAGCGCAAGGCCCTGGGTTCGATCCCCAGCTCCAAAAAAAAGAACCAAAAAAAAAAAAAATGAATCCTGCTTCAAGATTATTACTATTATTCCTCTTCTTCCTTTCTCTTGTCCTCCTCCTCCTTCCTCCTCCTCTTCCTCCTGCTCATCAACTCATCTTTTGCAGTGCTGGGGATGAGACTCAGAACCTTGCTGACAAAGACCCTGTCTATCACCTCTCAAATTATGAATTATCCGTGGATGAATTAAATGAAGAAGTCAGAGCTCTGTGATGCCATCTTCCCAAACTCCTGGCCACTGGGGACATTCATAGATCCAAACCATAATGACTGTTAAGTGGAGTTTATTCTAGAAGTGCAAAGTTTAACATTAAAAAAAGACAATTGATCTAATTTACCGCATTGACAGAATCAAGGGTAAAACCCTAAGATCAGCTCAATAGATGGAGAAAAAGAGCATCAGGATGGTATTGAGCTGACAAATTCAATGCCCACTCATGATCTGAGAAAGCACAAGTGTTCTCAGCAAACCAGGGATAGAGGGAAAGTTCCTCCGCCTGGTGAAAGACATCTGTAAAAATACTTCCTTCTGTACTACCTTCTGGAAGATGAGTGTTTTTCTCTTCATCAGGATCAAGGCAAAGGTGCTTGGTCTCGTTATTTCTATTCAGCATCTCCCTGAAAGTCCTTGACAGTGCGATAAAGCAAGAAAAGGAAACAAAGATGCAAAGACTGGAAAGGAAAAGTGAAACTGTTTTCATTTGTAGCCAATGTAATTCTTCTTGTAGAAAACGACGCTCCTCAAAACTAAGAAGGGAAAGTCAATATAAAACATAAAACCTAACTTCAGGGAGCTGGACAGATGGCTCAGCTGTCAGGAGTGTTTGCTGCTCTTCTAGAGGACGGGAGTTCTTTTCTCAGCACCACATGGCACCTCACAACTGATGCTAACTCTAGCTCTGGTATCTGACGCCCTCTTCTGGTCTGTCCAAGTACTTGCATGCATGTGTGATTATTCACACATAGATATACACTTACACACATGAATGAATGAATGAATGAATGAATGAAATCTTTCCTTAAAAAAATCAACTATCTTTTCTATATTACCAGTGAGCAATTGGAGAAGTAAAACTTCAAAACTTATTAGAATAATATAAAATCCTTAAGTACTTTGAAACAGACTTAACAAAAAGAGGTAAGATCTCTGTACAGAAATTAGAAACTGTTGAAATAGAGAAGACTTAAACAAAGGAACTAGAAGACTGCCTTCCGGAGCTGGGAGACTCACTCCTGCTGAGATGTCCACCACCTAGAATGAACGGGAGACTCTGCAGTCAGTGCTCCAGCACTGCATTGTTAAAATGACAAACTCCTTCTAACATCGTGCAAGCATGAGGAGGAATTAGGTGATTTTGAAAATGACAATGCTAAAGGCCTCACACCACCTGATACAAAGATGGCTTTTTGAAACGTTATTGTTTCATTTGAAAGAAAAGACCAATGGTGAAGATCCACTTATTAACCTCACACCCTCTAGTGCCTCACATTTACTAACTGTGTGATGAAAACCACCCTGTGCTCCACAGAGATCAGGGAGTGTGTCTTACTCTTCCTATCTAAAAAGCTACAGTCAGGCACATGCACACCCGAGGCCCCTGTGATTGAGGTTGCTGAGGCAGGAGAATCACCTGGGCAACACAGCAAGATGCCATCAGAAAACCCAAACCCAAACATCTGCAGAGCTGAGTGTGCAAATGAACGTGTGATTTCATAGCGAACCACGGAGTTCCGTAACCCATGTGGATCAGTTGTTTTATAAACTATTTTTTTCTACATCCCCCGAAACTAATGAAGTGACATCATAAATAAAACCACAAAGACAGACCTACAACAGGCACACAAAACTCATGTTTCTGGAATTGAATTAGGAAAGCCACAGGGATGAAATACTGTTTTCTCAACCTACCCCCACCCCATCATAACTGAGAAGAGTAAAGAAAGTATAGTGAGTGGTTGCGATGTTATTGGCGTGAAGCAGTTATGGAGTGGTGGGGACTGCAGACCCCAGGAACAGTAATGAAGGTGGAGACAAAAGGAAAAATGTATGTATGTATGTATATATGTATGTATGTTTGTATGTATGTATGTATGTATGTATGTATGTATGTATGTATGTATGTATAGGTAGTGACGTTTGATGATGGTTTAAAGTAAGGGGTAATAGAGAGAAGAACCAAATGGTATTTTGGCTTGGGGTAATCAGGCCATGACAGCGTGAGTTTCTGAGAGGAGAAAGCCAGTACAGGAATAGGTTGGAGTGAGGAGACCCATCAGGCTCCACACACGGAGCTGCTGACAGGAAAGTGAACACATATGGGTCTGGAGTGTAAGAAGAGATGGGAACTGGACATTCAAATTTTGGGGTCAGCAAGTAGATGATACTGCAAGACTGGATAAGGCTAGAGAGAAAAGGACCAAGGATTGTTCTCTGGGCCACAGTCACTTTGGGAAGATAAGAAGGAAAGAGTTTAGCACAGGACCTGGGAAGGATGGGCTGGGAGATGTTCATAAGGATGAAGTATGGGGAAAGCCACAGCCATGCAGGGCTGGGGAGGGGTTGGAGCGTGCAGGAGAGGAGATGGCGTATACGGTCTCGGAGGACTCACTCTCACGGTCCCAGGACAACACTTGAAAGTGTCTGTTACCATTCCTATTCCATGCATAAGAAAATCAAGCCCCAGACTGGTCATACAGCCCAAAGGGGAGCCCAGATCAGCAGCTAGAGTTGTCCCCAAGTGCCTTCCACCACTCCCCTGTCCAAGTCTCCAGCAAAGGGCACAGGATTTGGGGAAGCCACTTAAGAATTTCCCATGTGCAAACGTTCACCTTTCAGGCTTATGAGGATAAAATGGGATAATCCGTGTTAAGCACCTGGCAGTGCTTAGCTGGGCAGGCCCTTGACGGGGAACAATATGGCTGCGGCTGTGTACGATGCACAGCTCAGTCTCACAGACAACGGGACCAGTGCTAGAAGAATGTGGCTGTAGCCTGAGAGGCAAGCTTCCTGGAGGAAGTGCGGCGTGAGCCAAGGACTCAGTGGTTCCAAGTGTAGATCTGAGACGTTTCAGTGTTCCCAGGACCAAACAAGGAAAAGGACGTGCGATGGATTTTGCATAAAGCTCCCAGTGTTTAAGTAAAGGATTACTTTTATCTGGAGATTATGTCTTTCCTACATTGCTGGCAATGAAGCATCTTTTTCAGAAAATGGTTGTGAATGGAGGATGGTTCCTGTATTGTAAACATCCTTACGAACAAAAGGAAAATTTGGTGGCTTTCTGTCAGCATCCTTGAAGTTTTTAACTAGTTCATGAAATTCAGTTCTGAGAACGGCTGGCAGCTGGGGCTGGAAGGCATTCTGGGTAGGAAAGTTGTTCGTGCAAAGAACAGTATGGCATGTCCTGGAACTGTCAACAAGGAGCAAGTAGACACGGGCTGGAGCTTCCAGTGGGGTCTAAACAAGGGGCCAGGAAGCCACATTCCTGGGTTAGAGTGGTCACCCTCCTAAAGTCCCTTCCCAACCCCCACCCTCTAGCCTCCCAGCTACCCAAAGTGGTGCTATCTCTCTTTGGGGGATAAGACTCTTCCCCAGGACTCCCTCATAAGTGCATGTATGTGTGCATGTGTTTGCAGGAATCCCTGATGAGAAAGGGTAAGGACCAGGGAAGCATTAAGAACAGACAGGTTCTCAGGGCTGGAAAGATGGTTCACTGGTTAGGAACACTGGCTGCTCTTGCAGAGAACTCAGGTTTGGTCGCCAACACCCACATGGTGGCTCACATCTGTCTGTAACTCCAATATATATATATATATATATATATATATATATATATATATATATATATATATCATTTGATACATAAAGTCTTTTAAAAAAAGACCTGGCCCAGCCTAATAATTACTGAGGAGACTCACAAGGTGAACCAAGGGAAGAAGGCACCCACTGGGCAGAGCAGGAAGGAAAGCCCAAGGCTCTCTGAGCAGAGTGTGCAACTCCTACATGTCTGGGCACACATGAGTGTGTGCTCACATGTGCAAATAACAGCTACTGTGTGCCTGTCCCTGGGAACATCTGCTGGTGGTGCTGGCCTTGGCTGGGGTGCGTGCTCAGTGTTGGCGAGAGAGCTTCTGGCTGTTGGGAAGGTTCCTATAGGTGTGTATCCTGCTTACATATTTGTGTGAGGAACTTGTGTCGCGGGTGTGCTGATGGTGTTGGATTCGTGTTGTATATATTTATGAATCTGTATAGGAAACCCGTGCTATGGTAGTGAGTGTGAGCTGTGTGCGTCTACATGTCTGAATTAGGTTGAATGTGTACTAATGGTATTCCGTGTGTGAGGTGTTTGTTTATGAATCTGCACAGGAAATCCAGGTTGAGTGTGTGCTGATGGTGTCCGATGTGAGCTGTGTGTGTCTGTGTATCCGGGCTCCATAGCTTGGGGTGCAGATGGTATTGAGATGGTGTTGGGACCCAGGCCCGGCCTCTCCCCTTTCCTGGTCCTCTGGGGGCCAGCCTGAAGCTCCTCTTTACCTTTGTGACTCCTTTGCTCTCCTTATTTATCGATACCTGATCAAAGACCAGGGATCTCCTAAAGGGTGATGGTGTAGGAGATAGGGAGGCAAAGTCCCTCTTTGTTCCCTCTTGTTCTCTCCTCCCACCCCCACCAGGCCAGTATCAGCCTTTGGTTCTCAGGATTAGAACTGTGGTTCTTATCTGAGTTGGGAAGACCTCAGGGACCAGGGACAATCCTCACAAAACCCTGTTCCTAGACTGATTCGATTCTGTAGAGTCTGAAGGTGGTTCCTCCCCTCTCTGTATTTTGCTTAGTCTGCTTTTCTGAAACTTGTCCCTGGTGTGACCTCCTCGGTAGCTCTGTGAGAACGCTGGGGACTGAGGCCCAAAGTTTCCATCCCTTGCTGTCTTTGCCACCCACCCTGCCTGCCTCAGCTTCTTTCCTGGGGCTTCTCCAGGTATAAACTCTGGGGAGGGGCTGGCTCACCGGCAACATGCTTTCCCACCACAGTGCCAGCCTCTGAGAGACCTCAGGGGGCAGAATGAAGCAGCCAGAGGGTATGTGTGCTATGGAGGAGCCTGCCTCTGAGTCTGTGTGTTTGTGAGCTGTTTATCAAGAGCTCACTGATACCCAGGCAGAGTGCTAACAGCTTAAGTCACATTACCTCATTTACTGGGTGTGATAGTGTGTGAGAGGGTGAGAGAGACAGGGTGACAGGGGAAGCAGTCACTGGCTGTGTGAATTTCTTGTTCCATGCTAACAGTGCTGCGCTCGTGGGTCTGAACGGAGCCTCAAGATGGGGAGCAGACTCGTGAGCCCTCTCCAGTGTGGGCCCTGGCACAAGGAAGGAATGAGTTGTGGCCAGGTTCCAGGCCTACCTCCCTTCCTTGTGCAAAGCCAGGTTTTTCTTTTCTATAAGGTGTGCTTTCTTACTGTCCAGCTCTCAGGAAGTCATTGGCAGAGGCAAGGCCAGCTGAGAATGGGAAATACCTGCTCATTCAACCTGGTCCTCACTCTGTAAAACCCACACAGAAGGAATAAGCTCTCCATGGCTCAGAGGTCAGCCCCAGAGACATGGTCCTCTCTCCTTGGTTTGCCTGTGACCTCACTGAGTTCTCAGGCGGCCTTTCTTCCATGTACCTGTGAGCTTCTTTGGCAATTCACTCTCGGGATAAAGTCACCTATCAGATCAGACGAGGCTCATTCTTAGAGCTTCATTTGAACTTAATCACAACCGATTTAAATGTAGCCACATTCTGAAGTTCTTGGAGCTCAGGGTTCCAGCATGTGCTGTGTCAGGGCATGTGACCCACCTCTGTCACTCCTTTCCTCCTTTAGGTCATGGCTGATGTCCTGGCTTTCACTGCCAGCAGCACTGTTGTGAAGACCCACTGCCTACAACCTAAAACTCAGCCGGAGCCTCCTCCTTCCCAGAAGCCTTCCTAACTAACTTCTGTCTCCTCTGTGAGGCTCCTTCCCCTTTTGCTCCATGGTTCTGAGGCTTTCAGTTCTAGTTCCTGCTTCTTTGTACTAGGATGAGCATGTGACCTGAGTAGAGCCAATCAGAGTTCTCCCCTGAGATTGCCAAGCTGTGAGTACTGAGTGAGAAGAGACCTTTCCGTCCTCTGGGATGCAGAATGATGTAATCCTGGCACTTTGCATAGCTGTAGCACCTATCTGCTGGGTACTGGTGAGCTTGGGCAAGCCTCTCTGGGCTCCAGTTTTTGCTGCTGTATCATGTGTGATGCTAACAGCACTGACAGGATCCTTATGAGACTTCCTGTTAATGTCCCAGCTGAGGACCACTCTTGGCCTACAGTTTAAGATGTGTATATGTTTGCGTTGTGTAAGAAACATAATGCCTCAAAAGACAATGCAGTAAACTACACAGTAGAGTCCTGTTGCTATCACGGCTCCTTTCAACCCTGGTCTTGTCACTTAGATACTCCACTAATTTTGTTTACTTGTTCAGCTCTTTGTTGAGATGCTGTCTTACTATGTAGCCTTCCCTGTCCTGACTCACTCTTTAGACCAAGCTGCCTCCAATGGGAGTCCTGCCATGTGAGTTCTGGGATTACAGGTATGGGCCACCATGCCCAGTCTGGCAATTGTTTTTAAAATCTTTTCATGGGGGCCTGTGAGATGGGTCGGCAGGTTAAAAAAAAGCTGCTTCTAACCCTGAGGACCAGAGATCTGTCCCTGAGACCCAAGTGCTGCAAGGAGAGAACCAGTTCCTGCTAGTCATCCTCCGACCTCCTCTCACACACTAAGTCAACTGATTAGTTAATTGGAACTTCTCGGAGATCGTTCTGAACGGTTCTGTATGCAAATATAAACACTTTTATTCTTTTTTTTCCTAAACTAATACCCTATCTGATCTGTGTCTTTTTAAAATTTTCATTTAATAACATATCCTGGGGTGCTTTCCATAAAGTTCTCTGAGGCTGACCCTTTCTTTCCTATTCCATGTATGGGTGAACCCCACAGCTCCAGTGCAGTGGGTAAGCCAGCTTTGTGAGCACTGTTCCACATGAGTGCAGTGGTCCCTGTAGGCTTAAGTAGCTAGACCAATCAAGGACACACACACACACATGCATGCACACACAAACCCACATGCACACACACACACACACACATGACCATGCACACACAGGAACATGTACACACAGGAACATGTACACACAGGAACATGTACACACAGGAACATGTACACACAGGAACATGCGCACATATGCACATGCGCGCGTGCGCGCGCACACACACACACACACACACACACACACACACATACACGCATACCAGAGTGTATGGACAGGTTTGTCTTCAGAGACATGAATCAAACGGCTGATGATAAGGAACACACAAATCCTCACTATTAACTAACTAAAAAGCCACCCGGCATTTTGCATCACACCTACTGGATGTGATAAAAACAGACAAACAAACAAACAAAAACAAAAAAAAAAAACACCAAGACAGACAGACAAGTCTTTGCTCTTCCTGGGCTGCTATGGTTGGCTTTGGCCCCAGCATTTACTACTGAGGACCTGGAGGCGGTGAAGCCCAAGGTCAAAGTGCTGACTGCTGTGGTGTCTGGCATGGGCTGTCTTCCTGGATTGCAGACATCTTTGCCTCACTCAGCATCCATGTGACAGACTCTTCCTTGTGTGCCAGAGGAGAAGGGGAACTCAGGTTCCTCCCTTTTCCTTTCACATTCCAACTTAATTCTCTTGTTTGAAAATCCTTCAAGGGTGTGGGAAGGTACAGGGAAGTATTGCTGACCTCCGGTGGAGCCTGCGCATTTCATTTAAGAAAGCCATGTTTTACCATGTTTATGTCACAATGCTCTTTTTGTAGAAAATAAAATACTGACAACACAGTCAAAGCCCAACCTTCCCCACTGTCTCTCCTTAACCACAAATCTGACAATCTATGTTTTTACACTTTTATTCCATGTATTATTATGGCCACAAAATATATTGAAGTTTTTCTGGTTTCACTATATTTTTCTGCTCAGATATGCTCCTACATACACATACAGAAGCCAGAGTTGACAATGCTGGGTGTCTTCCTTTGCTCTCCACTTTATTTTTTTGTGACAGAGTCTGGAAATGAAACTGGACTCCTAATTGGCTAGACTGACTGGCCAGTGAACTTCCAGAGTGCTCCTGCCTCTGCTTTCCCAGTACTGGGATTATGAACATGAACCATCAGGCCTTGATTTTTTTTCTTTTAACATGGTTTCTGTGGATCAAACTCAGGCCTCATACTTGAGAGGCAAGCACTTTATATTGACTGGGCCATCTCCCTCACTCCACTCAAAATACATTGTAATATCCTTTTGTTTCTATTATTAACTCATGTTATTTCTCTTTCAAATGTTGAGGTTGTATGGGTAGGAGAGGTGCAAATACCTTTTTTCTATTTGTTTCTGATTCTATTATTGTCAGAGAATATACTTTGGTCCATTTCAAACTTACTGCACCTGGTTTTATGGTCAAAATATCTGTTTGAGTAACATTTTTATGTCCATTTAAAAGTATGCCATCTGTTGTTGTGGGAAGTCTTTTATAAAGAACAAGATAGGTCAAACAGGTTGACACTGTTCTTCAATTTTTTTACTACCTATAGCTCCTCATAGTTGAAAATTTTCCTTCTAGAGGGAAGTTTATAAGACTCCGAAGTATATGAAACACACAAGGCTCAGGAGCCTCCTGAAAATTACAGGATTCACAATGTCCTTTGGGACCTAAGTGTAGGGATCTCTGGGAATGTGGCTTTCATGAGTCAACAGCCACATTAGGGGTAGTCTTTGTAATAATGCATCTGCTTTTGTGTCACCTACATTCCTGTAAGTGACCTTAGTCAGCTTATCAGTTCACTAGTCTAGACTTCAGTGAAGTTGTTTATTTGGTATGTCTTGGTTAGACATGAGGTAAGAATTGTTTGTTTATGTCTCTCCAACAGAAAAGCCACACAATGATGATAAATCCCTGCTGATTTTCTGCTTTTTTGTTCTGCCAGTCATTGTGAGATGGATATTGAAATATCTCCAACTATAATTGGAAATGCATCCATTTATCATTATAGATCTATCAGTTTTTCTTTAATGTATTTTAATGTTCTACTACTAGGGACCTAAATGTTTGAGATTATTATCTCTTCTTGATGAATTGATCTCTTTATCATTATGAAACAGCTCCTCTTCTGATATTGCTTACTTGAAATCTATTTTGTCTTATATAAATGTAGCCATTTCAGTTTTGGGATGATTATTTTATTGGTGCTATGTATTGTTTGCTTTAATTTTAATCAATTTATATCATTATATTTGCATGCAATATAGGGCTAAATAGTGCTCTTTATAAATAAATTGACACTCTTGACTTTTTACTGTGGTGTTTAGACCATTTACATCTAATGCAGTTTTTGATATGAATGAGTTTCAAATCTGTCTTCTCACTCTTTATTTCCTATTTACCCTGCATGGTGGCTCCTTTTTCTCTTTTTCTACTTTCTTTGACTTGAATAGTTTTATAGTTTATCTCGTTTATTAGCTTAAGTGGTTTTTGAAATGATAATATGCATTTTATTTTATTTATCCAGGGGCACCTTCAGGTACTTGCCAGGGGCTGGAGAAGGCTTGCATGGTAAAGTGCTTTCCATGAAAGCATGGAGACCTGAATTTGGATCCCCAGCACACCTTCAAAAAGGCTGAGTGTCGCAGTACACACCTGGAATCCCAGCACTAGGGAGGTAGAGACAGCAGGCTCGCTAGTGAGTTCCTCGTTCAGGGAGGGACCCTGTCTTAAAAATAAGGCAGAAAGTAATTGAGGAATGTAAATAACATTGACCTCTGACTTACAGCCACACTCACACACATGTACACAAACACAACAGAGAGAAAGAGAGAGAGAGAGAGAGAGAGAGAGAGAGAGAGAGCGCATCTAATGGAGGAATTTCCATTAACTTTTGTCAATCTTTATGTTGGTGATGTATTTTACATTCTATATATCATAAAACTAAAATGTTTCACTTTATCCAATAAATTATCTTCATTAGCATATGTACATATGTGTTGTCCATGCATGTAAGCATGGTTACATGTGTGGGCATGTATATAAGTGCATGCTCATGGGGAAGTCTAAAGTGCATGCCGGTGTCCTTAGCTGTTCCCTGCCTTCTATGTTGAGGCAGGCTCTCTTGCTGATCCTGGAGATGACTGCTCTGGCTAGTCTGCTTGCTCAAGGAGTTCTTGTCTCTGCCTCCATGCGCTGGGATTATAGGAGAGTGGTCTACCACCACCACCTGGCTTTTAAGTGGGTTTGGGGAACTGAGGTCCCATCTTCAAGATTGCACAGTCAGCGTTTCATCCACTAAGCCATCTTCTTGCCCCTGCAACATGTTTTATTACAGAGAAAGGGGTGTCTGGTACTTTCCCCTGTAGTTGTCTTCTCAGAGGCCTTCATTCCTTCCGCAGACCCCAGGTTCCATTGGGGAACTGTCTTTCCTTCTGTCTCAAGGTCTCCAACCTTCTTGGGGACCATGTCCATTTGTGATCAGTTATTTCAGCATTTTTTTATATCTTCCAAAAGTCTATATTTCACTTCCGCTTTCATATATATTTTGCCATGTATAGAATTATTGATTGACAGGTCTCTGCTCTGTCTTTGTTCTCCCTTTGTGCTAGAAAGATGCTCCACTGTCTTCTGCCTTGGAGTATGTTCAACAAGGAGTCTTTGGTCACTCTGTTCTTTTGCACAGATGGTCCTCTTCTTCTCCACACCTTTTAGATTTCCTCTTTATTACTGGTTGTGTGCCTTAGCGCAGCTTTATACTTGATTGTGCTTGTGTTTACTGGCCACTGAAATATTGAAATGCATGTTGTTTCTCCAAACCTGAGAAGGCTTTTTCTGTTGTTATTCCTTCAAATATCTTTATATTCCCTCTTTAAAAAAACGAAAGGAAAAAAACTTAATTGTTTGTTTACATTTGTGTGTGTGGGTGTTTTGCCTGCGTGTTTGTCTGCGCACCACATGCCTGCAGTGCTCTCAGAGGTCAAAGGAGGACATTGGAGCTCCTGAGACTGGAGTTACGGTTGTGAACCATCATGTGGATGCTGGGAATTGAACCAGGGTCCTCTTGTAGAGCACCCACTGCTCTTAACTATTGAACCATCTCTTCAGCTCCCTTGTCCCATCCTGTCTTGTCCTGTGTCCTGCCCACCCCCCACTCCGATCCTTAGGCGTTCTAACTACACATACATTAGCTGCTTGCTGGACTGTCCTACAGCTCATTAGTCATTTTTTTTAAAATATTTTTTATCATTGTCTTTTATTTTGGATAGATTTCATTGCTACAACATTTTTATCTATCTGTTTGCTTTGTTTTGTTTTGTTTTGTTTTTGTGATAGGTTTTCTCTGAGTAGCCCTTACTGTTCTGGACTCCCTCTGCAGACCAGGCTGGTCTCAAACTCAGAGATCTCAAATTCAGAGATCTGCCTGCCTCTGACTCTGCCTCTGCCCTCTTCCCCGCCTCCTCCTAGCCTGTGATACCACTGGCCGGCGTTATACCATTATTTATTTTTAACTTGTTTATTATTAGCATAGAATGTATATTATGTGTACACATGGAGGTTGGAGGACAACTTTGGGGACTCAGTTCTCTTTTCCTACCATTATGTGGATTCTGGGGATTGAACTCAGGTGTCCAGTCTTACACAGAAAGTGCCTTGATCTGTCAAGCTTCTCATGATTGTCCTTCTCTATTGCTACATCTCTAAATTACTACTCATTTCTTTCATGTTGACAATTCCATGCATCATGCTCTTTTCATCCTGAACACTCTCTCCCCACCCCCATACCCAGAAGTTCAATTTGGTTTTGTGTTGTCGGTTTATTTTCTCTTTCTACTTAGCATGATCAATCACTGCTCTGACCTCCACAACCTATGCACTACAGTTAGCGTAATTGTTTAATGTCTTGTGTCCTAATTCCATCTTCTGTGCTACTTGGGGGTCCACGTCTAGTAGTGCATTACATTCTCACCTAGGTCATATTGTCCTATGTCTTTGCAGACCTGATGGTTGCTGGCTGGCTGGGAGCCATTGTGAATTCCACCTTGGTACGAGCTGATCGTTTTAGTATTCTGATAATATTCTTGAGCTTTGTTCTGGGATGAATCGAAGTCACTTGAAAAGAGTGTTCTTCTGAGGCCTGCTTTGCTGCCCTCTCAGGCAGAACCACTCTTTGCCTCCAGTACAGAAGCACTGCCCTTCTAAGAAACCTACTTAATGTGCTGGGAGTAGAGAGGCTTTGCACTCGGGCTGCTAGGCGTGTAAAAGGTGCCAGGTCTGTGTGAACTTCAGAGATGACTTCCTTGGCTCCTTTTGGGGTCCTTCCTTGTACTTGGGCAGTCCACTCACGTGCGGTTCTGCTCATGTTCAGGCCTGCGGGGAGCCCCGAGGGTCTTTGAAGCTCCCCCTCTCTCGCCAACTCTCGTCTCTCCAGGTCGCTGCCCTGTGCACTCCAGCTGTGTTGGTGCTCAGGCTCCAGGTTCTGTTTCCTCAGCTCAGAGGGAGCTGTGGTCCCCTCTCCTTGAGCAGAGTCTGGAAACTCTCCCCAGGTGGAATCTGGCAATCCTAGGACTCAGCTCATTAGATCCTCCTCTCTCAGGGACTGCTGCTTTGTGCTGCCTGGTGTTCAATGTCTGGAAACTTTTCAGTGGTTGTAGGACAGACAGTAAATTGGCACCCTATTATATATTCCCAGAAGCCCTGGAACTACCTGTTCACAGTGAATTATCCCCAATAATCCTGTATTTTAGGTAGGATAGTCTTACTTTACGGGTAGAGAAAACTACAATTTAGAGATTAAATTGCAGTACAGTAGAGCGGAGAGAAAATGTAGCAGCTAAGATGGACGGTGGGGTCAACAATCTGGAATATACTCTCAGATTGCCTACTTACTAGCGGTGTAATTGTTTCCTCTCAGTTTTCTCACCTGTAGCAGCTGGGATGGCGACATCAGAGATGAACTGAAATGGCTGGTGGAGGAAAGTGCAGAGGGACCACATAAATGGGTGTAATAACTAGGTACTAACTGCTGTTATGAGAGGAGGCTAGTTAAAAAAAAAATCTAGGCTTGACTGAGGGCTGCCCACTTGAATCCTAGCTCCATCATTAACTCGGTGTGGAACTGTAGCCATGCGTGTCAGTCAAGGTTGGATTAGAGAAGCAGAATCATTCAGAGACTCTAACCTGAAACTAAAGGAAAGGGATTCTGGGAAATGTGGTCCCGCCGACCTTAGCTGACTCTGGATTCTTCCTAAGCTACCTGACTGAGTCCATGTCCTCTTCTCCAGGGCTGAATAGCGATGTTCTCCCTGGATTCACTGGGTGAACGGTGGTCATGCATAGGACATTAAATATTGACACATAGTCTGGACCAGGTTACGTTTTTAACCATTGATGCTCCCAAAGATGAAAATTACCAGGGAGGGATCTGAACCCACAACTGCTATCCCCAAAGTCTGTGCTCTTCTCACTGCCCCATCTGTCTTCCGGTGCTGGGCTGGGAGTGGTAAGGTAAGGTCATCCTGACCCCAAGTCCCCAGTGCAGCCAGGGGTGAGCCAGGGGCACGAGTGTGCCAGGAAAGGGCAGGCAGCTAGGCTCTCGCTCTACAGAGGAAGGGGAGTAATCTTTGATTTGCTGCAGGCAGGCTCTGTGCAAGGCATCCTGTGGTGGCAGCTTACCTGGTTAGTGCCCTCAGTCAGTCCTGATGAAAACAATGGGCGGGACAGTATTGTTGTCTCCACAACTACATAAGAGACTCTGAGTCCCAGAGGGATGAAGTGGCTTGCACGAGTTCAGAGTGACCAGATGACAGATGGGTCCTAGGACATGGCTAAAGGGGCGGTAGAAGTTGCAGCTTGGGAGGGGGTTGTTGCTTTTGAAGACAGATACTGCCCTGAGCTCAGAAGTCAGAGCTGAGTTGGGAGACCCTCCCAGAGCTGCCCTTGTATCCACACCTGCACGAAGGCATCAAACAGAAGCACTGGTGGCTACACGGGGATGCTGGTGGCTGTGGTAAAGGAGGTTTTGTTGGTGATGGTGATATTGGTGATGGCAGTGGTGAGAATGACGGTGGTAGGATACTGAGAATGATGGCCGATGGCTGATGGTGGTGGTGACAGTGGAAAGAGCAGCAGTGGTGGTAGACGTGGTGGTGGTGGCAGCAGTGCTGGTGGTGTTAATATTGGCTGTTTGTGGTGAGGGTAGTGGTGGGAGTAATTATGGTAGTGCTTAGGGTAATTAGCGGTGGTTATGAGGGTATTGGTGGTGGTACAGTATTGGTGGCATTGATGAGGAAGGTAGTGGGTATTGGTGAGGGTGGTGGTAAGGGTGGCAAGAAAGGGGTGATGGTGGTGGTGTTAATGGTGGTGGTGGTGGTGGTGGTGGTGTTAATGATGGCGGTGTTTGTGGTGGTGTTGTTAATGATGGTGGTGGTGGTGTTAATGGTGGTGGTGTTAATGGTGGTGGTGGTGTTTGTGGTGGTGGTGGTGGTGGTGGTGTTAATGATGGCGGTGTTTGTGGTGGTGTTGTTAATGATGGTGGTGGTGGTGTTAATGGTGGTGGTGTTAATGATGGTGGTGGTGTTTGTGGTGGTGTTGTTAATGGTGGTGGTGGTGGTGGTGGTGGTGTTAATGGTAGTGGTTGTGGTTGTATTAATGGGTGGTGGTGGTGTTAATGGTGGTGGTGGTGGTGGTGGTGGTGTTAATGGTAGTGGTTGTGGTTGTATTAATGGTAGTGGTGGTGGTGTTAATGGTGGTGGTGGTGGTGGTGGTGGTGGTGGTGTTGGTTGTGGTGGTATTAATGGTGGCGGTGGTGGAGGTGGTGGTGGTGGTGGTGTTAGTGGTAGTGGTTGTGGTTGTATTAATGGTAGTGGTGGTGGTGTTAATGGTGGTGGTGGTGGTGGTGGTGGTGGTGGTGGTGTTAATGGTGGTGGTGGTGGTGGTGGTGTTGTTAATGGTAGCGGTGGTGGAGGTGGTGGTGGTGGTGGTAGTGAGGGTGACGGGTAGCAGTGGTGGCGTTGGTGGTGGCAGCAGCAGTGGCAGCAGGGAGCAGTCACACCTCGCTGTTTTGTAAACTGTTTCTCACAGCTTGTTTGTTCGGGTTAGGGCTGGAGCGGCAGCGTATGGAAGTGTGACTCATTGTTTAATGTGGCAGCTCATTAGCAGAGCTTGTTGCCGCCTCTGATTTCTCTGCTCTTGCTAATTGGAGAGCCCGGTGGGGCCCTGGCTTCCCAGGAAGAACCAGTCTACATCCCCCAGGACTCCAGCTGGCCCTTGCCCTCCTGACTTGAGGACACCCCATGCCAGTGGGCACTGGTGTCTGCTAGAGAGAGTTCAAATCCTGCTTTGTCCAGACTGTGTCCCTTTGGACCTTTTAGCCTCAGTTTCCTTATCCGCCTAGCCGGGGCAGGTGAAGATCATTGTTGGCACGTTCGTCTCCTGGATTGCAGCAGACGCTCAGTAAACAGCATTGTTACTATGAGGCAGACAGTCCCTCCATCCTGAACTCCCAGGCCAGCCACCCAATCCCACCGTGGCCCATGTGGTTAAAGAGGGAAGATTGTTCCCACTGAGGTAACCTGACAGCATCTCTGCTCCCCCAGTCCATGGAATCTACTCGGAAATCCAGGCTCTGCTTCCTACTGCCTCCTGGCTAGGCAGCCCAGCTCATCTGCAGACAGTGCTGGCCTTCCGCCCACACCGAGTCCCATGTCCCCCGAGCCACACAGAACACCCGCAGCCACTGTTCTGTGACAGTTCCTTGCCATTTTAAGGTGGGTCATGTCTGACTTCTTCAACTGTCCCTTATTTGACATGGTTCTTGAGGTCACCCAATACATCCTTGTTCTAAGGGCTACAACACTAATCACGCTCTCGGGACAGACCACCCTGTGTCCCGATGGCTCCTGACATGTGAAGTCCTGTGTTCTACCCAGTCTCCTACAAAGCCTGCACTATTCAGAGGCGACATCAGGGGAGCTACGCGTGCCATTCATATTTCCTAGTAGTCAGCTTAATAAACTTGAAAGCAAGCAGGTTACCACCACCCAAAAGTATTTTATTCAACCTAATTTATTTAAAAGAATCTCATGTCGGCATTTGGTCAGTATCAAAAAGCCTTAATGACAGTCTAAAATAAATAACATTTATTTATTAAAACAAATACAATTTTTAAAAATTTTACTCATGTAACCAATCTCTGGGCTGGAAAGATGGCTCAAGGTCAAACGCTCACTAGGCAAGCCTGAGGACTGGAGTTCAAATCCCCAGAGCCCACGTAGTTGTCATGAGAATGTGGCAGCCCGCTGTGATCCCAGCATTCTGGAGATAGAAACAGGACATCCTGGAGCAAACTAGCCAGCTGCACTAGCTGAATTAGTGAGCTCTGGGTTCAAGTGAGAGACCCTGCCTCAATATGTAAAGTGAGAGTGATTGAGGAAGACACTTGGTGTCAGTCTCTGGTCTTCACATGCACACACACACACACACACACACACGCAAATGCACTGACCATATATGCATGCACACACGTGTGAACACACATGCATGTGTACCCCCAAATTAAAATAATGCATTACATACTTACAGCACACCCCACTGTGAACCAGCCATTCTCTCAACACGTAGGGCCACTCACTATACTGGCCATGGGGATGGGTGCCCAGATCTAGACGGTACCTCTGAAAGTGGATCGGGCTGACTGGGGGTTGCAGCTGACATACATAGCATCACCTAGGAGGGAAGAATGGTCATAGGCTTGAGGGTCACTGGCTATGAGAAGTTCTGAGTCCCAGTCTGGCCCCCACCATTAGCCTCGTTAGCTCACAGCACACATTAGTCAGATTTTTTTTTTCTTTTGTCACTGTGACCAAACACCTGTTAGAAACAATTGATTTATTTGGGCTTATGTTTTCAGAGCAGTCAGCCCTTCCAGGCGAGGAAGGTGTGGTAGAGCACCATGATCGGAGAGAGAAAGAAAAAAAAAATCCCACAAATTTACCCCCAGAGCCCCAGTGCCTTACTTCTGTTACTTCTGTCTGCTGGCAAGCTAATGAAGCATTTACCACCACCCAAAACAGCACCCACCAGCTAGATACCAAACCCCAATACATGACCCTTTTGGGAAGGACACCTCTTATATAAATGGAAACACTACATATGTGGCAAGTCCTTCCCTTCTTCCGGATCCATTTCCTCTGTGGAAATGTCCTCTGTGCTGGGGACCCATTGCTGTTGTGTGTGTGTTCTTGCGAGCTTCTGGGGAAACCCCATGCTGTATGCTTTCTTGGCTTGTTTCACACTTGACCTTGATACTCACTCCAGGGATGTAGAGTCACACGTCTTTTGGACATCGTGGACACTAACGTGTAACCCCAACTCTGCTCCTTCCTTTCCATGGCTTCTTCCATGAGGAGCAAGCCAAGCACAGGCAGTAGAATGTTCTGAGGTGACTTTGCAGGTGTCCACTAGATGGAAGTGTCTCTGTCTGCCTAGGCATTTTGTCTGTCTCTCCAGAGCTGGCCCACCAGCAGGCTAGCTGTGACACCAGGTCTCAGTTCCCCCCTGCACCTATTTATTACTGCTCAACTGGGTCACAGGCACAGCACTGCCCAAGGCTCCCTGCCCTCGTCGCTGTCCTCCTCACTTCCTCAAACCCAGCTGCACACAGGCTGCTTTCTAATCGTAAGCACCTGTGTGAGTGAACGGAGCACAAGCACAGACAGGGTCTGTTTCTACAGGAAACAGTTTCACCTCCTCTGAAGCTGGCATGGTGGCTACCAACGGGGTAGATGTCTGTACCTTGCTCTATGCTCTGAGTATCTGACCATTGTGGCTGAATCTTCAAACACCTCTTGTAGAACAAAGCCTTGCTCGGTGCACTGAGGCCTTGCCGGGGTTTTAGTACATCCCAAACACCAAATGTGCTGGGGGGGGGCACTTAGTTTCAGACAACCACTTCTCTCCAGCTAGCAGAGCCTGGGGAGAGCTTGGTAGTGCCACCTTGGTTCGCCCATCACTAAGGCCAATGATCTTTTAAAACAAGAGAGATATGCCATCGGCTAAGAATCTAGAGTGTGTTTTATGAGAATAGTTGACCTCACTGAGCCTTCTAGAGGATTCGGGATCACCGTTGGGCACACATTTCCACTATACGGTGAGTAGAAAGCCCTAAGGTTTCCTCAGGATCCTCTCTGTCCTGAGTGTCTTGTCGAATGAGGA